>NC_056728.1:1857266698-1857639198 GCF_019279795.1 Protopterus annectens | reverse complement strand
CAATATTTAGTGTTCCAAGAGGGCCATAAATTCCCACTATGTTATGTATTTCACAGGATAAAGACAGACTGCCTTGTATACACAATACTCACTTCATGTATTTTTAATTTATTTTTAAAAGATTTCTTTTATCATGAAGTAATTGCTTCTGACCAGTGTTATAGATGTTTTTTGTGCAGTATGCATAAATCCATACAAAACAGTTCCAACATGTACTTGATTGCAGACTTTCTATGAAATATCAGAGTATAACTTTGCATTTATCTCCTTCTGCTTCATTAAGAATATGGATAATGCATGGTGATTCTTTAGTAAATTAGTTTCCTTATAGACTTTTTTCATTTTTCACACTGCTGTCTCCTCAGGCAGATTCTTCCCTATAATTTACTGACTCATTTAGTTTTCAAGAAATTGTGTTAACTTATTTTCTTCAGAGTATTTCTTGAAAAGTACAAGTCATCACTAAAACAGACTTTTTTTCAGAGTAATACATTTATTTAGTATCAATAAACCATTTATTAAGACAATAGTAAAGCAAACTGAATATAAACAAGAGCTCAAACATGCAACATTTTGCTGATGTAAAGTGATAACATGTATATGTGTGATATAACTTAAACAATGTGGTGAACCTAAAATAAACATTTTTGAAGGAGCACAGCCATCCCCTGCACCTCCCATAATTTGGGGTTCTGCCCCTACATGCCTTGCTTATGTAAGCTACAGTGTGCCAGAGGTCTCACTGATACAGTAATCCAACTATGGCTAAATAAATACAGTTGCATAAAACATTAATCCAGTTCTGGTGAGAACATTTCCACTAAACCAAGCATCAATCCTGTCATAACCATAAACTATGAAAAATGAAAAATAACACAACTTCTATCAAACTGTCCCTTAAAAAAACATACCTCTCACTTTTTGCCAAGTTGGAAACAAACTTTCAATATACAAAAAAATCACATTCAATATTGACTAAACAGCTTATGAGTAAAGAAAAGTCAATCAAATGTAGGGTAAGCAAAATGAACAGTGCTTCCCTACCCCCCTCCCCATCGTGAATTAATGTAACTGTTCTCAACTCACATACAATGGGGAAAAAGAGCTTCAGATAGTTTTGCAGTAAACTGAACTGTCAGTAATGCATGGTATTTAGCACAGAGGACTAAAGAATGACGTTCATCCCTTAGTCCAAGGTACAATTCCTTTAATTTCTATTTGCAAAGTGTGTGATTGAGCAAGTAACTTAGTAAGATACTGCTCTCATGTCACTTATGCCTAGAGTACTTAATTGTTTACCACATGAGTAATGAAAAATTATCATTTTGGCTTTGGCGATCAGTCTGCATTAGGTATGAGGTTGATCACAACAACCTTTTCTTAGGACTGCCAGAGTAGTGACTTAAGTGGTGTGCAGTCACCTAAAAGGGATGAGTACATTTCTGACTTAATGTTGTGTCTTTCGGCTTTTCCCGGTTAGGGGTCACCACAGCGGAACTCCGGTCCGCTAATGATTGGCAGTAGATTTTTACATGCCGAGTTGCTGGCCCTGACACACAACCTTCAACGAAGGTATGCCCATTCATGCATGTCTCCACAAAGAAGACGCTCTAGCTGAGAATCGAACAGGACAACATCTTACTGTGAGGTGACAACGCTACCGCAGCACCACCACCGCAGACATTTCTGACTTAATGAGCAAGCAGTAAAGAAGAATACTTAACAGATAATATTATTTTAATAATAAGCCATACCATGGCCCACAGATTAACCACTGCACCAGAGTGTCTGGGGGTCAGGTGATCCCCTTACCCTCAGGTGTAATGGGTAATTTGTGATAGAATTCCATCCTCAGAGATCCTGTATTGCCTTGGTTATGGCATACTGTCATTTTCAGCATCATGGGGCTATTTCAGTTTATGAATGAAGAATAAGATTAATATAGTATAGCAGCAGGTTTGTTAATATCCTGATGTGCTATCCAGTATCGTATACCACACAAATTTTTCCTAGTTATCTGTTCCCCAGTATTGTGTTTAATGTATTTATTGTATTGTATTTAATAGTCTGTTTCTTGAATTAGTTTCTAGACAAATGATGCAAACACATGTGCATGTGCATGCACCAACACACACACACACACACACACACACACACACACACACACACACACACACACACACACACACACGCACACACGCACACACACACGCACACACGCACGCAAACACACACACACACATAAACTATGCTGGTTTTTACACCTATCCATCAGCTCTTTCATGTGCAATATATCTCACAACATTAACAGTGAAAACAGAAGTGAGATTAGCAGATAAAGCCCTGCTATGTTGATGTCAATTCTAAACAGAAAAGAATGGTACAGCTTTCCTTCTAACACCTGCTGACTCCCAGCTACAAAGCTATAACAATTCTTTTCATTTCAACATGTGTAAATATGATCGTTCCATAGATACACCTCTTATAAACTGTCATTTCCTATAGTGAAGAACTTTTGCTTTCCATGCTCAGCGCTTGATTAAAATATTTGTAAAAGAAATGAAACTAGGAAGAAAACATTCACTGCATGGACTGTGTCGGGAGAAGGCCATTACTTGGAATAAGTTTATAAATAGCTGATTATCTCTGCCTCTAATAAGATTCCAGAGCTCATTGACAGCTTCTTTCATTTCTTATTACTAAAAACTTATTAGTGTTTACTTCTTCCATATATTTACATCATTGCATCTCCAGCTAGCACATTTTGTTCTAATCACAGCTGTGTTCTTCCATCATAATCTGCTTATTATCTTCATTTAACCAAAAAGGCCTACTTGTTTTTTCTTCTCCTACCCAGGTGCAAAATTATAACACATTTGAACAAATTAATTGATGGACTAAGTCAAAGTTTCTCAGGGAAAGTAATGTATAATAACTATTGAGGTCATTGCCAAAGTTCCTGTTTAAAATGGTGTCTGATTAAAATTTTTTTATCTGAAATTAATTATTTCTGAGATGTTCATAGCCTAAACATCATAATTATATAATTCTGTGACACAGTCAATAAAAGCTTTAACAAGAATTGTTTGTTTTGAAGTATTTCATACTGCTAGTTACCATTTTCCAATCCAGCAAAATAAATCCCATTTATTTGTTTTATAGTTATGGCTTTTTTACAATTCAGCTAATTGAATGCAGCTACTTCATCTCTAATCTGTTATCCAGCATATATTTACCTGCCAGTATTGGCCTCCCCAAATATTAATTCTGTGGTTTGTCTTTATTTACTATATAATCACTCACATGATTAAATATGATTTTACTTAATCTGAAAGGAATGCGTAACTACAGTAATTATTTTTACATATTATACAGATCTGTAACTGCCAAAAATGTGCTTTATAGATTTTATCAGAAATAACAACTTCAACAACCAGTATTGTTTGCATACAATGCAAGTCTTCTTTCTTTCTTTCACTGTATTTATATGTTGCCAAGTAGTCTTTTAAAGCTAACCATGCATTATTCTTTGTAATTATTATTTTTTTGGGATCTGAGAAAGTATTAGAAACCATTTCCCAATTAAAGTGCATTCTTTGTTGTTTTGAAAGCTGAAGCCTCTTATATAGTGCAACATATTAAAGGCAGTCCTGCTTTTAGTGTTGTAGTTATTTCGTATAAATTAAAATGGTTCAGGAAGAAGTAAACTATTCACATTACTAAACACCTCTCTGCAAAATCTGTCCTATGGACTGATAACTGCATTTCTAAATTAATGGAAAGTTGCAGAACAGCTTTCCATCACAAACATGGCTTGTACCATTACTCACTGCAAATAAATAAGTAAATAAATAAATAATCTGGGTCCTAAAACTTAAAGAAAGGCAAGTAATAAATAAAATATTGCAATACATGGAGCAAACTGATTACTCTCTGAAACTGGTTCAAAAAAACTTTTATATACTGGTTGATATGTAAGAACCTTGCCATAACAACTTTGTAATGCATGGAGCACAGTTGTTATGCTCCAAAATCAAGGACAAGATAAACTTTTTAAGGACATCCATACTGTAGGACCCAATCTTATCAGTACTTAGGATGCTTATAAAAAGGTTTGTTAAGGACACCTAAGCACCGTGAACACTGTGTCTCATGCTAGAGACTTAACAACAGACAGTGCTGGATGGCAAAGATCAGTGGCTGAAGGTAAAACAGACTTTAAATGTTTTTAGAGGCTTTAATTTGCCACACATAAGTGAAAAGTGTGTCAGAATGAAGTATCTAACAGCTTTTAAAGCCATTAGCTTACAGAGGGATCCTCATAATGAAGTATCTAACAGCTTTTAAAGCCATTTGTTTATAGAAGGATCTTCATTTCTGACGGCTGACTGTATAATAGTGCTACATGCTTTAATGGCTTTCAAAGGCTTTAAAAGCTGGTAGAACATTTTTCATTCCTACATTTTTTTTCTATAAATGGTAGTACACAGGGGTGATAAAGTTCCACGAGCTACAAAAGATTATAATCACTCTTTATTACGTGTTCTTGACATGGATGCCAAGACCTACATCTCGAGCTTTCTCAAGGTGTATTTCTTAGCATCAATGTCTTGAATGCATAATAAGTTGGTTATGATCAGACCTGATCATAATCCTCTATGTTATGTCAAGATTGTCATGTATGAACCTGTCCATATTACTGAAGCATGGGCTGCCTCACAAATGGCAGGCGAAACAGGTGTATATCAAAAACTGAGTTGTAACTCACCCTAACTGCCACACAAATGGTAGACAGAAATGAAGTACGTCTCAAGTCAACTGCCTCTCCTAAAATGGTGATTTTTTAAAGTTGGTTATTTCAGTCCACAAGTAATGCAATTAATACAGAGTATGCACTTACTTTGCCCCTGGAAATGCATACTAATCCAAGTCATCTTATTCTGTTGACTTCCTAAGTCAGTAGTGCAAATACTTAAAAGTGCTTCTTATTCAGAACTTTTGTTCATGATTGCTTTTGGTTTTTCCTCTGACTGTTTGAGAAAAGATAGTTCTGTAGTTTGAACATTTTGCAATGCCACTTTATTAACTAGTAATACATTGGGACATCTAAAACTCTCACATAATGCAAAGAATTATGATTGGGTCATTGATCATAACTTTTTTAATATATTTTGAAAATGAGTTCAGTGAATTCAGTTTGAGAGTGTCTGAGTATGCATAACAACTTGGTTACAATCTAAGACCTGATAATAATCTTCTGTATTCATTCATTGTTTCCTAGAAAAGTAATGTCATCAGGAAAGCAGAGATCCTGTGTATCCTGTAGAGACTTTCCTATACCCTGAGACAAGTGTACATATCAGAATTCTTACAGTCTGGTGTCAGACATTTTGCTACAGATACATACCTAAAACTAAGGCATTAATGTGCCATCTACAAAGGGCTCACAGAGAAGTGGCCAGTGTTGGGAATACAGGATTAGAGTTAGGAGTGTTTGCAAAGAGTTATGTGAAATATAATGTTTTCCATATTTGCATTGATAATGCAGAAATGGAGTGTGATATTGTCATATTTGGGAGAGAAAGTAAGCAGTTGGTATTGGTAAAAAGAACATTAAAATATAATATGAAGACATTCTGAGATATAAATGTTAGGTAAAGCAATTATAAATATGAGCAGTTTTTAATATCTACATTAATATTACAATACCAGTGTGATCTACAAGTGAAGTGTGGAGCCATCTTATACACAATATTAAGATAAGCAGTTTATCTGGTAATTTAATAAAATTAGTAAATTAAACACTTTGGAAGAATATTTATATATTTACATCTGTCAAACGTACTATGATGCATTTAATTTTGTGGATACATTGCTCATAACTTTAGCCATTTCTGATATTTTTTTGTAAAATCTTCACAATACTTATTCTTAGACAACATCAAAAGTGCTGTAGCAGTGTTACTTAAACACAGACATAAATGTATTTTATAATATCTTAATTCATGCTTATAATTTGAAGGAAGGATTGTTTTACACCAAGGCACAATATTGAGTAAATTATTTTTTTTACCTTAACTAGTTAAGTTAAACTTAATATGTAAAAAGGAAAATAATAATGAAATAAAATGCAAACAACTACTTTATAAGTGCAATAAGAAACCTGGGGGTGCATTGTATAGCTATTATCTCATTCCCACTAACCTGAAAAGGGGAGCCCTACTGTTTGTTACTGAACAGGTGGTCGATACTCAGAACGTTGGACCTAAGTAGTTATATGTCTTGTCATGGTGGCTAGACTCAGCAAAGAGCTAAAAAGTGAATATAGTATTTTCATCACCTTCTCCCTCTTCTCCAGGGTTATGCAGTCTCATGTGTGTGTGTGTGTGTGTGTGTGTGTGTGTGTGTGTGTGTCTGTGTGTGTGTGCATGTGAGTTTGTATATATATATATATATATATATATATATATATATATATATATATATATATATATATATATATATATATATGTATATATATATATATATATATATATATATATATATATATATATATATTAAGGGGGTAGAGGGGTTTGCCCATGAAAAAAGTTGTTTTTGTGCTGTGACCTTGGGAATATCATTGTTTAGAATGGCAGCCCCCAAAGGTTTTAGATGATTGGGGTTTGAATAATCATTTGTTAACTAAACGGGACACAGTTTTTCATAGTGGACTCCTTGTAAGGAATTCACACTTGGATCTCATGCCTCACAATACCAGTGGGATGTGATATCTGTGTTGTAAACATTCCTTCAAGCCTTATTACTTCACGCTTCAGAATGATGTAATATCTTTGGCTATTTGACTAAATCATTGAATAAAAATCAGCATTACTCACAAATATTTTATATCTAAGTAAGACAGAAATGACTGTGCCTGTCAAACTCCCAATACTTGAAAAAGTAGTGAAAAATCTCACCATCTCTCCACAAATGTGGCTAATGTTTGTCACAAATGCCACTCTTAAACAAACTCTCCAAATGATCCCTGAAGTGCATTTATAATATGTTCAATATTAACTAACATTTTTCAACTTATCACATAAACATGGAAAGATAAACAAATCAGAAAATATGCTCTTCAGACTTTTTACTGTCATTAATCCATTTTAGAAACTTGAGTTTAAAGGTGTACAATCTCCATTGTTGTAAGCAAAGTGTATTTTATACCAATTAAATTGTTAGGATTCTGAAACAATGCTTAATCTGTGTCTCCCAGATTGACAAAAGCTTACACGGAGTACAAGATTGGTGCAGGAGGCCATGCAGGCAATATGTCTGCCGTGCAATCCAGGAACAGCCTGCAGGGGCGTGCTCGAGCGCTCCTGCACTAATCCTGCACAGACTAAGCTGTGGTTTGCAAATCACCCCATTTGCAGGTGAAATCCATGCAAATGAGGTGATTTTGCAATCCAGGAAGCTTGCAGCAGTCCATGCAAGACTAGTGCTATCTGCAGAAATGTACTCAGTTAGTAACCGAGTACATTTCTGCAAAATCCAAAACGGAGCTATGACAGCTCCAAATAAAGGCTACATATCATTGAGGAAGCATGCCAATGGCCAAGTATAAGGCCACTGGCATTGCAAACAATACAAAAAATAAAAAAAACAACTTTTATTATTTTTTCGCCAGTCTCGGCTGTTTAAGCATAGGGCAGCAGTGTGCAAATGGGATCAGGGGAAAATAATAAAATAAACCTAAAATAAGCATTCTAACTAAAATCAGTATTCTGCCATGCAAGTCAATGGCAGGCAGAAGACAACCTGGCCAGTGAGTAGTGGTTGCTAAGGGGGGAGGCTCAGTGTGACACATGAAACTATGCATTAGCAGGCAATCCTATGCAAATGAGGGGAAGGATAGTGAATCCCAGTTTTCCCCAGCATGTGAGGCAGGTCCCAGCAGTGTAAGAGTATGAATAGCTGGGTGCAAGACTAGGAGGTAGGTGACATCATGGGGGTGTGTGTCAGGTATCCTGTAAGTGGATTGGAGGCTTGTGGCTCGGGTTTGCTCCTAGCTTAGCACAGCTAAGCTAGGGGGTGTGTCTAAACCTGCCTAGCACTCTTTACAATGCCTAAGCAGCTGTGCGCACCACGCACCGGGTTTTACAGGAAGAAAAAAGAAGGCAAACCAGGAAATAGCAGCTCTGTGCACATGTGAGCACTCTGTGCAGCATGCACATGGGCTTAAACAGAGAGGCAATGAGAAGGGAACACAGCAGTAGGAAGGTAATCAAAGAGAACTACCGTAGCTGGCAGGCGAAATGTATCAGAATCAGCCAGTTACACAGGCAGCAGACCAGCCCAGTCCAGCACACCACTATAAACTATGCAAACGCCTTTCCCCCTTGTTTTTTCCCCAAAAAACTCTGCACCACCAGTGTATATGAATGGGGAAATTTTACAAAATGAAAGCAAGAGAAAAAAGTGTTAGGGGCTGCTTTTGCTATCATAAACCAGGATGTGCAAGAGGCTGAGGGTGGCGAGGATGTGAATTCTGATGACCAACAAACAGTGAGGAGGAGGAGAAGAGTGTACAGACCCAGGGTAACCTACCAGGGGCTACATGAGCTGGAGATAGTGGAGCATTATAGGGTGGACAGGGACCTCCTACAGCATATCGTTGAGCTGTGCCGGCCACACCTCAGACACAGAACCAACAGAGGGGAACCCATCCCAGTAGAATCCAAGGTATGTGTAGGCTTAAGAATGCTAGCCACAGGTACCTTCCAAAGGCCAACTGAGGATATCATGGGGATCTCACAGGCATCAGCATCCAGGGTACTCCACTAGTTCCTGGATGCCATGTCAGCCTTCCTCAACACCCATGAGGCATTAGCCAGCAATATGGGTCTCTTTCAACAAATAGCAGAATACCCTGAAGTAGTGGGGTGCTATAGACTGCATGCACATACACATAAAAGCACCATCCCATGAGCAGGGCAGGGTCTACATAAACCATAAGGGCTTCCCCTCCATCAACTGCCAGTTCATGTGCGATGCCCAGGGCATTAGAATCAATGTGTGTGCTGGAAGCCTTGGGAGCTATCACGATTCCCACATCTGGCAGCTGACGCAGCTGTACCAGAGATTTGCCAGTGGGGACATCCCATACGGCCACCTAGTGGGGGATGCTGGTTAAGCACTGGAGCCATAGCTGATGACACCCATCAGAAATGCACACACACCCAAACAAGAGCTCCATAATGAGGCACACGCACAAACAAGGATCCTAATAGACCATGTGTCTGGGATGCTCAAGTCACAGTTCCTGTGCCTGGACACATCCAGTGGAGCCTTGCAGTACTCTCCAGCTACATGTACCCAAACATTCATGGTATGTGCCATGCTACACAACATGATCCTGTGGAAGCAGCTGCAGCAGGAACAGCACGTGGCAGTGCCACACAGCCCCCCACCATTGCCAAGGCCAGCACAGGCATAGAGTGACTCAGAGGAGGAACAACCTGAGCCTGCACCTGTAGGCAGAAGGAGGCATGCACAGTATGCCCTGGCTTTAGCAAAGAGGCAATGCATAGCACACACACTGACACAGTAGGAACCCAGGGAATGGAAACCCTCTCTGAATCGCACATACAGTAAAAGGGATGCCAAAAAGGACACCACCTGTGCTTTACCATGTATAGGGAGTGTACTATGTGCATCTGACATAGTCAGCCCTCCAGCACCATCCTTAATACTGGCACACCCGCAAGGTAAGTCACCCTTCCTATCAATCACTGAATGCAGTAGTATGGTCTGCTAGTTGTATCAATGGTATGGATGTGAACATGCAAAGAAGGGAACTGGGTGGCTGAAATGGATGGCAGCAGATAGTGGACAGCTATATGGGCAGCATGAGATCATAACAAATACTGGTGTCAACAAAGTAGGCAGTAACAGACAAGGTGAAAAAACCCACTGCAGGACATGTGCTGGCCCAAATGTGTGTCCATAGGGCACACACATGCATGTCATGGAGGTTTACATACCCAACAACAGTCCCACCCAGCCAGCAGGACAGGTGTAGATGAACACAAGGAAAAGCTGTGCTAAGGTCCTCAAGGTATGGCAATGGAGATCAACCCCCCTCCAGACCTACACAGAGTATAACAGGTTGGGAAGTGGGATGTCATTCATGAAGGGTAGATAGTCTGAAATGGCAATGTAGGTCAATAAAACTTATAAACTGTACTACACTGATATGCCTGTAGTCCGCAGGATAGGTCATAATACAGATTTAAAAGGAAGCCAACAGACTACCAGAAATACCAGTACGGTCAAAGTAAATGTCCACAGTTGGCAGGTGCACCCCCCCCCAAACCCTATGTAGACATGTATTAGCATCCATGTGTAGGAGTAATAACAGTGAACACAGAGTACCTGTGCTTGCCAAAGTAGAAGGATCGATTGTTTCATGTGTACAATATGCAGAGCTCTGAGTGTCAGGTTGATGTGTGGAGGCCAACAGGGTACCTGAAATATCAGGTGGGTATAGCAGAAATGTCTACAACTGTCAGGTGTGCAGGTGTGCTCCCCCCAATCCTATGTAGTATAGTAGTAACATCTATGTGTGGGTAACACAGCAGCAGAGCCCAGAGTACCTGAGCTGTCCCAATTATAACGATGGAATGTTGCATGAATACAATATGCAGAGATCTGAGTTTCAGGTTGTTGTGTAGAAGCCAACAGAGTACCTGATACACCAGGTGGTTGTAGGACATGTCTACAGTTGGCAGGTGTGCCCCCCCAACCCTATGTAGAAATGTATTAGCATCCATGTGTAGGAGTAATAACAGTGAGACCGCGCCTGCGCTGGTCAAATCAGCAAGATGGATAGTCGCCTGTCTACAATAGGCAGAGCTCTGTGTGTTAGGTAGTTCTGAGTGGTATGCTGTGTGAAAGTGTTCAGCAAATAGCCATGAATGGTGTGTCCTGGTGTCTAATGGTCAGTACTGCCGATAACTGGGCCAAGTCCACACAACTGCAGTGTCAAACAGACTGGTATCCCAGCATGACATGTTGCAGCAGTAGACCATATGATTTGTACAGATGTCATAACTGTCACCATCTGGAAGATGAACATGGCATGAGTGTTGGCCCAGACGTACACACAGTACACAGGTGGAAGTACCATAGAGAGAGACTGTGTAACATTTCACAGTGAAATGGAGACACCCTCCGTTTGTACATACAGGTTCACAGCACATCAGTTGGTTGTGTAGTATAGGGAACTAAGATGTACTGTGGGCAAACACTGGCAGACCACAAAAGGCAGAGGTATGATGTATGTAGAAGCTGCTGGTGTCTACCCACTAGCCACCAGCAGGGGAAAAGGCCATGTATACCTGTGAGGCAGTTGCAAGTAGCTACCCTAGCACACATGCAGCCAGTCTGGCCCAACATCAGCCACAGGTAACACACAGGACACCTCCCTGCTGCTGTGAATGAGTACAATATGATCCCCACATTACTATGTGAATACTCACAGAATGCAGCATGCTGAAGAGGTTTCCCATGCAGGTGTGTCCATAGCTGTAAGATGCACCCTGCCAGTATCCACACCAATGGATTGATAAGGACAGAAACAATTGCCATCACCGTCTTGCACAACTATCCTGTCAACCCAGGGGAATACATTGCCTTGCAGCCAGGGTCTGTACAACTGACAGAATTTACTGGCCTGCTACAGATAGCCTGCATCAGTACCCAATGCCCCACTGTCCTCTGTCACAGATCTGTGTCACCCGTACCTCCACTGTATGTTACCCCATGGACCCCCACATAATGACAAAACACAGTCCACAGAACACAAATGCAAGGACATGTTGACAAATCCCAGTAGTATGTCCATCATGTTCCAATGCATGAACTGTGGACCAACCTGTACATACTGCTGGGATGGAGTGGCAACTATAGGCATACCTATCAGATATCATGTGCATAATGGTAGGAAGAGGACAGATTAACAAAGGGGGGATAGCATTGCCACCATGGAGTGTGTAAAGGGTGAAACCCTGATGTGTGCACATACTTATCATGGCTGCAAACACTAGGATGGGTGGCCACAAACCTGCTTGCAAACCAAATTGTGAAGAGTTAATGGAAAGAATAATGAGCCCTTCCTCTGGATAACATCAGTGAGTCTGAATACTTGGGAGGTATGGCCATAGCATGATATGGCCATCCTGTCATGGTAATAATTGTTCAGCATGGGATCCACAGCCACAACAGCACCAAGGTGCTGGACCATATACAAAAACCCATCAGCAAGTGTCTGCAGTTTCCACGCCAGAATGACATGAGTGTGCATGAATATGTAGGTCGCACAGCACATTACTGGACAAAGCTGCATTCAACTTGTAATCCCCAGGATCCTACTGCCAGCAAAGATGTATACCTGTCAGTAGTTGATGACATAAAACATCAGAGGGTAAAACACCACATATCACTGAGTATCCCTGCCAACACCAAAGCCATGTAGCAGAAGCACCACAGACCTAATTAGCAACAATCTCACTAGCATTTGCCCAATGTCAACCCACATTGTCAGCCAATCTACAGATATCCTGCAGAAGCAGGTTACTAGCTGTAGGTGTAGAGCACAAATACCTGCACTGGAGTACAACCTACACGGAATGCAGTCACGCATGCAATACAGACACTCATACTGGGAATGTTCACACACTTAGAGAAAACAAGGCCATGTCAGAAAACAAATTACAGAAGGGTCATACTGGGTATGCTCACACACTTGGATAAATGAAGGCCATGTCTGGCAACCACTGTGGACTATACAGCAGTCAGTTACAGATGTCTGTGCAAACACTCCACATTACACACCAGTTAAGCTCTGCACACACAACGGATGAGAATATGCACATATATCCAAGGACAGCACACTATAACAGCCCAGGCATACACATAATAGATGTGGGAAGAGAGTGACAGACAGCTCCCCTCTCATGAGGCCTGTCCCACACAGCACACTCCCATTTTGCAAAAACATATGATGTCCAAATGTCCATCACTGTACACAATTTTCCCTGGTAGCCTTCCAGTCAGTACACCTTTCATTGTCTTTCTTTGACAAGCCTGCTGATGTCATTCCCTGTGAAATACACCTTTGGTGAAGGAGTATCATGGTAATCTCCATGGCGTGTTCTGTAACTGTGTAATGTGCTGTAGTAGTTGGTATGTGTTCTAATCCTATTCATGGCAACTTTGAGTTTGTGTGTGTGTCTGTGCATATGTGTAGGGCCCAATGCTCTTGAGGACAGTCAGTACACCTGTCATTGCCCTTCTTTGACAAGCCTGCTGATGTCATTCCATGTGAAATACACCTTTGGTAAAGCAGAATCCCAGTAATCGCCATGGTGCATGCTGTAACTGCGTAATGCTGTAATGTGATAAACTAGTTAAGTAGGGGTTCTTTACCCATACATGGTATGTGTGAATGTTTGTGTGTGTTCCTTTGTCAGAGTGGGGAGCAATGCTTTTGAGGCCATTCACATGCACTGCGACCTCCATTGCCTTACTTTGGCATGTCTGTTGACTTCATCGACTGTGAAATACACCTTTGTGGGAAGATATCCCAGTAATCTCTGTGGGGCGTGCTATGACTGTGTAATGCTGTAGTGTGATAAACTAGTTAGGCAGGGGTTCTATTCCCAAACATGGTAAGTGTGTGTGCGTTTTTAATACGTAACCTGTGTGGAGGTGACTGTGTAACACCTGGACCCATTGAGGAGCTGGTTTTATAATTTTCCTATATGGTGGCCATATTATATGTCACAATGTCCACCTTACAAGGATGACAGATGTCAATCAGCGGAGATGCTGAGGTGCCAATCCACACCCCTACATGTGATACAAGGCCTGGTGAACAAAGTAAGCAACCCTAGTATTACACAGAGTACACTATGAACCTGTGTCTTATACACAAACTCACTTGCTTAGACAACTACCGCTATGTTGGTAGTACCCTGCATACTGTTCACAGATAGCAAGCATGGTGTGATTGCAGTGGGCTACAGAGGGCGTGGCACCCTGTCTATCAGTACAATAGGTACATAACTGGACAGTGCACCTTCACTATGTTCCCCAGTGGATGCCTATAACATCTGTGGTGCCATCAAATGTGATCCACAAAGGACTGTCTATGAGCGTGCCCTGACACAAGAGGTCAGGAGTGGCACATGTGATGATAACAATCTTTGTACATAACATGGACCTGGCAATCCAGGTACACTTCCACATGCCACTGTACATGAATGTGGGATGTGTGTACATCCCAGACACCATCCATGTCATGGGCTGTAGAACACATACATGACAAGCATTGCACATCACTGGCCACACACAATACTAACCCAGGTGACAGGATGGTGAATACAATACCCACCTGTGTGGGACATTCCAGACACTACACACCTGATCCACACAGCAGACCATTGTCATGTGGCCTGATGCCAAGGTATACCCCTCACCTAGCCTTGTACACCCTTCTGGCACAGCCAACCACTACACACCCATGAAACAATGCACACATGCACATCAGTACTGGCACCCTGTGTGTGGTGTATGATGCTTCCAACCACGTTCACACTTGGTACAACTCCCATTGGCATAATGAAGCAGTCCGACTGATGTCTGACACCTTCACATGCCCTTTGCCCGTAGTATAGCACAGTAGCTACTGTGGTGCATGTGATACCTGTGCAGTACTGTATTGTGGTAAAATAACTATGTAGGGAGTGTATTCCTGACCATGGCAAGTGTGGCAATGTATATGAGTCCCTTAGAGAGTGTGGCTGTGTTGCCGCTGACACTGGTCAATGTGGACAGGCACTTGTGCTACACCTACCGTATCTGTACAATATCAGTGTTGCAGATGTCACTCACCAGCACATATATTTTTGGACAGCTCACCAACACATAAGCTATGTGGCACATGCAATAACTGCATGCGCATGTGATAGTAATGCATTGTCAGTCAGGGGTTTGAATCCCTGTACTGGTATGTGTGTCACACAAACATGCTTCAGTTTTACTCGCTCACACCTTCCCTGATGTACTTTGTCTCTGTCTGTCCATCTCACACCCTTCCTGGTGGATTTGAATATGTACACTTGCTCTGCTTAGGCAGCAGCTAGTGTTTTGTAAGTGTTGGTCATGGTCAGCTGATGGCCTCTGCACCAATTGTAGTCCTCCTCTAGCGGATTGAATGTGACACAGCTGTGGTAACATTCCCATAGCCAATTGCATGGAAACGCACTACAATATCTAGGAACATCATGTTGGTGTTGGGCCGTGATATTCACTGTGAGTGGAACCTAGATCTAGTGTTTGGCATAAATCATCACAGATGGGTTTGGGATTTACTTTCAACAACATACACTGTGGAAAAAGGCCAACAGACAGGAGTGGATGTGCCAGACATGATTACAGAATGGAAGTGTTGCCGTCCTTAATTTAGAGTCCTGTCAGTTTAACATGGTGTGTGTTTTTATGGCTAGTCTGCCTGTTGTAAGATCTGTCATGACAGTGCAATATTTGTGAGGAAACCCCCATCTGGTAGGGTCATCTGGAGACTGGTTAGTGTGTTGAACCTTTTGTTCCTTGTGTTACTCACAGAACACCCATCTGAGAATGGCAGAAGTATAGTATGAGGATTGCAGTCAGTACATGGTGACAGCCATGAGAGTTACTGACTTCATATTCCAGATTGAACATACTTCACAAAATACAGTGGTAGGACAGTAAATGTCTTAGGTTACCACAGCACCATGCCAATATTGTGCCAGTGTTCATAGCACTACTCACACGTCTGTCACCCTTTGTACATATGTCATGCAGGATATGTGCATGTGTTCCCCTTGCTCTGCAACTATTCTAGATCTGGTGTCCTGTAGTAATGGGAATATCTATGCATGCTGTTATAAATAATCCTGACTACTGCTGACTATTACTGACCCTTATCTGTTGTAAAACGACAACACCATAGCCCATATGGGAATGCTGATGTCAGTCGACCCACCTGTCCCACCTCAGCTGGCCATGGTACCAGGCACCAGCAGGTCTGGGTCCCAGCCTGGGACCTCCTCATCCATTGTCCATGCACAACCTTTGGGTGGAACTGCTGCAGGTGATGGTGCTTGGCTCTCCCCCCAGAGCAGGGGAGGACAGGAACCTGTCACCCGCATCAGGTCCAGTTCATGGTGTGTAGGGAGCTCGGCAAAGAGTTTCAAGAGCATCACCTATGCCAGCTTGAGGGCCGCATGGTGCAATCAGAGGGTGAGCCTGCATCTCCTACCCAGCCCCTAGCATAGCCTCCTTTGGGGCCATGAAGGTGCAGTGGTGACTGCCCATGGGTGGGGACCTCAGTCCCACTGTTTCCATTTGGGGGCTCATGGGCTTGCAACTTCAAAACACCCCTCCCCGTCCAAGGTTTCCCCCCCATGTGTCATATACTGCCCCTGTTATGCTGTCGTGTCTGTCATCCTACCCACCCTATCCTACCCAAGCATACCTACTCTCCTTCCCCAACATCTCACTCGCACCTTAAAATAAGGGCTTTCTGTTCCCAAATAATATCTTGCCCCATACACAGCTGTCCATACTGCACATGTGTCCACTGGGCACATGTAATGTGGTCTAATTGTCATCACAACATATTATTGTTGTCTTCACCCCTCTCTCAAGGGTTTGTGTGTCCAAACCTACCTCCAACTTCAGTGCATATGCACAGCTTTTGCTGTAGAAGAAATGGGCAGCTATGGACCTTCCCTACACCCTTCCTGCACATCCCTAGATATTTTCCCTACTGTCTTTGCCCCTTTGTGTCCCTTTTTCACCACTGTCCTAGCAACCCTTTTTTCTTTTCTTTAAAGGAAATTAGTGCGGGGGTAAGCAGGAGTAAGCACTTTTAAGGGTTAGTAAGAGGCTTTGCATGGGTTTGCAAGATGGTAAGCACTGCTTACACAAAGTAAACAATTTTGAGGCTAACTTGGTGTAACTCGATTTTACTGGCAGTTAGCATTGCTTACCATTGCCCAAACTCATGCAAACCCGCTTACAACTGCTTAAAAGTGCCTTAATCACCCTTTATCCAACCACCCTTGTGCTGCCCAGCAACAAAATAAACAGCCTCTGCAAGGCTCGAACCCAGGAGCCTGCACACCATAGTCGATGTGATTTACCACTAGGCCATTGCAGATATGCATAACACTGATGTTTTCAGAAACATAGCATCCAGCAATACCATTCATCAGTATGGGAAATGTATTGAGATATGTAGATGTATGTGTGTGTGTCCATATATTTATAACTAAATAGATATATGCCTCTCCCTCTCTATATTACATATGTATATGTATATATATATATATATATATATATATATATATATATATATATATATATATATATATATATCTACACACATACACATATCTATACATATTCACATATAGGCATATACATATTGCATACATCCAACATCTGCACGCCTACCATAATTTCATACCCATGGTTCCCTCACCCCACTCCCATGCTCCACGTCCACAGCAGTTCTCCTTTCTACAGGTTCCAGCTGAATCTAAGCACACCACTACACATTGCCCACTCTCCACTTCTCGGGACACATCACGTAAGTTGTTTCGACCCATGGATCTTCTCGACTTCCCAAACATTTAGTTCGCGAACATACATACCCTTCCTTGCTTACCTTTGAGGCATGGTATGTTACTCCGAAGACTCTTTTTAGCAGAAGTTTTGGGGTCAACCCGCCAGGGACGAGCATGCATTTGTTTCAAGATTAGACTTAGCAGGTTGACACTGTTTCTCCCACTGGTAGTATCCTGGCAGTAGTCTGGGAAGCAGTGCTGTGCAATGCTTAGCGGTGCTTCATATTTGATTTGCATGATATTTGCTTTTTGGCATTGATTTTCTCTTCATTACATATTATATATGTGTCTTGTATCCTTGATTCATGTGTACATACACTGTATGGGGTCCTGGGAACTTCAACACTTTATTGCAATAACACCTCACATCTGGACTTATTGCAGTACTCCATTTCACATATTTATGTTTTGCAGCAGGTTATACAACATCACACTATATATAAATCCATTGCACATGTTCAGTTTGATTTTCCTATGGCACGGATTTGTTTGTTGGAACCTCATTCTTGCATAATGCTGTGATGGCTTAGTGGTTCACTACTGTGACTATAGTGTAGAGGGTGCTGGGTTCACATACTGCAAAGGCTGGTTACTTTTATTTCTGGACAGAACAGCAGCTGATGCATACAGAATGATTAAGGCATTTTTAGGCAATTGTAAGTGTGTTTACGCTGGTTTGCATAAAGGTAAGCAATGCTAATCTCCGGGTACATATACTTACAGACAGTTGGCTTCAACATTGCTTATCCTGTGTGCGCATTGCTTACCCCCGCTTACACCTGCCTTATTCAGTATGACATTGACTCTTCACATGTGCATTTCTTGAGGTACTCCAGTTTATATACATACATATATATGCTATTTAGTGGATTTTGCAACAAAACTATTGGTTAGAATGTGCTTTGCCATGTAAAACAAACTGTGCTACAGTGGGACTCGAACTGGGAATGCCTGCTCATTGGGCAGATGATCTGCCCACTACACTATTACTGTTCTGCTTCATTGGCCTATTTCTACCATAATGTAATACCCATGGTTCCTTCCCCCGGCCCCCGAGCTCCACGTAAACAGCATCCATCCATTCTCCAGTTGCTAGCCCAGCCATACCACACCTCCACACATTGCCCTCTCTGCACATCTCAGTACTCCTCCAGTATACTGTCTCGACCCAAGCTTCTGCAGGCTCTTCATCCATTTAGTCCACGTACATATGAGCCTTGCCGTGACGGTACTGTGATATTGGTGCAGATATCAATGTTACTCACAATTTTTGGTTCGTCCCGCCAGGGATGGACCTGTTGTTGTGTCAAGATTAGACTTAGCTGGTCTACACTGCTTTTCCCACTGATAGCATCCTGCCAGGGGTTTGAGAAGCAGCGGTTTGCTCACACACCTGGCCAGCCTCATCTCCCGGTTCTGTGGAACTGACACCCCAGGTGTGACATTCTGTGCATGAAGCCTGCCCACATGCCCCCACGGTGTGCATCATTTTTTATTATTCTCTTCAGTATTATGCAAGACTACTGTTCTCACAGTATGACTGGACAGGCACTGTTCATTGATACACATAGACTGCTCGAAATACTGTGATTGAGCAATGTGCACATGGTTGCTGGTATTACTCTACATACGTACATACATTTCCTATACTGTTGAATGACTGTGCTGGATGATATGTTTGTGATAATAGCAGTTGTATGTGTATCTGCCATGGCTTAGTGGTAACTCACTTTGACTATAGTGTGCAGGGTTGGGGGGTTGCAACCTGGGAGTGCAGATTATTTTGTTATTGGGCACGACGAGAGCTGTTGGCTACAGGGTGACTAAGGCACTTTTGAGCAATTGTAAGCGAGTATGTGCTGGTTTGCATGAGGGTCAGCAATCCTGATCTCTGGTTATGGTGTTTTACACTGAGTTAGCTTCTACATTGCTTAACCAGTGTGGGCATTGCTTACCGTCACCGAAACAGGCTTAATCCCACTTACTCCCACTTACCTCCATGCTACTTTATGTATTTATTTTACATTTGTTGACCAGGACAATCCGACTGGATGCTTGTCCATTTTCAGCGGTGGCTTGGGGAGTAGAGCTCCACAGTAAAACCCAGCTATTCATTACAAGTAATACAGAGGTTTTTACATTCATAAAGAGTAACAGACTTAACATAGCTAAGTAACATATTCTTCCTGCTTAGTTTACGTTAACATGTCAGTATTTTTCATGCTTAGGGCAGGTTTACATGTCAGGTATGACTGTTGACAAAGGTCAGTTTAAGGTGAAGTTAGATTCCAGTTTAAATGGGGGAGGGTGGCCTAATGGTTAAGGTGTTTGCCTTACAAACACAGGATAAAGGGTTTGAATCTCACAGGAGATAATTGGCTAGACTTGAAATGGCTCGCAAGGGCAGTTAGCCTAGTACTAACCTATGAACCTATGAACCTAAAAGTTCTGGATAGGTTACACTCAGGTATTCAGGTTAAGTTTAGTTATTCCATACCTGTGTGGTAGAGTAGGAGAGAATAGTGAAGGATTAGGTAGGTAGGTAGAGGGGGAGACATTGTAACTGTATAGTAGGCTGTTGGAATAATTGGTAGGGGAGCAATAGGGAAGGTTTGAAGGATGTTGGGATTTGTATGCGAGGCAGGACAAGAGGTGTCGGTTTCAGTAGTTGATGTTGGGGTATAGAGTGTAAGGTGGAGGGGGGATTTAGCCAGATGGTGAGCATGTGCTGATCCAAGTGTGCTTGAGGTGTTCCTTCAAGTGTTATTTACGTGCCCTTTGGGACAGCTGAGGTAATACATGTGGGTAGGGAGTTCCAGATTTTGCCAATATAGTTGGGGAAGAGGGTGTCACCTACTTGTAACTTTAAACATTAATGGAAATGAAAAAAAGGTTGATAGGTAAGTGGTGTTAAAGGAGCACAAACAGGGAAAGATAGTAGGAGAAATAGCCAGGGATGTGCAGGAAGGCTGAAGGGAAGGTCCACAGCTGACTATTTCTTCTACAGAAACAGCTGTGCATATACACTGAAGTTGGAGGTAGATTTGGACACTCACACCCCTGGGTGGGGGTGAGGACAACAATAATAAGTTTTGATGCCAATTAGAAAGGCTTACATGCCTACAGTGGGGTGTTGCGACCATGTGTTCTTTGGTGTTATGGGTTTTGTGACAACACATCTGGTTATACCGTACTTTGCCATGTGAAATAGACTGTGCTGCAGTGGCACTCGTACCAGGAATGGCTGCTCATTAGGTGACAGCTCTGCCCAATACACACTATTGCTTACATCCACGAGGCGGTCTGATTAGAACTGCTCCAGCCAACACCTGCACACCTTGACCAATAATTTCATACCCATAGTCCCCCCCCCCGCTCCTCTTCAACAGCACTCATCCTTTCTCTGGGTGCAGGTCGGGTCTAACCACACCACTACACACTGCCTACTCTCCACTTCTCAGGACCCATTTCATACGTTGTCTCGACCCATGGGTCATCAGGATTTCCCAACCTTGTAGTCCAAGTACATATGCGCCCTGCCTTGATGAGTCATTGTATGGATGGGACTTCAATTACCCAGTAATTTTTGGGTTGTCCCATAAGGGACATTCCTATCTTTGTTTCTAGATTCGACTTAGCGGGTCCACAGTGTTTCCCCACTGGTTGTATCCTGCCTGTGGTTTGGGGAGCAGTGGATTGTTTACTTCGTTTGTGTGCTTGTTTGTATGTTTCCCCTGTTTGGCTGGGGGGGTAATGGTATGTGTTACACATATGTTGATTGGGCCCCTCACCCCCATGCCTGTGATCATATGTCATTCTTATGTGCTGTATCATATCATAGATAGGACCACTTCACTGAAAGCTCACTTCACTGAAAACTCATTTCGTTGAAACTCATTTCAATGAAAATTATAAATGGCCTTTTCCCCACTGTAGTGCGATTCTGGAGTTAGTATGTAAAGTAAGGCGGGTGTGTGGGGCATAGCCCCCCACATTGGGTGGTGTTGGGGGTGTAGCCCCTCACATATTATAAACATTTTAAACTATACACAGTGATACTTACAAGTGCAATGAATAAGTGTTTACAAAAGAGTATATATAACTAAGATATGTGGGGGGCTTCGATTGCCACCCCCCCTTACTTTATATACTAACTCCAGGATCGCACTACAGTGGGGAAAAGGCCATTTATAACTTTCAATGAAATGAGTTTCAGTAAAGTGAGTTTTCAGTGAAGTGGTCCTAGTAATTTAATTTTCAGTCAAGTGAGTTTTCAATCAACCGTAGTAGACTCATATATATATATATATATATATATATATATATATATATATATATATATATATATATATATATATATATTGCTGTATATATATCTAACGACATGTGGATGTATGGTTGTCTGCATATGTATATATCTATATGTGGGTATTTATACATATGTATGTCTATATATGTCTACATATGTACTACAGAGAGGGAGAGGTATATAGGTTCATAGATTCATAGGTAGGTACTAGGCTATCTGCCTGAGGGCATTTATAAGCCTAGCCAGAGTGTGTCGGCTTTCGCCGCCCCATTGATTAATTAACTGATCCTCTGTCAAGCAGAGCCAATGAAGTGATCCCAGGGGTGTATTTTCTGTTACCCAGCCACTCGTCAAGGTTTCTCTTGAAGAGTGTTAGTGAGGGGCTCTGCCTGATGTAATTTGGAATTTTATTCCAAATTATGGGGAATCTCTGTGACAGGAATCTATCCCTCCAGCATGTCCTATTTATTGTTGTGGCGAGGTTTAGCTCACTAGAGCACGTGGCTCGCAGTGACTTGGATTTCTTTAGGTGGAGCATGTCCATCAATTCTGAGTTGGACATGGCTTTGTAAGTCAGGCAGAGATCACCTCTGAGTAAGCAATATGCCACTGAGTACACTGGAGTTTTTTCAGTCGGGCTGCATAGGACATATGTTTGAGACCAGTAATCCTCTTGGTGAGGTACTTTTGTGGTCTTTCCAGCTGTTGGAAGTGTCTTGTGAGGTATATCCCAAATGGGGCATTGTACTCTATGATGGATCTAATGAGTGATGAGTAGAGGGGCAGTATAACCTCTTTATTTCTAGATGCGATCCCTTTAGTAATTAGATGGGCCACATAGAAGGATTTCCTAACTACTTTGGCAATATGATTGTCAAAGGAGAGATTACTATCTACCTGGGTCCCCAGATCTCTTATTACCTCTTCTGTATTAAGGGGGCTGCCACCTATGTGGTAATTCATGGTTGTTTTGTTTTTCCCAAATGGGATGACTATGCATTTTTTGGCATTTAGCTTGAGGCCAAGACTTTGACACAAGGTGTCCGTCTCGGTAAGGCCCTTTTGAAGGATGTCCGTGTCAGCTGGAGAGTCAATTATGGCTCCCAGTTTGCAGTCATCGGCGAACTTGGTTAGCCATAGTCCTCCTGTGTTTGCCTGTACTTCTGAAAAGTACATGCTGAACAGTAGTGGTCCCAGGACCGAGCCTTGGGGGACACCACTTGTGACTGGTTTAGAACTGGACCTGGAGCCCACTATTCTTACTGTGTGAGTTCTGTCTGTAAGCCAGTTGGTAACCCATCTCGTGACTTAGGGGTTTATGTTCAGGCTGGTGAGTTTTTCTATAATACCTGAGTGGGGAATGGTGTCAAAAGCCTTGGCGAGGTCAAGGTAGGCTGTGTGAACCACCTTTCCCTCGTCTATGGCCTTGGTGACTGTCTCAAAGAAGTCAACCAGGTTTAGTAGGCATGATCTGCCCTTAACAGAGCCAAACTGGATCAGGTCAAGTGTTTGGAGGTTCTCAATGTCTTTGTTAATGAGTTCCATGATGAAGCACTCTATAGCCTTGCAGACCAGGCTAGTCAGGCTTATGGGGCGATAGTTACCAGGGTCAGTTGTGGCCCCTCCTTTGTGGAGAGGAATAACCGTTGCTTTGCACCATTCTATGGGCGCATAGCCTATGGAGAGGCTGAGGTTGAACAGCGTGTTTAGGTGGGGGGTTAGTTCGTTCTGTAGTTATTGCAAGACACAGCCTGGGACACCATCTGGTCCCATTGATGCTGTGTTTTTGGCTTTTGAAAGGGCTGTTTTCACCTGTACGTCTGTGATCTTTGGGACACTACACTTTTCCGGTATTATAGGACCAGCATTTTCATCTCTCCTCATAAAGACTTCATCAGATGATCGATTTAAATAAAATGAAGTGGTTTCTTCTTTTGATATTTATGTCCTGTTGCTGTTGTACACATGGGGGACTGTTGGTGGGGATATGCGGACACATATGAGCGATCTCGCTCATTTAATTCCACTTTGTGCTGTTCTATATTGCAGGGGCATGTTTATTCTGAGAGCTCTGCTCTCAGACACGCCCCCTGCACTTGTACTTGCTCCATGTAAGTCTAGGAGGTCGGGCAGCATGCCTTCATTAATATGCATAGCACACTGCCATCATCCTCCTACACAGGTGCTTCCGTGCAGGACTACGCTAGTCCTGCATGGAAGATTAATGAATCCGGGGGTGTATGTGGTATATATGTGAGGGTTTATACATGTGCCTATCTGTCTGTTGCAGTGTGTCTTGCACTGTGTCTTGCAAAGACTGTTGCCCCATCCAAGACAATTTTTTCCTTTATGCTCATTGCTTAATTAGACAGGCTGTGGGGTCCCAGTGAACCTGAATGGACTAAAGATGGCATCAAAAATGAATGAATGGCTGAATAAATGAATGTACGTTGTACCACAACATTCCATGGCAATATTTCTTGCCTTTAAACTGAAATAAACTAGCAAATGGCACAAAAAAATAGAAAGAAATGCAAGAAGAATTAAACAGCTGATTACATTCAATAAGAGAAATGTAGTGAAACAGCTACTTAAAATATGATCCTACATATATAATTTATATTCAGCATTGTGAAAAGTGTATTTAAGGAATACAGGTGAGGGAGTATATAAATGGTAAAATAGGATTCTAGGTCATCTGATGAAGTCTTTATGAGGAGAGATGAAAATGCTGGTCCTATAAGTGCATTTATGTGTGTATGTAGTTAGTAAAGTTTGTGGATTGTGCATTAAAAATTTCTTCAAGTCACCTCGTATTTTCCGTTTTCTGAGGGACCTGCATTGTGGATTCCAGTTACCTTTTGGTGCCTTGCTTCACTTTTTTCGTGTATTTAAGGAATGCTTAAATTCATATTCACTTGAACATGTCATTGACCATTTTAAAACAAATTTGAGCCACAACTCTGCATTCTCTATCAAACATTCATTCTATATCATCTTGTAAAATTATTTCTTAATTGTAAGCAAAATTATATTGTACACTATTAGGCAGATGGACCTATTTAATATAAAATATCAAATTAAGGTTTCAAGGTTTTATTATACTGTCTTTAGCCCCAATTGATCATACAAACACACATCTTCTGGATGAAATGAATAAATCAAAGGGCCAAATCAAGGATATAAAGTGGTCTTAAACATTTCTAGGGAAGGACTGTATCTACCAGATAGTGGCAATTCTTTTCCAAAATTTAAAAACAGATGGTGATACACATTTCATTCCTCTTACATCATTACATTTATCAAAACTAAAATAACTAAACTGTGGACTCTATTGTGGTGACAGTTAATATACTATTGCATACTGAAATTCTATGCATCCCTGGAGTCTTATTGACTATGTAACACATATATCACTGTATGGAAATATTATGGTTTGGAAATAGTTTTAGCTATAGTAGCTAGATGACTATTAGAGCAGGTGGAGCCAAGATAAAGAAAGAACGCCGAAGAAGAAGCTGTAGTGGAAAAGAAGGACAGTGGAAGGAAAAACTGGTAAGTCATCAGGCCTCATGGGAGGCCTGGTCATGGATTTAAGAAATCTGCAAAGCTAAGTAAATGGCAAGTCAGATCTGATTATAAACTAAAATCAAATAGTTTAACATGGTACAAACTGGGCATGTAAAGATAATACAGTAACACTGGTATATGCATAGAAGATGAGGAAGGAACTGTGTGGGAATCAGTGACTTGAGGGAGAATGAATGTTTCCATTTCAGTGGTGTTCCAAAGGGTATTGAAGAGGCCTTGATGGAAATATTTCTGAGGAAAGAGGTTGATAATGTCACCACTGGAAGATGTTTTGTTAAAACACTGAAAATGGAGCCAAGAAATGTGACAGCAGAGAAACTGTATAGGGGAACCAAGAAATGGAAACTATTCAGGACCCTGTCAGATGAGCAAAGACCTTTTATCTGAATGAGGTTAAGGAACAAAGGTGGGGGTGGTTGTTTGCAATACTGAAAGTCTGGATAATGTAGGACTACTGATAGACTTTGTACCTAGCAAAGTGCAGATGCAATGAGCTTAGATCAAAATCTAGGCTCAAGGGACTGGGGTTAAGTCCATTGAACCTGACAAGTTTAAATGTTGATTGGAAATCAAAGACCTGGAGCTTCCATTGCATGGAAAAGGCAAGACTTAGGTGGTGAGATGAATGGATCAAAAGCAAAATGTAGAATAGTTGAGCAGACAGGTTCCAGCTGACCAAAGAAATGAAAGAAAAATATGGTCTGTTAAAACTGTAAGTCAAAGAGGTGCCCAGTCACTCAACAAACCTCACTGTAGAAAATGTTTCAGATGATGGAAGGCATAAAATTTGCTTGTAGAAGCTGAAGTCCCATCCAGAAGTCAACAAAGAGTAAATTTATGAAAGGAAAGTTTGAGGATAGAGAAGACAAATGACTGTGAAGCAGAAAAAAAGTTTTAATTATGCTGGGCCTGTAGGGTCGGTAGGAAGACACTAAGGGAAGTTGTACTGGAAAGCATCTCTTGCCATCAGAGTAAAAATCAGTAAGTGAAAGGTGTGCTGAGCTTAGGAGAAGTCGGGATCTCTAATGAAGCAGATCCATGAGCAGCCTGGAGCACAATGGCGATGGCTTAATACATTGATGTCTAGGTATGCAGGGGTCCTCATAAGTTTTACTTTTCTTTTTCCAAAAAATGGATATGCTGGGTAAAAAGCTATGAAGCATAGATGGATGATCAGGAAGATGTTATCAGGTCTACAATGTGACAAGGGCAGAGAGAAGGGGGAGCATGCTGGAGAAGACAACAAAAAGAAGTACCCAAAATTCCTGTATTTGTAAGTGAGACCACACTGTTAAATACAGTTGTGAGGAAATAATCATGGTATATGAGATGGTAACAGTTATACCAGAAGGAGTGCTGAAAACCTTGATATTAATGTAGTCAATATGATGGTAGTTTCAGTTCTTTTTCATAGACAGTTGACAATCCTGTATAACTCCAAATGGTTGAACCTTATTCAGGAAGGGGTACAAAAAAACTGTCAAAGAATGGTTAGTATCTTAGAGGGAGGAATGAGGGTGGGATTTGACACATATTCTCACATATGTAATCGCTTTTAATTTAGTTCATTGCATTACAAATATGTAAACTGCAGGGGTGGCTTTGAGAATTAGATAGAATGAGGAGGGGAATGTGAAAATCAATGCAGAAGTGGGGGGAGGCATTACAGATAAACAAAAAGGAGTTAATTTAAATGAAAGGGAAATTGCAGGAAATATAGGAGAAACAGTTATGGATCTGCATATTGTTCTTGACACCCAATTGACTTAATGAGAGAAGGAAGATTGATGAGAATTACTAGTGATAAGGGGAGACAAATGCAGGGATATTTCATATGCACAGGCATTTTGATTTGAGAGACAAGTGAAAAAGCAGTGGATTTCCATTTTGGCAATTAAAAGAAAAGCTTTGTGGAAATTTGAAATATGGAATCAAAAATAATACATCTGAGTGGGATGAAAGAAAAGACTTATGTAAATTAACACTTGCTTCAGTAGTTAAAACCAAAATAACTCATCATGAAAAGTAATAGAGAGAGAGAGAGAGCGGGAGAGAGAGAGAGAGAGACAAGAATGGCTCCACTTATGGGGGACACCTTCAAATTATAGCACAAAATCATCAATGAATATAAAGATAAGGAAAAATTAAGAGGGGGTCAGAGGGGTACCAGATAATCTCTTATTATTTAGTATAAATTAATAATCAAGACTAGAGAAGGATGACGTCATAAGAGAGTATATATGTGAATAAATATGAAAAAAAATGTCTATGCAAATAATGTTTTGCCCACTTCTGTATATGATGTGCAATCAGTGTAATTGCATTATGTTGCTTGCTCTTAACTAACATCACTGTTTCACCTTTTTGCTTACCTTCTAAAGAGTGAAATGAAATATCTAATTAGCTTAAATATCTGAGTGATGTTAGTCAGTTATAGCACTATTTACAGCTTGCATATGCATGTGTCATTAACAGAACCTATTGACATTAAAGTAAAATGTTATATTATAAAACATACTGTTCTGCAGCTTTTAATTTTCCACTTGGGAAAAATACAAATAAACATTTGAATCTGTAGATAAACATTCAAGAAGGTGCACAGAGATTAATTGCTTTGAATAAGTGATATCTAAAGTTAAAATTATTATTTAGAAATGCATGTAGCATTTTAAGTGCAAGACGTAATGATCTTGGGGACTCTCAGCTGCTCCTCAACTTATAATTCAAGAATGAATGCAGTTTTTTAAAGGAAATTACTGCCGGTGCAGTTTGTAAGTGTGTGCTGGCAGTGGTTGCTTTGATTTTGGAACTATCATCCTCCCCCATGTTTGTATAAAACTGGTGTCGGTATCTATCTCTCTGTCAGTCACTCTATTATCTATCTATCTATCTATCTATCTATCTATCTATCTATCTATCTATATATCTACCTTTCTATCTATTTATATATATGTGCTGTGTGTGTGTGTGTGTGTGCGTGTGTATGTGTGTGTGTGTGTGTGTGTGTGTGAGTGTCTGGAGTAGCTAGACTTAGTGAGTTGTTCCACTGGTGATTTGTATCTTAATGACTCGTAGTAAAAGCTTGGCTTGTACATGACATTGCATTTATGAAGGCAAAGAACATGCTGAAGTGGAACAGAAGGAAGTTTCAGTTTAGCAAGAAGTTCTGCAGTGTGTCATCTACTGGGCAGACAAAAAGGCACACATGTTGGTTTTCATTAATAGATGTGGTATTGTAATAGCAGCAGACAATGCAAGTTATATTATTATTTTATTATATATCGAACACTGAAATTTGAGAACATTTAGGTTAAACATAAGAAGGCAAAGTGTAAACCCACTGTGTGTGTGTGTGTGTGTGTGTGTGTGTGTGTGTGTGTGTGTGTGTGTGTGCGTTTATAAGTGTGTGTGTTTGTGTTTGTACATGCGTGTGTGTGTGTGAGTGTGTATGTGTGTGTTTGTCAGTGTGTGTGTGTGTGTTTGTGTGTTTGTATATGTGTGTGTGTGTGCGCTTGTGCGCGTACATGTGTGTGTGTGTGTGTGTGTGTGTGTGTGTGTGTGTGTGTGTATGCATATGCTCGCGTGTGTGTGCATGTGTGTTTGTGTATGTATATGTGTGTGTGTGTGTGTGTGTGTGTGTGTGTGTGTGCGCGTGTGTGTGTGTGTGTGTGTGTGTGTGTGTGTGTGTGTGTGTGTGTGTGTGTGTGTGTGTGTGTGTGTGTGTGTGTGGAGAGAGGGATTAGTGCTGTTTGGTAGTGAATACTAAGAGAATAATATCGTTGTTGAGGCCTGTTTAAGGCACAGTTATGGTATAACTGCAAAGAATACCAGTGTTAAAGTTATTAATGAGTTATTAATGCCATGGCTGCAGCCAGAGTTGTTAAGAAACTTTGGGAAAAGGACGAGAAAGAAAGTAGATGTTGGAGTTGAAGAGCTGCAGAAAGCTTCTGTGAATGGAGGTTGAGAAGACTGGGGTAAGCAATAATTGGTGAATTCAGATAGTTATCTGCTTGAAGTGTGAGGGGACTGGAGTTCAGATGGAAATATAGATGAATAACATTTTGAGGGATTATTGGCATAGCCATTAGTCTTTATCTCTTGTGCGCCTTTTGAGGAGGTAAACTTGACAAGTTACTTGTATTTGCAACAAATTGTAACATGAGAAATAATGTAGTTCAGCCGATATTGGCAAACAGTTTTTATGCAGTGGACTGAAATTTGCAATGTATATCAGATATCTGCAAAATCATTTAATGTGTTACATTTGTTTTATTTTTTTTCCTATTGCTTATATGTTTGAAGTGGGATATTTGTAGTTAGTTTATTGTCTTTGTCTCTTACATACATACATGTATTGAAAATATTTCAGGCGCAAACAATAATGCCCTTCTGGCTTATTAATATACCGAAAAAGTTATTCCCATAATATGTGTCCAGGTTGTTTTTAAAGATATCTAAACCAGTGTTTGCTGTAATGTAATTTGGTAGTCCATTCCATGGATCAGCTACTGTCTCAGAGAACCAATTAGTACACCTCTCATTCCTATATAATCTTCTACATAGGTTGTCTGATGAGTCTCTACTACTTTCTGAAAACCCCAAACATTCCCAGATGTAATTTACTCTGGGATAGCAATCAAGGAGACTCAATCCTCACCACTAACTCCAGTGAGGGATGGTCACTAAGAGCAAAGGTGGATTCAAACAGGATTTTTAAATGCAGCTGCCTGCACCAAGCACAATTTCCCTTAAGAGCACTCAGGGAGCACATTCCAGATCTTGGGCTGGACTCCCTTTCTCCCTCCAGACCCACACTAAACTCCACACTGACCACTTTGGAACTCTGTGTCCCTGTTCCTAGTAGCTGACACACACATGGATATTTGAGTTTTGCACATACATACACACCTGAGAAAAGCTGGCACAGATTTATTATCTGTGCCCCTTTCTGTTCAGACTCTGAGGTAATCATGCTGCCACCAGTCAGCTACCCTAAGGCTCTTACAAAGGGTACCCAACTATACTGTGTAAAATTAATACTAATACAAATGGTAGGGTGTGACCAACGTAGCAAGGCTTTCAGGAGTGGCCACCATGTCACTAAAACAAGCATAAGTACTCTCAAGATGTTAAACATCTTCTCAAAAGGACCAGCCACAATGAAAAGTATTAAAATATTTAATGATACATAATAAAACAGAAAACAGGAGAATACTGAATATAATAAACAACAGAGTTTCAACCACAGTGATATAAAAAATAATACAGTTGGATAGTTTCACACATATGTAGAAAACAATACTAAACTATTCTCACTAAATGTCCCTGACTGACTAAAGAATTACTGTTCCATGACTACTTACTAAAGCAAGGCAAGCTGATGTGTGCTGAGTGTCTTACCAAAGCAAAAGCCAGATGATGTCTGTCCCTGTCTGTGTGGATGTGTGAGATATATAACCTTTCAGAAATCTTTCCTGTCAGGTTCCAAAGTGCTGTTGCGAGAGTTCCTAATAAACTGGATGACATCACCTTTGGTCACTTGTACCATACACACAAAGCTTTGCTAAGATCTGTGGTCACATCTGAAAGCTATAACACAATTTCAAACTTTCCACCCTTCTAGAGTTCTCTGATAAACATACAAATTTGATCAGTTACAACAATACAACCTAATATACCTGCATACATTCTTTCTGTCCAGCAGAACCTACTGCTGATGCATTTTTATCACAAGTAACTTTACAAATATATTTTTAACTCAAACATCTGTACAAATCATTGTGATAGTCAAATAACATAAAATTCTTTACAAAACTCCAGCTAGCTGTGCTGGCATATGTACATGTACTGCCCTACTCTCCCTGGCACAGATAACACTACCTCATATCATCACATCTCTTCCCCCCCTTTGAAGACTCAAGCTAGTTTTTCAAGTGTCCCTGGGAAAATGTTGCTTGAGAGAAATGGGCCTGTCTGGGAACACATTAACTTATACCCTGTATTGAGAGCTTCTCTGCATTATCGCTGACCCCATTATGGATTTGCACTATCACATCATATGCCTGCAACCCTAGGCCCCCCTTCATAACTTGGCATTTTGCTGGCTGGCACAATGTAGCCATATTAAGGGATGGTTATTTGTGACCACAGTGAATTTCCTTCAATACAGATAGAGCAGAAGTTTCTGCAGTGCCCATACTGTAGCTAGACATTCATTTCTACAGCTGCATAACATTCTCCCTGGGTTGAAGTCTATGGCTGAGATATACAACTGGGTGCTCTTCTCCCTCTGAGGAAACCTGGCTGTGGACATCCCCCACCCATGGTTTGAAGCATCTATCTGCACAACAAATTCTTTGCTCTACTATGGATTAGCTAACACAGGGGTCCTCCCAAAGCTCCTTTAAGCTTTTGGAATGCCTGCCATCCACTGCAACTACTCAGCACCATGACCTCCCTATTATGTTAAGGCTTCGTCATGTTAACATGATACAGTTTGTGCCCCTGCCTCCTGTCTAGCAGGTTTACCATATAATTAACATCACTGACCTTTATTCCTTACCACTTTGAAGGGTCCTTCCCAAGATGCATGCAGCTTATTGTGTTTGACAGGAATGAGCACCATAACCTGCTGTCCCACAGCATACTCTCGGGCTGGAGCATTCCTGTCATACCAGACCTTTTCCTGCTGTTGGGCTCCTGTGAGGTTCTCCTTGGCCAAGCTCATGAGCTCCCTAATCCTTGTTCTGAAGTTTAGGACATATACCACAGCAGAGTCCTTGTGGGATTCACACTCACCCTCCCACTCACCACAAATCAAATCTAAAGGCCCCCTCACCCTATGCCCATACAGAATCTCAAAGGGTGAAAACCTGTGGATTCCTGGGTACCTCTCTGTATGCAAACAGCAGATGGGGCAAAAATGTGTCCCACTCTCTCTTAAACTGGTCTGCAATTGCCTGTAGCATCATCTTTAGTGTAGAGTTTAACCTGTCCAATAGACCATTAGTCTGGGGTTGGTAGGGGGTGTTTTTTAGGTGCTTCAGCCCACAGCGCTTCCACAGACAAGACAGCAGGTCTGATATGAAACTGGCATCTCTGTCAGTCAGTATTTCTTTCAGGAAACCTACCCTGCTGAAAATCTCTAACAAAGCATTTGCCACCTTCTCTGCTTCAACAGAGGACAGAGCCACCGCCTCAAGGTATCTAGTAGCATAATTTACTACCACCAGGATATACGTCTTCCAAATGGAACTTGTGGTACTCAGAGGCTGCACAGTATTCATACCTACCCCCTAAAATGGCTCCTCATGAATCCACTCTTTATACAGTAACCCTTTGTTCCAGCATACAATCTCCCCTTTTCCTTGAGAATCAGGTGCCTTCTTAGCTACCTCCCTCAAGCCTTGTAATATACGGTCCAAAAGTTGAACCTGCCTCAATTCTACCTTTGTGACCCTTCCCAGCTCCCTTTCCACAGGAAGCTCAGTCTCTTCTGAGAGCAATTCCTCACTGTCAGTCTACCACTCACCTCTGTCCTTGCAGTCACCCTGTCCATGGCAGCATCAGTACCTACCAGCATCTGTGACACACGTTCAGGCTCACTGCTACAGTGTAGTTCTCTCCCTGAAATAGCTACATCACCAGCCCTAGCTTCAAATGTGGGATCTATCTGGGTCCCCCCAGGCTACCTGACCCACATGCCTGTCACCATGCCTGAATGCATGTAAGTACATGGACACAAGGTACTGTATTATCAAAATCATTCCCTATCAAGACATCTGCAGGGATATCCTTAAACACACCTACCTGCTTGCTTCCTTTTCCACCATCCCAGTCAAGGTGAAACCTGGCTAAAGGTATTTGGAAAGGGGTTCCTCTTAAAGCTTTGACTGGTATGGACTGCCCAAGGAAGTATTACTCCTCTTTAACCACTACAGGCTTCACAATGGTTATGTCCAAGGCTATGTCTTTCTTAGCAGTGCCCTGTTTCCATGCAATAAGATAGAATACAAACTACGGTGATAATTTGGTACCCCTGTAATCTCCAGGCAACTTATCACTGGTATGCTGTCATTCCCCCTGGGTAGCTCCTTCACCTTGTTCCCCACCTTGCCTCAGTGGGCATTTGTATGCTACATGGCCCCTCTGGTTACATTTAAAACATCTAACCCTTGGTCCTGGCAGTATACCTGAACTAGTGGCTTCCCCTGTTATTGGTGTACTCTGTAGGGTAGTTTAGGCTGCCCACCATGCATTCCCCTATAACCATGTGCAGCACTGGATATCCCCTTCTTGTGCAGTAATGCCATGCTTGCTAAGTAGTGATTCCCTTTTCTCTGTATCTCATCTGCAGAGTTCAGTCCTGGTCTGCCAAGCAGATTCTCATGTCCTTAGGCAGAGGGCTAAGGGCTTGTTCCCTCACCAAAAGGTCTGCCAACCCTCCAAAAGTAGTGACCTGACACCCACTTACTCACTTATGAAAATAAGTGCTTAACTCAGCAATATAATCAGATACACGTTCATCTGCCTTGCGTCTATGCTCATAAAACATTTTTTCTGTAAGCTTCAGGTGTTACCTTAAAACATTCCAGTAAACATTGTTTGTTCTTTAGCATAGTTTAAGCAAGCAGTATCAGACAATTTAGAAACAGCAGTTACAGCTTTACCATGGAGTAAGGGGTTCAGGAACCGTACCCAGAACCCTTGGTCAACATTATACTGTTTATATACTCTTTCAAATACATGAACAAGACTATCAAAATCATAACCCTCTGAAATTGTGCAAGAAATTTACTGACCTTTATTGCTTTTGGGGTTTGGTTATTCTATTGCCCATTACCTCAATGACCCTGCTGAAGAGTCAGTATCTTCCTCTCACGTTGTTGCTCTTTCTCCTTTTCTTCGGCCTCCAAATGCCACAGTCTCTCATTCTCTTTGATCTTCAAATGCCTCAGTCTTTCTGCTGATTCTAATTCCATTTGCTTCTCCACTTCTTTGGCTTACAGTTTAAGTCTCTTGAATTCCAGACAGATTTTTAAGTCCTCTGAGGAAAATGAACTGCCCTGTTTCTGAAGAATGCACATCTCCATCACCAGATTGGCTGTCTTCCAGGTTGCTGGTCCGTGCTGCAGCTGTGACCAAGGCTAAGATAATTTCCTGTTTAGTCAGGTGGCATGCACCAGTCCTTTGGCTTCACACACCTTAGCCAACTGGTTCTTTGTCAGCTTGCTATAATCCTCTGCTGACATCCTTGCCTGCATTTCCTGACTAAACTAAACTAACAAAAATAAATAAAACAGTTGTGAAAATGAAACTCTGTATGTTTACCTTGTGGCTGTTGAGAGTACACATACCTTCAGTGACAACTGCCCACTGGCTACTGAAGTTCAATTAATATCCCACTGCTGCCAGCAATCAAGGAGATTCAATCCTCACCACTCACTCTGGTGAGGGATGGTCACTAACAGCAAAGATGGATTCACACAGTATTTTCAGATGCAGCTCCCTGCACTAAGCACAGTTTCGCTTCAGACCACATATGGAGCACTCTCCAGACCTGGAGCTGGACTTCCTCTCTCTCTCCAGACCCACACTGACCACTTTGGAGCTCTGTGCCCCTATTCCTAGTAGCTGATACGCACCCTTGGATATTTGAGTTTTGCACACACATACACACTTGGGAAAAGCTGGCACAGGTTTATTAACTGTGCTACTTTCTGCCCATACTCTGGGGTAATCACACTGATACCAGCCAGCTACCTTAACAATCTTACAAAGGGTACCAAATTATACTGTACAAAAGCAATGCTAATACAAATTATATGATGTGACCAAAGCAGCAAGGCTTTCAGAAGTGGTCACAGTGTCAGTAAAACAAGCATAAGTATGCTCAATATGTTAAAAATATTCTGTAAAGGACCAGCCACAATAAAAGGTATTACAATATTTAATGATAAATAATAAAACAGAAAACAGTAGAATACTGAATGCAATAAACAACACAGTTTCAACCACAGAGATATAAAAAATAATACAGTTGGATAGTTTCTCACAGATGCAGAAAACAATACTAAACTATTCTCACTAAATGCCCCTGACTGAATAAAGAATTACTGTTTCCTGACTACTTACTAAAACAAGGCAAGCTGATGTGTGCTGAGTGTCTTACCACAGCAAAAGCCAGATGATGTCTCATATATATATATATATATATATATATATATATATATATATATATATATATGCATCCTCTCAGAAATCTTTCTTGTCAGGTTCCAAAGTGCTACTGCAAGAGTTCCAAAGAAACCAGATGCTGGTTAGAGGATGACATCACCTCTGGTCACCTGACTCTAGTACAATACACATACAGAGCTTTGCTACGATCTGTGGCAGCATCTGAAAGCTATAACACAATTTCAAGCTTTCCACCCTTCCAGGGTTCTCTGATGAATATGCACATTTGATCAGTTACAACAATACAACCTAATATACATGCCTACATTCTTTCTGTCCAGCAGGATCTACTGTTGATGCATTTTTAACATGATTAACTTTAGAAATATATTTTTAACTCAAACATCTTTACAAATCAGTGTGATATTCAAATAACATAAAATTATTTACAAAACGCCAGCTAGCTATGCTGGCATATATACACATGTACTGCCATAATCTCCCTGGCACAGATGGCACTACCTCATATCATCACATACATGAATATGATTTCCCCTTAAATATCTATATGGGACACTGCACAAATTCAGATATTTTAGTCTTTCATAATAACTTAAATGTCCGCATCCATTGATTCCCTTTGTGTTCTTCCACTGTGCTCTTTTCAATTTACTCATGCTTGTTTTCTTATAAGGTTTCAATATTGCTATTCCCCACTCTGGTTTTGGGTCTAATGAAATTTATAAACAATGATATAATCATTTATGATTTCCTAGAGTTTATATTTTGTATACAGCTTATAGTTCTATTACTCTTATTAGCCAATTGGTTGATATACCCATATACCCAGGTCCTTAGATGAATCTACAGTTTCAGTCACTGTGTGCTGTATTAAATGTTCACCTTTCAAATTATGTCTACCAAATTTTATATGCTTAGTTTTTGATGTATTTATCAGCAAATTTTTCTTCTGTGTCCGAGTGGTTAATTTAGGCAAGTTGTTTGCAGATATGCCCTACCTTTACCAAATGTAATCAGTTTACCCATTTTCAAGTCATCTGCACAGAGACTTTATACCACCTCAGATGAAAGAGTCAGATCTGAAAGAAACAACTGAAACAATTATGGCCTAGGACAGAGCCCTGTCGGACACCCTAACTGTAACATAGAATTTCACATGTTCAATTGCTTTATGATACTTGCCTTGTCCTATTTGTAAGCCATGCTGCTATCTGTTATATAAAGACTATATAAATTCCTAGTTGTTCTAACTTATTGACCAATGTTTTGTGTATGACCCTATCAAATACTAAAATTAAGTCTATATGAATTACATTACAGTATAAGTTTTCATTTGTAGATGTTATTATATGTGTAATAGAATAAAATGTTACAGGTGGTTATAGGTCTGTTTTCAACATATCCTTCTGATATATGGTTTCAAGTCCCAACCTTTCCAGTTTAGCCAATAATTTATCCAAAATAACCTTCTCTATTATTTTTTCACAACAAAAGCTAAACTCATAGGTCTGTTCTACTCTGGATTTGTCTTATTCCCCTTTCCTTTAAAGACAGGTTTAACAAGTGCATGTCTCCAGTCTTGAGGAATCTCCTCATACTTCAATGACCTCATGAATAACAGCTATAATGGTAGTGTAAGCTCATGCTGGAATGTTCTCATGTCATTGCTATCAGTTCTGTCTCCTCCCTGTGCTTTGTATGGGACCAGTTTGTATAGTTCTTTTTCAATTTAATCCAGTTTCAGTATCTGAAGTTACCTGGATGTTACTAGGACAATTTATCACCCCTTCTGTGGAGCTAAACTACTTTGCATAATTATTTTGCAAATATATCGATAATATGTTGTGTTTGAGAATAACTTTTAGAATCTACACAGAGTTTATCAACTTAAACATCTTTACTCCTAGCACATCTTATGTAGCTATAAAATGGTTCCCTATTATACTCAATCCTGGGGATTCAATAAATGCAGTGTAGGCTTAGCGCAAAGCCTACATCGAGTTTATGTGTTTGCACAGTGAGCAGCAGTGGTAATTGCATATGAATGGCCCACACTGTGTTTAAATGTAAACAAACATGGTTTTGTGGCTAGCAACAGTGTTGCCACTCAGGAAACCATGTAAAGCAACACGGAGAGCAACAGATGTAAACCTGTAAACTAGGCCTATGTGTTTGCGTGAAATGTCACTTCCAGGGTTATTAATAAAGCAATGTATATAGTTCTAACACATTACATGACAGTGTTTACAGTGCAGAGTTTTGTGGAGACCTGTTTCAGGCATACTGAGCAAAAGTTGTGTAAATGTTCAGTAAGGGTACATAGACTACATTATAAATAGGTAGTCAGGGGAAGTGTGTGTATTGAATAGGGACACAGATAAATTGTAGGAATGAACAGAGAAAAAAGGACAGATGAAACATGGTAATGTACAGCAGATGAGGGCATGTCAGTGAAGACAGTTGCAGCATGAACACTAATCATATATCAGCATGACACAGTATGGACTGCACAGTGAATGCATATGTAGAATGTACTGTCACCCAGGATGATGCCACAATATAAACAAGAAATGATCGGCATCAACAATTAGCTTAGCTTCTGGTGTCAATCTATCTCTCAGCCTGGAATGAGATGGTTGACAGGCCACACTGCTTTGCCAGAGATGGCCTGCACCTGTGTCTTCTAGGCTGCCTGATACTGGCAAAGACACCTGCCTCCCCCATAGTGCCTTTTTCAGGCAATGTCAAAGCAACAAAAGTTCAGATGTAAAAAAACTCCTTGGAGGCAAAATCAAGTTCTGCTGCTTAATGTTACATATCCAAACATGAAGCTGCACTGAAGGAAATTGCCAGCCTGCTAGCTGACAGATTTTGTGTAGACTTCATCCCCCTGGTCCCACAGGCCATAACCCAAAGAATACCTGACAACAGTCCTCTGACAAATATTTCTAGAGATCAGGTCATATCTACGCTCTTGAAGGCTAAACACATGGTTTCAAAGGTAACAGATAACATCCCAGGTTGCTTACTAAGCAATCTAAAGCACTACTAGACCCACTTAGCATCCTCTTCAACCATAGCCTGAGAACTGCCTTTGTTCATGGAGAGTGGAAAACAGCAACAGTAATCTTCTTCCACAAAGGGGGGCATCAACCGACCCTGTGAACTATAGACCCATAAGTCTAATTAGTCTCATCTGCAAGGTCATGAAAAGAATCATAGGTGACCTTGAAACTCTAGACACATACCAAATTGGCTTTGATAAGAGTAGATCATGTTTATTAAATCTAGTAGACTTCTTCAAATAAGTCACCAAAGATCTGGATGAAGGTAAGACAGTGCATACCACCTATCTTGAGCTGGTCAAGGCATTTGACACAATCCCTCACTTATGTATCATTGAGAAACTCTTCCAGCTGGATCTTTACCCTTACATCACTAGATGGGTAGCCAATTGCCTCACTGACAGAATCCATACTGTCAAAGTTGGTGACAACCTCTACCAGTAGAGCCGTCACCAGTGGCATACCACAAGGATATGTGCTGGGGTATTTACTGTTCGGAATCTATTTTTTGTAGTCCAGACTAGTAGACAGCCTTTGGCTAAACAAGTTGGCTGATACTTGCAAATTGGGTGTAATCATTGATTCCACCAACAATGTTAACGTATTACAGGAGAGGCTAACACAGACAAATGATTGGTGCCATGGTCTACAACTAAATGCAAAAAAGTGCCATTATTATTGTCTTTGACAAAGTGGAATTCCCTTCAATTACAGAATTGACAACCCCCCCCCCCCCGCAAGCTCCAACCTAGTGGTGTGAGACCTGGAAACAGAGGTAGATAGCAATTTCAACTTCAACCACCAAGTTTCCAAAGTGGTCAGGAAAGCCTTATATGTCATGCACCTCACAAATAAGGGCATCACATCCAGGTCTGAGGATGTTATAACACCACTGTACTCGAGCCTCAGCAGAACATTAACAGAGTATAATGCTCCCCACTGCATGTACCTCACCAGACACCTGCAGCAGCTGGAGAGACCACAGGAGTTTCTAAACAAGAATATACAGGGCCTCCAAACCATGCCATGATGTACATGGATAGACTGAAAGCCCTGTCACTGTACTCTGTATCGTATTTGCTTCTGAGAGGTGACTGGTGCCTGGCCTACATGGCAGTCTCAGACCTTGCCCTGGTGTAAATGCTGCACATCTGCAAATCTAATGACACAAGAGTCAGTTGCTCTAGGGATTTTAACCTAGCCTATGACATTAGCAGAACATGCTTGAGAACCAGATATATCTCCCAGAGACTGCTACTCCTCTGGAATAAACTTCCAAATCACATGAAGCAGAGCTTCTCACTGACCCTATTGGAGTGCAACCCAGACAAATTAATGAATGGGAGATTGCAAATTTGCCCAGGGGTGGCACCAATGTCCCTCATGGACAAGGGTAGTCAGTGCTGACCATTGACTCACTCTGTGAATTATGTCCACCTAATAAGGACAATTTGGGCTACATGAGATGAATGCATATAGGCTTGTAAGGGCTGCAGGACTACTAGGCTAGTAACCTCCTATGGACCTATGTCAACAATCCTCAGGGGACATATTGCTACAGCTGTTATAGAAGGATCATGTAATGTAATGACAGCTATGGCCATCAGTACATTAGCTCACATCACAGATTGTAATACCCTCTTGTAACCATACTGTACATCCACTTCTCAATATAGCACATGTCAATGACAGCAACATTGGTATGTCAAATGTTCATAGGGTCATAGGACATTATTAAGGTAATGGCCAACATCACATAATATCCTAGCCATTATTATAAAATTAAAGTAAATGCCTATATGTATATTATTGAAGACAGTAAGATGATTGTATGTATACATTTGTTAGATTGTATTACATAATGCTACTGTCCATATGGCACATGTGCATCACACCATGACAGAATAATCAATCACACATGCAGTGGTCTGGGTATGGCTTGCATGGGCTTGTGGAATGACTCTGCTTCATGATGTGTGTATGCACATTTGATATGAGGGTTTTCTTCACTCCTCTGCAGGAAGGATGTTATGTGGTCAGATAAAAAAGGAGGATGTTTGTTGCTATGTGAATGGTACCCCACGGGGTACTGAAATAAAGAGCTATTCCAAAGATCATACAATGACCATAATATACCAGCTACCAATCACACAGCAGTGCACTGGGCCTGATATAAACATTACACCTGTATAGGCATAGAATATGAATGCCATGCAATGTCACAGTAGAAGCACCACATATGTCTAACTGCAACACTGTCACGTCGTAGTTTATGGAGTATGATAGCATTATTCTATGCTGAGGAGAACATGTTGCAAGCACTATAGGGCATGGATGTGGAGTCACATCCCTGTGTAAATTTGTCTCATAAGTGATAGTTGTATGTATAGGTACGTGAGTAGCTTGCTGTCAGATTAGAACACCTATATGTGTAGTTAAAGTAGATCACAAACACAGTACTTAATGTCGCTGCCACAGCACAGATTTGTCTTGAATACTGCCAGAGTGCATGTAACTCAGGGTGACATAATCATTGTATGCTACAACAAGATGTATGGAGCAGTGTTGGACATAGCTGAAGACTGACATATAGTTCTAAAACTACCTATTTACAGAGCCCAGTACTTAACACAAGTGCCATAGCACAATTCTAGCTTTTATAGTGTCGGAGAATACTTTATAGCTGATGACATCAGCAGAGTCTGGTGACAGGAAGATGGTAATAGCAGTATCCCACATGCTAGTGTAAAATGCTCCCTCTAATGTTGAGCAAGTACACACACACACACACACACACACACACACACACACACACACACACACACACACACACACACACACACACACACACACACACACACACACACACACACACACACACACACACACACACACCAGTTGACTGCAGTAAGAACAGAACCTCATACCCATCTAAGTACACCAACTAGAGACCTCCATAATTAGTGCAAGTGCCACAGAGCAAGTCTGATTTGGAGAATGTCAGACAACACTTTATAAGTGATGACATCAGCAGTGTCTGGTGAGTGGAAGATGGTAATAGCAGTATTCCATATGCTGATGTAAAATGCCCTCTCTAATGTCAAGCAACTGCATGAATACACACACGAATTGATTTAGTGCAGTGAGATTAGAACCCATACCTAATTAACTCAGTACTTAACATAAGCACCACAGCACATGCCTGACGTTTACAAGGCTGCAGGACAATTGGATGTTTGATATGAAATGTTGGGAAGCCTGCATGAAATGAATGTGTAGGCATGTCCAAATGTCAAAATATTGGTATTTCATGGGATTGTAGTGATGACTGCAGGATACACAAGTATACTTTTCTGACTAGCCAGACACACAGAGACATACACACCAGCTGATATAGGGTTCAAATCCAGGTGTAAGTAACTAATAGTCTTCCATATGTATTTATAGTCCAATGAAATAATTCTTTACTCTGCATGCACTGTGTGTTACCTTTGCATAGCTGGGTTAAGTGGCATTGCAGGGAGCTAACCACAACATTGAAGAGCCATTGACCATTGCTTGGCATTGGTGCGTGATGCTAGACTTTACCCAAACACAGAGAACAAAAAGTGAGGAGCTCCATTTCTTCTTTTTTACTTATGTGTGTTATGTGATTCTATTTTTGACCAGTTTAAACATGTTAAAATGGGGTAGATAGGAAAGTGGTGAAATTGGGACAAGCAGGGGGCAGAATAAAGGGTAAACAATACAGGAATGGGCAGGAGGGAGGTAGGAAAGAACCATAGCTATCCACTTCTTTAACAGTGTAACATGAAAATATTGTACAAAATACTCACTGAATTTGGACTATTACCTCAACAAAGAGGGGTGACAACAACACAATCATTTTGTATAGGCAATTAGACCAAATCAAGTGTGTCAAGAAGGCATGTGTGCAAAGTGGAGAGCTATGTATGGGACAATATTTTTTTTGTGGGACAGGTCCCCCCCCCCCTTTTTTACTTCAGTAAGAAAGGAATGTTGGCTACTGGTCATAGGTATTTCTGGGTCAGAAACAAACAGCAAAACTAAGACAAGATACTGGGACAGTGAGGGACACAAAACTTTGGGGAACACCATGATTGAAGTTAGGGAGGGGACAACCGATGCCCATGCCCATCAAACATCTAGATAGTGAGAATCTATTGCTCAACCCCAGGACTGTCATCATATCCCCTTACTCCTCTGTCTGTTGGAGTGCTTGATGTCTTCTCCTATAGACCATAAGGGAGACAAGCTTCTCCATCCAGTGTAGGTGTGCACCAATGGTGCTGTGCATGACCCTATGCATCAACCCTGGCATCTCCTGGCTTGCGATAAAATCTCTACCTCTGCCAGTACTCCCTGAGGGTACAGGTAGGGCAGGGGCAGCAGAGGAAGTACTGCCAGGTTGCGACCCAGATATGCTGGGTGTCAGTGCTGGAGCCAGTGGAGTGAGGGCAGGCGGAGCCACTGGGAGTGGCCTACCTCCCTGTGCTGTAAAGCATTTTATAATTTATCAGAGCTGGATGACATGGAAATGTTTTGATGACACATAGAAAAAAGTGATAAGGGTTGGGGAGAGAGAAAAAAAGAGATAAAATTAATACCATATTATGTTGCATACAATGCATTATCACAATAATAAAGCATTTTATCTGAACTTTTACATTTAAGTATACTTCTTAACAACTACAAACTATAAGCAAGGATTGCTCAACGTAATCCTTGTAATGTGCATATATTGCATATATGCTTGGTTCAGTTATACAGATTAAGTTAAGAGCAGGGCATTTATGCCACTTATGTAGAAATTAATGCATGTAATGTTTTTAAAGGATTTTACTATGTTATATTTGTTACTTGTGGTGTTTGAACCCACAACATCTGACTTTAGTCTTAGACTCTCTAACAGCTGTCTTGTGCTACAGACTGAAGTATGCATGCTTGTTTTTACAGTTGGGATATGCATGCTTACTTTGCTGAACTATATTGAAAATAAATACAATTTGAAAGCTAAAATACTTCTGTTCTGCTGCATACATACCCCTTGCTTCCCTCAGTCTCTCTAGATGCCCAGCATGGGCCTCTCTATTTGCAATAATCTCTGCATTGGCTGTGGAATAAAGAGAAGAGAAAAAAGAGGATAGCATTAGGCATACCAGTCTTGCCTACATGCAGCTTTCTGTCTAGTATAAATTCTCCTAATCAGTATACTTACGCAAGTGTGGGATGTCATCAGACCTGAAGTCATCCAGCTTCTGGTTGAATGTATCCCTCTTGTACTTTTTCAGGTCACTAAAGTGATGCCTACACTGTTCTCCAGTGTGTGGAATGCCAGTCACAATGGAGGCAACCTTGGCCAGACTATTTCAAGACTTGTACTGGAAGCTGGTATAATCCCCCTGCAAAAGCCTTTGGCTGTGGCTCTTTACAAGGAGTCCAATGAAGATTCTGGACCCCTCAGCACCCCATCTCTGTGCTCTAAACTAGGCATCTTCCATTCTACCACCAGACATGTCCAACCTGGGAGAGAAGCAATAGCTAAGAATAATTTTCCACCAATGCCTGTTAATGCATTTACTGTTACTGTGCAAACCCAAACAACAATGCAAATCATGTTTGCATGATGTTAAGTGGACAGTGACAGTGCCAAATAGAGATGAAAGCAGTTTTGGAAATTGGAAGGCTAATCTGACAGGTGGGATTAGTTTGAGGGTTGTTTGCTGCTGTAACTATTAGGTAATTTGACTTTGCAGACAAGTACTGGGGCATACATTTCATGACCTGACACACTTTTGGTTTCATTTTATGTACTGATTAAACTGATTTTTACAATGTGAGATTCAAACCTATGCATGAGAGACAAAACAGTTTCTTCCACAGAGGTGATTTTACATCCTTGCCAACACAGAAGTGCTTCTTAGACATACTCATGAATTGTATATGAATACAAATGACAGATTGAGGGTTGACCATGTATGTGTGTGACCTGACAAGGTTCTAGTTTATACATTCATGTATATATGAACCTTATTGAAGTCTGAAGGCCATCCAATGCCAAATAACACTATTATAATTACAGAAAGATAGTAGTCAGTATACCCTCAATTATACGAATAATTCATATGAGCTCCACTGTTATACGTAGTTATTGTTATTTATAATTATGTTTAAATTTTTATATCATATTTAATATGATGTGAAAGGGAACAACAGTAAAAATATTTAGAATTTCACATATTAGAACCCAGGACCATCTGTATTGCAGACCTACACTTATACCTGCTGCCACAGGAAAAGCTAAATAGCAGTTGTATATTTCCTATTCATTATGAACTTCTGTGTGTTAACTGCTGCACATCACCACTTGCCATGTTTGCACAGTGCCCAACAGACTTGATATAATTATCCATTATGAAATTGTCTACTGTCTGCTTCCTTTCTGCATGTATTCTAGACCTGCAGTTGTTGGGGAAGATTGTTAACTGCCATGCAATGATAGAAAGATGCAGCAATGTATCCTTCCTGAAATTGAGAATGTCTACATCTTGTCTGCAGGTGTTCTGTCTGCTTCTTGTGTGTGCCATTACTACAGGTTTACATGATGGTAAGCATCAGGCAAATGAGACAAGCAAAGCTAAACTTGTTTAGCCTTGTTAGCAGTGTTTATTAGCTTTCATCCTTAAAAGATAAAGGTGGGACTTAAACCATGATCTACAGATAGTATATGCTGTGTGGATCAAGGTGTTTAACACATGTACTTCACACCCAGGTGATTCACAGCTGTAGCTGATGTATTGGTTATCAAAGAAGTGCATTACATGACATTTACTATGTTTATCAGTTTCCCGTGTTTGAGCTAAGTCACTCACAGAGCAAATAGTGTTATTAAAAGAAAAAAAGAAAACTATAAGATAAATGCTAAAGACTACAACATATTTGTTATTACACATGAAAGATTTTTACACAAGTCTGGATTTGAACACTCACACCAATGAACCTTCAAAACACATTAAGGATGTCTTATCCCTCTTTGCCACAGAAACAGCTTTGCAGCAGATATTGAAAATCATTGTGCATACAAGCAAGTCCAAAATCATCCACAGTATTAATAAGACACATGGCACTTGTACACTTCTGAGTTGTTTGTATGTGTATTAATTTCAGATTTCATTAACAAAAGATAAATAAATAAATAAATAAAAATAAATGTGGTTCAGTGAGTGATCAAACAACTAATTATGGCTATTGTTTTCAGAAATACCACTCTGTCTTATCTCTGTATGGTGTACATTCTTCTCTTATCAGAGCAGTAACCTGAGACATGCAATCTATAAGGCATTTTGTATAATTATCCTTAAAACGTATGAGAACACTAAATGATAAAAATATAGAGTTTTGAACAAAGGCAGGGGAGTTTGGATATTAGTCAACAGAAACTGAGAAATGTGTGCTGCTCACTTCCATTTAAAACTATGATACAATTACTTCTGCATTTTGTAAGTGTATCCTGGCTGACACACCCACTAGAGGTAAAGGAGTCTGAATTTCTGTTGTGTTTTTTTTTTTTTTCAGTAATCATTCACAGTTGCAGTCCATTAGCAACAAACACTGATGAAGTGCCTGTACTATGTTTACATCTGCTATACGGAGCCAAGAATTTGGGATTCAGCAACTCTAATGAGTTCACACCTCATTTGCATCTTCTCAGTGCTCACAAACCTGAATCTACACTATAAAAAGGGAACTGTGTAGCTAGGGACCCTGAAGGTGAGTAGACTTGTTTATGTGGATAACACAGAAAAAGATTGCTATTACTTTGAATTTATTTGCACAGATGACTACTGATCTTGATAAGGTATGATTGCATTTTTCAGCTATATACTGGAAATGCTGAAGTGTCACTAGGAAAAATAAATAAATAAATATATATATATATATATATATATATATATATATATATATATATATATTAGCAAATACAATTTTTATCTTTATGTACTTCTCAGAAGTTTACAGATTGCATAGGCATTATTGTCAGGGCATTTTACTTTCACAGACGCACAGCCTTATTTAACTTTTATCACAAATATTAATGTTACAACTGTTTCTCCTTACACTCTTCTATTATTATTTCAGTGAATTGTAAACGTTCTACATTGCCAATGACACAGGGGTATTAGCCTTGTAGGATGGCCCATAGACACCTCTAAGGGAGACCTGGCCACGGGTATAGGTGACTGGCAATTGCATAAAAATAAATGTTATGTGGTAAATGCATACACGTTTTTGGGACAGTTTGTTTGATAGCACTTATAACAATTCACTGATGTTCTCTTCCTTTGTTTGATACAGAAATGTAATTTGCCTGCTGTTTTGGGGGTGGGGGAGCCAAGTTCCATCTCTGTGTTGCCACAACTAAAATGTTTTTACAGAGGTTTGCTTTGCTATTGTTACACCTTATTTTGGATTAAACCTTTGTTTGTTTGTGACTCAGATATGTTACAACCACATATCCCTTTTTTATATTTGAATAATGTGAGAGGTTTTTTTTTGTTTCTCCAGTGGGAAATATTGAACAAACTAATAATATGTGTTATATCTAAGCAGGACTTTTATTTATGTGATATTTATGAATAGTATCCTTCTATTGTGTTTTATTTCACTAGTACTAAGGCACCCAAACTTCCCAATCCCCTCAAGCCCCCCCATTCAGTGACCCAAAAATGACGTGATCATCCAAGCATCTCAGCAAAATGGTGCCTTTCTGCTTGAGAGACAATGTGGGGATATGTCTGGAAGAATGCAAATTTGGCACCAGATAGTGAACAATGTGAACACTGTTGGGGGATGCAGCAGGACATATGATCAGGTGCATCATAAGGCCACTGACATGATTTCATTTACCCAGAAGAAAGCAGCTGCAGTGGTCCATGGATGGCTGGCTACCAGAGGGGGGCCTGCTACAAAGCCACCACTGACAGCAAATGAAGAGTTCCTGTCCACTCTCAAGAATCCAGAGAGCTCAATAGAAAGTACACAATAGCATGTGATCGATATTGATGCTGGTGTTTCAGGGAGTACAAGGATGTCCCAGGAGGAGCTTCCAGGTAGGCTTACCTATGTCAATTTTTAAATATTTCTTGCATAGTAAAATACTGAAAGCAATACTTAAGTTGGTTTAATATTTTTTTTTGGGGGGACTTGTATAGAGTGATACAGTTAACAACACATTCTGGTTGATTACACATGGGCTTGGGATGGACGTGTTATCCAAGTTTCAGTTAAATGTATTCTTAAAGGACATATAAAGGGCAAACTTTCCCCCCCTGTGTTATTGTTATTGTGATGATGGTGTCCTTACATCTTGCTTATCTTCTTTTAGGACCATCCTCCCTAGCAAGTGTGGAGTCATCTGCACTTGATAAGCCAAACATTTTTATTTCAGTACTGATGAGGATTTTGCAGAAATATTATTTAATTCGTATGTGGGAGGTGGGTGTCAGGACTGTGTGTGTATTGCTGTACTGTCTCTGATAGTGGCACCAGTGTTAGTTTGTTAGCATATATTGAACTGCAGTAATGTAGCTATTCATTTCTTTCCTGTGTTTGTTGCTTGTTATCACAGGTGATCCTGACAGTGGAAGTGTAGGACTTCAACCACCTGATGTCAGAGTACTGGCAGACTCTGATGATGGTGGTGGCCAAGCACAGGCACAGTCGGGATGTGCAGAGGTTGAATCTGATACTGAGGTTGACATTCAGTCATTCCTTGTAATTCCATCAGATACAGCAAGTAAGCCTATGCAAACCCATTCCAATGAGCCCTCAGATATTGGACAGGTGGAGGATGACAGACTTGATCAGGGTAGTGTGGTTACTGTGGCTTCAGCACCTGTTGACTCTGACCATAGCCAAAGTGAGGGAAAGGTGCCATGCAGGAGGGTTGTTCAGAGGAGGCCTACTGTCCATACTCGACCTGATCCAGGTGTATATTTCCATGCCACTCGATGTATGTTTAGGGCCATCATGGAAGAGCAGGCATGTTCCAATAGGGCATAAAAAAGAAGTAACCTGCAAACCACAGCGATAAAATAAAATAGTTTAATAACAGAACAGTAAGCTCTTTCATGCAACAATGCATTTCATCAGACCAATAAAACAAGTACAAAAATACAGTCCTTTTATGTAGTAAAACCAGGGGCTCCCAAAGTGTGTGCCACTGCACCCTGGGGAGCCGTGGCTTCCTCACATGGGTGCCGTGAACTAGTGGGCTTAGCCACAGGGTAGACCATGAACTAATAAGCTTAGTTAATAAGGTTATTGGTTTGTGGTTTGTTTTGTGGCCACGCTAGGGGTTGTGGGCTACACAGAAGGAGAACTGCTGGCCTTGGGTGGGATGCAGCTGGTGTTGAATTTGGAGGGGGGTGAACTTTTGGGCTCTGTGGGGGAGCCAAGCAGGAGTTGCTGCTGGGGGGGGGGCTGATGGGAGCAGAGGATGCAGGTGGCAGAGTCGTCACGGGTATGGGGGGATGTGTAGGTCAGTGGTTTTCTATTTCTTGAGATGCATTTGCTTTTACTACAGGGTTTCCTTTATTCCATTTGCTTGTCTCTCTCGTTTTTTACAGGTAGGAATGAATATTAAGTGTGTATCACACAATGGAAAAAATTATTTTCAGTACTTTGGGTTGGTCAAATGTTTTGAAAAGGACTATAACATTAAATCATGTTCACTGAGTTCCATTATTTTGTGTTTAGAAAATAAGATAAAGTCAGATAATGTTTATTGATGAATGTTATATATAATGTGTTAACTGGCATTAAGAAATTGCAATCCAAACACTTATACCTGACTAGACAAACTTCAAAAACACTAGACTGTTATTATTACAGAAATCACACCCCTCTGGAAGCCTCATCATCTCTGTCTTCCTGAAGTTCCTGTCAATGTGGACCCAATATGCACCTCATGCTTGACTGACATCTCTTTGTTTAAAACTAATTCATGAGCAGTAGCAGCTATACAGGGATGCAACATGCCAGTTCTAGTGGCATTCTTATTCTTTCATGCTAAGTTGGTTTGTGCACAGGGTAAAGTGTAGGTATCAGTCAAAACTAATACACATTGAAACTGTTTTATATCCACTTTATTATTTATTGATGAATGTTGCACTAGTACTACAAGCCTCACATATGTATGAAATCTGTGTCAAGTACTGCTATCTGAGAGATGCAAGTTCCATCATAGCTCTCAGACTCTTGCCTTCAGAATCAGGGACACTTTAAAATAAAAATACTATTAACCTGAGAAGGTGACTGAATAAAAGAATAGGAATTAACATACATTTTCTGAAGGAAAAGAAGTCTATTACTCTAATTATTGTGATTATTTATTAAGTATAATCCCCGCCTTTTATACCAAAATCATCAGTTTTAGCAAGGACTAGAAAGAACAAATCAATGTATGATCCAAAATCAGGGACATCTCTGAAAATCAGAGACATTTATTTTATTTATTGCTTTTGTTTACCGGGAATGTCCGACTGGGCACAGGACCCATTTTCAGTGGAGGCCAAGGGAGAAGGACTCCAATGTCAAACTACAATTGGCACTGATATAATAACATGAGAATGTCAATTATATGTCTTTGATTGGATTTTGTTGAGTGTTGTTGAATTGCTGGGTGGTCTGTTGCCTGTTTTCGGTCCTCATGTGGAGGTGGGATGGGAGGACTGGGGATATGGATAAATGTTTTCAAGTTCCTGGGACATTGATTCAATGGTGGTGCTTTGTTGAGTGGTGGGAGATGTGGTTCAGTGAGTGGAGTGGGTCCTTGTTGGAATTCTACTGAAACTAATTTGCCTTCTTTGTGCAGTGTGATCTTATGTTGTTGTCACTGGTGTGTTTTGTAGTGGGTTGGCTGCATGGATCATGCTGTTGTTGGCCAGTCTGCACCCCAGCCCTGTCCTTCTGGTGCCCACTGCTGGGTGTGTTCATCATCCTGGCTGCCCTGGGCTCGGGACTGTGGACTGGGCTCTTTGGCTTGACCATTGCTGTGGTGGACATTTGGCAGCTGAGCAGATCATTGGTATCTTTGTGCGGTTACATTGTGGTAGAGGAACTGTAGATTTTTTTTGCTGTGGAGGAGGAAGATGGATGCAGTGGTGCAGGGGATGCTTGTCAGTGTGCCGGCTCCTACTGGACAGCTCTTGGAGTGCCAACCTGAGTGGTTCTTCCGTTGCTGCTGGAAGTCGGAGGGAGGTGGAGTCAGCACTGGTCGTTGCCTCTGATGGGAGGTGAAGTGTGGCCTGCTGAGCACTTTGTGTTCCTGCTTGCTGTTGGCCCTGGGGTGACCTATGTGTGCGGCAGAGTCTAACCTACTCTGCTAGATCTTTAGTGGATGTGTATGCATGCACGCACACATACATATGCATATATGTGTATGTATGTATATATATATATATATATATATATATATATATATATATATTTATATATATATATATATATATATATATATATATATATATATATATATATATGGATCTAGGACGTTTGCTCGAGTGAGCAAACGACCGAAACCCAAACGGCCGGGCATACTTATGTGAAAGTGCTTTTCACCAAAGAAGCACTTTCTCATAAGTATGCCTCTTGTCGAGGCTGTACTACGGTGCGGGTAAGGGAAATTTCCCTTTTCCCCACTGTAGTGCAGTCTCGGAGGGAGAATATTAAAGTGGGGGGTTGGGGGTACAGCCCCCACATGGGGGGTGCAGTGGGGCAAAGCCCCCCAGCTAAAATGTAAATGTAGTGTTTTATTTTTTTTTTTGTAACTCACTTTAACAAAAGCACTTTTTCGATAAAAGCGCTTTTGTTAAAGTGTGTTCGGCTATTATGGATTTAAGTGAGCAAACGTCCTAGATCCATATATCTATATATATATATATATGTGTGTGTGTGTGTGTGTGTGTGTGTGTGTGTGTGTGTGTGTGTGTGTGTGTGTGTGTGTGTAATTGGGTGAATTTGTTCGGTTGCATGTTTTTGTGATCTTGGATGCCTGCATTGTTGATTTGTTCAATTGCAGTTGCATTGTTTGTGATCTTAGATACATGCGTTGTTTGTTTTTACCTAACTAGCCCTTTTAATTAGAAGAGGGATTGTTGTTTTTCAAAGTATACTTGTTGGAGTTTGGCGGGGGGGGGGGGCCTCGGGAGGGTCTGGGTTCAACAGGGAGCCAAAGGTCGAAAAAGTTTGGGAACCACTGAGTAAAACAATTGGATCAATAAACTAATTTATGTTTCTTAAGTGCACGTCTTAAAGGTACATTGCTATTTAAGCCAGGAGCCCTATGTGTTTGTAGTCTAATGATCCAATGCATTTCTGCTTCTTCTACTCTGTTAACCAAATCTCCTCCTCTCAAATTTTCATTTATCAATTGTAAAACTAAAAAAGAAAAATTATGTGTATGACAGAAATGTACATGTTTTGCCAGTGCATTATTTAGGTCCTTGCATCTTATATCTCTGACACGTTCCATAATGCATTCTTTAAGGGTGCAATTTGTTTTTCCTACATAGAAACTTGAACAATTATTAGAAGTACAATCAGAGTAAAACTTAAAAGTAAAAATCTGGTGTTGAGATGTGTGTTCCTTCCCCTTGCAGTTCCTGGTGAAGGTGTTTTTTCAGAATAATGTTGTGAAGCATGGCAAAGACAATGAATATTTCAGCACATGTACAGGGATTCTACTGCAGAGCTTCCTCATATAAACCTAGGCACTGGATCCGTGATATCAGCAGCCCAAACACATACTCTATGATACTTCTTGTTTGAGCATGTGCCTCATTATAGCATTCTTCAGCTGGTGTGTGTGCATTTCTGATTGGCATCATCAGCCATGATTCCAGTGAATAATCTGCATCCCCCAGTAAATGACCCTGTGGGATATCCCCCCTTGTAAACATCTCATACAGTTGAGAATTGTGCCAGATATGTGAGTCATGGTAACTGCCTGGGTTGTCAGCACACACATTCAGGACAATTCCCTTAGCGTTACACACGACCTGGCAGTTAATAGAGTGGTAGCCCTTTTCTATTTATATACTCCCTTCTCTGTTCCCTGGGAGGTGCTTTGATCTGCTGTAGTGTGCTACAGGATAGAACTCCTGCATAGTTCTGACTCTGTCCTACGGTGTACAGGGAAAATATATGTACTCACTGGCATGTTGCAGCATAGCATTCAGGAACTGATGGAGGGTCCGGAATGCTGATGCCTGTGATACCCCCAACATGTCCCCTGTTGGTCTCTGGAAGGTTCCTGTAGCTAAAATTCTAAGTGTTACACATACTTAGTCTCCACTGGGATTGGTTCCCCTCAGTTTACCCTTGCTTTCAGTTGAGGACAACAGAGTTTGCAGAGTTCCTGTAGTGTGTCTCTATCCACCCTGTAGCGCTCTGTAATTTTCAGCTAATGCAGATTAAGAAAAGTTAAATGGGGTCTAAATACCCTTCTCCTTCTTGGCCGTGGTTTATTAGTAGCAGCAGCAGCATAGACATGAGCCTGCTGCACATACATATGATAAAGAGAAACAGCAGACCCTAACATTCTTTCTGTGTAGCCTAGTTTTCATGGCTGTATTCCAATAGGTTTTGGATTTCGCAGGGAAAACCAGTACTGAGTCTACATGGTTGCTTTATAGATTGTTGAATAGCTCCTTCATCTTGGATTGGTCGATTAGCATACAGTTCAGCTGTTTATGCTGAAATTAGCATGCCATGATGTTTACCATGTTTGAGCTTACTGAATCCAAAACAGTGCGCTATTGCATGATGCTCACATGGTTTTAGCGGCCAATGTAGGCTTTGTTGAATCTGCACCAATATCTTTATATATTAATTTTCTGCAAACCATTCTTGAACTTGTCTCCCACTATGTTTAATTTGTCTGTCCAGCTTGTTTATTTTAGTTTTTAAACTTAACAGTTCAACCTCTTTTCCATTTCTTGTCTTTCACCTTAATGACGTATATTGTTCTTATGGAAATATATCCTACTAACCTTGTGTGCTTAGCTCCTGATGTTAAATGGATTTTTTGATTTTTTTGCATTCAAACAATTTCTCTTTCAAAACTTGCCACATTCCTTCTGCAGCTTTTCCAGTGCACCCATCACTCCGTTTAGTTTTGCATACCCTTGGATTTATTAACAATTGTGTAGGCTTTGTTTTCCATTGCTAAATTGCAAACATCTCAGACCTCATTATAGTGGGTATGCTCACATGGTATTACAGGGAATGTTACCATAACAAGAACCGGCACCGTAGAGGTGCATTAGAAAAAAAAATTCAATTCAGCCGAGGGGTACAAACAAATTAATAAGTTTAATAGTAGAAAATATTGCAAAACACTCCACAAAGCAAAGCAGTGATCCTGTTAAACGTTTAATGTATGAAATGAAAGTTTTTTCTAATACACCTCTATGGTGCCTGTTGGTTCGTGTATTTGGTTGTGATGAGTGACTGCTTGTTGGTTCAGGCACTGCTGGCTTCTTATTTTAACATTACCATAACAGCAATACAACAGCACCAACACACAAGAAGGGGAAGTAACAGAGGAGTAATTACAGTTTCTGATGGTCTGGCAGTAAGCTATACAATAAGAAATGGTTATAGCAGCCCTCATCTGCCATTAAGATGCATAGTGTGATGAAAGCAATTGCAGTAATAAAGAAATGTCTGGAAGAGCACATGCAATGCAAAGCATAATCATTTAGGGAATAGGTAATGCCTGTAAGCAATGAATGACAAAATAAACATTTGCATCATGTCATTTTTGAACATATACCAGGACAGATATTAGGGAGATGCATACCAATCTTGGACACTGCAGGAATATGCATATTGTTTATTTCATGAAGGGATTACGGTACTTTCTTATCGTAAGAAGCATGGATGCCTTATGTTGTAGGACAAGGCCTGAAAAAGGTGTCCCTCTGACTTTACCGTAACTGTTGTCTATGTGTAACTGCTAATAGACAGATGTTACCAGATTCAAACCCCTGTTTATTATACTAGACCCTGCTCATGGCTCTGTATTGACTGCATGTGCTACATCAGATAGCAATGGTGGCTCTTACAAGTAAATTCAATCAATGTGTACATTAATAAAGGAGTTATGAGTATAATATGAACAACCGGATTTAGGCAGAATGCTGGAAAGGAGCTATATATGTTACTGTCCACACAACACCGAGCAGTACAATGTCAATGCTCCTTTGACAAGGAAGCCATTTCCATCATGTAATACACACACTGTCTCAGAACTGAACTGCATTCTATCTGTGTAGATATGCTATACAAGCCAGTACTCAATGCACATGCCACAAGAGCATTCACAGCATGACATGCCTCAAAAAACTGTTTCACTGTCATGCAATCATAACCTATGTCATAGTACAACATAAAAACTGATAACAATAACTAGATACAATGGTGTTTATGTAACGCCAGTACATTCATATAATGCTATCCTTTGAGAATTGAACAGAAAGCAACACAAGTCACTCCACCTATGTTAACTTATTACATTATATGTATGTATTGGAAACAAACTTTTTGAGATAAAAGGGATGGTGGAAGGCTCTCCCACTGTAAATATACACATTATAACTGTGATAGTTGCCATTCATGCATTACAGTACAAGGCCGCACAATGCTAACAGGCACTGAATATGGATGCTGAACACATGAGCATCTGACCACAGAAAATACAAGATATTGTACAGGATGAATGTACCGCAGTAGAAGTTTCACTACAATTGTGAGGTATGTTGGTATGTCGGTATGCCAAAGCATTACATCATGTTACTGCTGTGAGGGATATGTGTGTCTGTTATTGCTGTACTAAGGCAATAACATACAGAATGTCATCTCTTTCACTCATGGCAGGGGATAATGCTTCCTACATATGTTATGTAAGGAAAACATAATCACGTGCCATCATTACTCTGAAAAGCATTACTATGTGAGAAATTATCAGAGCTTTTTGTAAGAGGGATGAACATCTGTATGTCTATACAGCAAATGGGTTTGCCAACGGTGTTAGCAACATGTATAGTCACAATAACACTTTCACATTGTACTCTGAGCAGTAATGTCTGGAAACTCCTATTGGAAATTAGAACACTCAAACAATTCAAAGAATTTAAATCAGCCACCAAAGACTACCTTAAAAAGTAGCTGGTCATGCCACTGCACTGACCCTCCATAAACTGTCTTCCTCTCCTACGTAACTTACTGTCTGCCCTCATTGGTCATTTCTGTTATGTGTCAGCTCTCTTAATTATCTTATCTAGGTAATTACTTGTCACTCAATCTTAAAAATATTTCTACTTATATACTGCCTGTATGATCTTCACTAACTGTAACTACCTTGGCTGTACTTACAAACCTTGTATACTATTTCTGCACATATCTTAAGTTAAATGCCAACTTAAACTCTGTAAATAATTTTTATGCTTTTATTGTTCTAACTTGAAAATGTTAATGTTTTTGTTTGCAATACTATTTTCATTTATAATTTTACTGTAAATTTGTGGAGCATTTTTCCCTGGGCCTCCGCTGAAAAAGCGTTATCAGCTCAGCCAGACAATCCCAGTCAACAAATGTAAAATAAATAAATAAATAAATAAATAATGTGAACTAACTACCTAAGATCACAAGCTACAGATTAGTGCCTGAATCACCAGCACCACATGACATGTTGAGGTACAACTGGGACAGTGCACGTTTAAATGGATGCCATCACCATTGTTTATTAGCTGGATGTTTATGCTAAAAGTGGTCAAAATGCACAATAATACTGTACAGCTACACATCATATATGTATTGGAACAGTAGCATACACAGTATGAGGGTGAAAGACACTCTTACAGCTGGCTTCAGTCATCCTACACATGTTTTTATGTAATGTACATAGCACAGTATTGAAGTCACCCAACAGCAGTATTCAAACCTCCTACCTATCTATTTACACATTCTAGATAAGAGTGTAAGAAATGCAAGCTCCACAGTTGGAATATGAGATTTAAAGTGAGACAGTTCACTTTAGAAAGAATGACTTTATCAGTTTGTTGTACCAGTGGTATAGCCAGACAATTTAATTTCGTAATTGTCTGCTCTTACTGTTGCCCCCCCCCAACCCATCTGTCATTTTAAAAAACTGAAACGTCTCATTCACTTAACAAATGTTTGAATCAATTTCCCTCTAAAACCATTAAACAGATATTTTTTTCAGTCTATGAAATTCTTATTGGAGACATTTATTTAGATAGTTGTGGGCATAGTATGATCTAAAAAAGCAGTAGTTTCTCTAAGTAATGTATAGAAAATTGTACTCAGTAGAATACAAAGAGTATGCCTAGCTATACCCTTGTGTTGGAAAGAAGTTGTGGTTGTGAAAGATGGGATAAGGGGATGGTGGAGTCATATAGCAGTTTAAAATGCTTATCTGAAATAAAAGTTGATTGAGCTCAGCTGTGTTAGAGGACATGCTCACCTAGCTGTAAACACTCCCACTCACAAGTTACCTATATTGAGCCTTGAACTTCCTACTTATCTAGTTACACAATTTAGAGAGCACTGTATTATTTGCAAGCACCACAGGAGAAGTCAGACTCTTAAGGGTAGAGAGTGCACTTTCATCATCAGTGTGTTTCAGGGAAGATGTTTCTCTAATAAAAGTGGGATAAGAGAGCTGTGTGAAGAATTGACTGCATTTTCCTCAGTGGAAGGGGATACAGCACCAAGTGTCACACGCACATTTCCCATGCTGAGTATTGAATTTCCTACCTATCTAATTACACTATCTAGAAAGCACTGTATTAGTTGAAAGCAGCACAGGAAGTCTTACCTTTTAGGGCAGACAGTGCACTTGTGTTAGGATGACCTCATCAGTGTATTTTAGAAAAAGTGGAAGAAGGGAGATGTGTATAAAGTTAATTGCATTTTACTTATGATAAGTGCATACAGCACCAAATGTTTCACACACTTACACAGTTTCCCATTTTGAGCATCGAACCTCCTACCACTCTAGGTGAGGCAATCTATTGAGCACAGTATTATTCCTAAGCATCACATATGAAGACTGATTTTAAAGATGTGAAATAGCACATTTGTACTACTTGAAAATTGAAAATCCAGTGTTTGGAACAGATAGCACTATGCATCATAGATTATCCCATGTAATTACATACTTCCGTACTAACATTTAAATACTGTTCTTCAAGTACTTTGCATTACTGAGAGAGAGAGAGCGAGAGAGAGATTGACATATTTAACAGTATGGGATGGTGTAGAAATTCACTGCTGTAAACAAGTTGATTATTAATCAAACTTTCCTGCCACTTCATGCTGGGATAATTGCACATTTTTATTGTTTCATACTTGCACAATGTGCACTGACAAGACAAACATAAAAGTAATGCATAGGACAGTGCACTGCAGAATAACAGTGATAGATTATGTGAGAATAGGTTAACCAAACTTGTATCGCAGTTGAAAGTTTAAACATTGTAAAACAGACATTCATTAAATGATTGAATTAATTGAGCCAACATCATTCTGAAATCAAGTTAATCTGTTAACAAAATTAATTCAGACATACAAATGTTGTGTAACCTAAAACAATAATTATTTGATATTCTTTTTTCCTGTTACTCTTTGAGTGCAGTTCCACCAAGCTGAATTATGCTGCTGATGGCAAAGTATTAGCACATGCGCAATCGCATCATAAAGTACTCAGCTTAGAATGGGAATTAGCAGTATTCCATGTCGCTCTGTGCCAACTTTCACATAAATATCAGTGCAAGGCAAGCTTCATAACAGGAAGCAGGCACATTGATATAACCGAGGAATAATGATGTGTTAACGAAAGGTGTACCCAACATTTACAACCATAGGTGTCAGACAAAACATTTTGAAACATTTTTTCATCCATCTGGATTCTAGTCTTTAGAGCACTGCAAGAAAAACATTTATACATCAGTATTATCTAAGTGCATCACGTAGGAAGTCACACTTCTGATAGTTCACATTTGACAGTAGACTTTAGCAAATGTGAAGGTGTGTATGTATTTATCTTCATTACCCTATTGACCACTGCAGTCTGTACACCCATCTCTTCAGCTCATCCAACATCTAAAATGCTGAAAAGTACATTAAACTGAATGAACAAAGCTAAGCACAGGAAAACAAAACACAAGAGAATAATGTGGCCAAAGACAATACAATTACAAGATATTGCCATAAGCTGTGTACTTCCATTTATCCTTCTTTCCATTTGTTTCCCAGTGCCACACATTGTGCAAATGCAGAGGTGGAAGATTAATGATACAGAAGGAAGAAGATACATTGACAGGGTGACATGGAGGCAAAGAGAAAGTAGGGTATGACAGAAGAATGACAATGTTGCCTGATAATACGTAGCCAACAGTTACACATAAAATAGTGTACCAAAAGCAGTCAGTAACACTTAGCTAATGGCTAGATTAGAACCCTTGAAAGAAGTCAAAAAATCTATCTATACATGTGAGCATTATCTCATCATAAGACAAAGGAATTACTACTTCACAACATTTAAATAACACAGCTGAAGCACAGTGACAACCTACTGAAGCAGAAGGGGTGAACTGAAAGAGAGAGAGACAGACAGTTGCAGAGAGGAATAGCAACAATATGTTGTGTGGGATATGTAGGAACATCTTTATGTACAATACAATACTTGTCATAGGGAGAAATAAGGGGTAGGACAGCACAACCAAACTGAAGACCTACGCAGGATAAGGTTGGTTTAATAGGTCACCCTGTTGGAGCTGCAATGTTTTTGCAAATGATATCTTTTTGTACTATTCAAATGGTATGTTAAGGAAATGTTCCATATTCAGAGAAATACAAACTTTTGCACTTAAATATATGATATTAATATATATCATAAAATTAATGAATTGACATACAGTTGTCATCAAACCCATGGCACTATGCAAAAACATCAGTCTACAAACAGGGTAAAGATTTCAACACACTACATAGGAATTCTTACTTTGTTACATCCAGCAACCTAAGAACTGTTAAATTAGCTGAATCACAGTATTGCCTTTAGTCTGCCTTTACTCTATTTTCCTATAGTGCAGCAGATTTAAGAACATTTGCATGAAGTAACTGTACCACTGCAGATTAAATCGAAATCATCAGTTTTGCAATAAGACGTTGAAAAGCATCACCTTAACTCGGCATTGTTGCACTATGCCAACCTCCTTGCAAATGCTGAGGACATAAAGTGAAGGCTCTTCCATGAGCCATTTATGGCCATGTGTGTTGTGTGTGAGTCTATTTTATGACCAGATTAAACATGCAACAAAGGGGTGGATTGCACAGTGGTGAAAATGGGGTTGGTAAGTTTAGGGTAGGATACAGGGGAATGAATACAGAAATTTGCGGGAGGGTGGTGGGAGAGCACCATAGCTATCCACTTCTTCACAACATAAATGTGCAATTGTACACACAATCTCATGACTTTGGAGAGTCACCACACCAGTCATGGGTGATAACAACAGAATAATGTTGTATGGCCAGTTGGACCAAATTAAGTGTGTCAAGATGACACATAGACTAAGTGGAGGGCTATTTTTTTGCGGGACAGTGTCAGAAAAATATGTATTAATGTGTGTATTAGTAATATGCTTAGTGCATTTAGAGCTTGAAAAGGGTTAACACATTTATTCTATTTCATGCTGCATAAATCTGTACAAACTACAGTTGCTTTCTGACCTTGTATTGTTAGCTAAAATCTTGCTTGTGCCTTGGAAATTTACTGAGAAGCAGGTGATTTCTGCTTATGTTAGCAAAATAATGAATAGAACAATACTACTTGTATGAAACTTAGACAAGAAGTTCCGCTGTGCTGTGAGAAAATACACAGCTGTAGAAGTTACAGGTAATTAGGACAAAGCCTGTTTGAAAATATGAACTGCAATCAGCATTTGCTTGTATCTGAATTAGAAGAGTACCTTGAAAAGTAACACTGTACAATAGAGGCTTGTAAACGGATTAATGGTCACCAAGGCCAGGTTGTTTTTCTCAAAAGTTTCTCACAAATCTAGTCATGTCAGCAGAAAATCTGAGCAACATCTGCTGTAGAACAATGCTAAAAGTTGTGATTGATTACGTCAGCTTAGAAGGCCATGTCTTGTAAAACAGTATAAGAATGAACATACTTCCTGTTAATAGTTAGACAAATCCTTGTATTTGCATGTTTTTGTCTCCTTGCGGCAAGTAAATTAAAAGTGCCTTAACTGAACCTTACGTGTATTGGTCTTTGAAGTTTTTTCCTTTGATAGATTGGTCCCTCGAGCCGGAAACCCTCACTTCGCCTCGGATCAGACAGGCCAGGTGGCTTGAAACTGTACGGGGAAGAAACCACATCAGTTCTTCTTAGTTGAAAAGCCCTCCGACTGAATTGTCGTACAAAAGAGGCCAGCCACTTTCTGATCTGTGACTGAAGGACGGGTTTACTTGAACCAGGTGATCAATCACGAAGGCTCAGGTAAGGTGAATCCACCTTCTTTTTTTCTGTTTTAGATCAGGGACTAGATTCGTATTTGTTCTGTTAGAGACTTTGTTTATAAGTCAGGGACAGAAAGATTGCTGTCTTGTCATAGATAAGGGAAACAGAGCAGGTAGGCAGTCATTCTGAAGAGACTATAAAAACATCCGTGGTACCATGTTAAAAGTAAGGTGTTACGTAACGATTAAAAGGGTAGAATAAAATGGGTAATAATTGTACAAAAAGGTCCCAAAATCCGCCGTTAACCGAAGACGCAAAATACATGCAGTCACAGCGTGCTGATAATATTAAATACTACTCAAAATGGGTTAATAAGTATGAATTTGATGGTAAATTAGAAAAATCCTCGCTTGTCAAACTTGTCAAACAGCTTAAAACCGATTCTAGAGGTCAGGTAAAAAAGCAACATCAATTAGGAATTCCTCAGGCACACAGGTGGATTGAGGAAGTAAACCGAAGGGAACAGAAGAATAATAATTCAAAAGCAATGTTTTTAGATAAGGAGGACAATAACTTAGTAATAGCATCAGCCCCTCCTCCTCCCTTACCAGAATATGAGGCAAGTGAACAAGTTAGTCCACCCCTGCGATATCCTGCTGTCACTGAGAGTAGAGACACTACAAAAGCGAAACCGTTTATTAGATATCCCGTCGAGATCAGGTCTTGAACACGGGCAGGAAACTCAAAAGGAGACATTGAGTTATATCAAATGGGTAGAAATTCACGATTTATGAGTGAAGAAGAAATATGCCCACTTATAGAAGTACCTAATCCTCAGGCAGGACAAGAAGGTCAGGACCCAACTATTCTAGTGTATAGACCCTGGACTCCGGAAGACATCCGGAAAGCCACTGAGGGAATTCCCCATCCAAAAGTTAATTTTAGAAAGTTCTTAGAAGATTTGCAAGGAATGAGGCTAAGTTATAATTTAAATGGAGAAGAGCTAGAAAAAGTAGTTAGACAAATTGTGGGACCAGATTGGCACATGATTAGTGGCGACTGGAATCCCTGTGACGCTATGCTCAGGCCCCTCCCACATAGTAGCGCAGAATTAGACAACAGAGTGAAAGGTCTTACAGACCAAATCTCTGAGAAATGGAAGCCTAGGGCAGACTGGACTTGAATTAATCAATGCATCCAACAGGAAGGTGAAGCTATTGACAGATATTATGCCAGACTATTAGAATGTTTTAATAACCACTGTGGAATGCAGGTTCCTGAAGATCAGACACACAATTCCCCATATGAGCAGCAGTTAAAGAATGCATTTTTGAAAGGCAGTATTGCACCCATAAGCAGCTTTATTACAAAGCACATGGTAGATCATCATACAAGCAGATTACAGTCATTACTTGAATATGCTAGGCATGCCGAAAGGCATTTTAATAGCAAAAAGAAAAAGAAAGCCCAAGTATTTTCTGTAGAAGATGGAGCAGAAGTTTATGTAGTACAGTCCAGGAAAAAGGGCAAGAGAAATGCCCAGGGAAACAAACAATCTGATCAACGATCAGAGGACTTTGAAGGGCGAAAGAAAAGGGGTGAATGTTTTAAATGCGGTAAAAAGGGACACTTGGCAAGGGATTGCAAGAAAAACAAGAATGCAACCACGGAAGATAAGGAGGGTGAGGACTGACTATATGGTAGTCAGGACTCACTAGAAGGGGATAGCAGAGAAAGGACAAATGAGAATGTGTTAGAGGGAATAGAGAATGTGACAGAATAAATAGAGGAAGTGCAGGAAGTCACGGATAGCGAAGAAAATGAAATATTAGATTTGGCCCTATTGAGCTTAGAGCTCTATTTAGCAGACACAAATCCAGAAGTTACACTCCTGGTAGAAGGGAGGGAAGTCAGATTCTTGTGTGACTCAGGGGCATCACAGACCCTGATACATCCCTCCAAACTGCCAGAGAATTCAGAGTCACCTGATTACATATTAGTGAAAGCAGCTAATGGACAGCTGTATCAGGAGCCCCTCTCCCATAATATTGCAATAACTGATCCTGTTTCAGGATTGACCCAGAAAACCAAAATTGTTGTTTCTGCAAAATGCCCAGTAAACCTTTTGGGCAGAGACCTTATGCAGCTATTTGGTATAGCAGTAGTTCCGACTATGCAGGGTATGGAAGCACAGCAACAAATTGATACCTTTGCAGTGCAAACGGAGGGTAAAACATTTTATTGGTACAGCCAGGACTTGGTTATGACTGGTCCAGGGGCAGTGACAGAAGAATTGATGAATGTAGCCATCAGCAAGTTCCCCTCCCTTGACATTGATAAACAGCATTTGTTGCACTGTACTCTGTATTATTGTAACACACCAGGACCTGATAAGGAATATGAGCAAAAATTGTTTGGAAATTGTGCAAACAGATTGATATTACGTAATCTGTACTGGGACACAGAAGGGAACAGTGTAGCCAGCTGTTCATTGCCCCAGGAGTTCTTTGCACTCTATAAATCTAATCGATTACCACATGTTAGCTTAACTAAGGACAAGAATATAAAATGGGTAGACTTGGGAGAAAAAGTCACAAGATGGGAGAAACAGACAGCGTTAGAACTGTCAGAACAGGGAATACAAATGCAGAAGTTGAATTGGATAACTCAGACCCGCCCAGCTGTACACTTGCAGTCTAGCAAGGACAGCTGATTAGCACTCCTAGTAAAGGAGGAAGAGAATGCCTTACAGAATATACCAGAAACTCTCTGGTCAACAGGAAAATCAGATGTAGGACTTATTCGTATAGCGGGACCAGTTACTATAACGCCAACGTCAGCATTTAGACCACAAAAAAGACAGTATCCCTTAAGAAAAGATGCATAGGTAGGAATCAAACTTATTATAGCAGCTTTACTTAAGGAAGGGGTGCTGGTGGAATCTCCTGATTCACCATGTAACACACCCTTATTTCCTGTTAAGAAAGCAAATAGAGAGTGGCATATGGTCCAAGATTTACAAGCTGTAAATGACGCAGTAATACCAAGGGCACCTACGGTGCCAGACCCACACACCCTGTTGAATGATTTAAAACCTCAACAGAAATATTTTTCTGTGGTAGATATCAGCAATGCGTTCTTTTCGATACCGATACACCCTGACAGTCAACATTGATTTGCATTCACATTTCAGGGGAAAAGGTATACATATACGCGACTACCACAGGGGTATTGTGAAAGTCCAACAATATTCTCACAAGAAATGGCGAGCAACTTGGTGGGATTTACCCCACCAAGAGGTAGCCAAATTTTGCTTTATGTTGATGATATCCTGCTGGCGTCCCCCACCCAGCAAGATTGTAAAGAAGATACCATAGCGCTATTACAATTTTTGGCCACTGAAGGACATAAAGTAAAGAAAAATAAACTGCAGCTTTGGAAAAAACAAGTTAAATACCTAGGATATGTAATATCCAGGGAGGGTAGGACATTAGATGAGGATAGAAAAATAGTGATTTTGCAAGCACCAAAACCCACCACCAAGAAGGAAATGATGTCCTTCCTGGGTACGACTAATTTTTGTCGGAGTTGGATTCCAAACTATGCTTTGGAATCTGCACTGTTGACTAACCTGATTTATAAAAAGCCTGTGGCAGCACAGTATTTGTTACAATGGACACCAGAAGCAGAATCTGCTTTCTGCAAACTGAAAGAGTTAATAGCGTCCTCATTAGTTTTGTGATTACCAAACTATCATAAATGTTTTTTCCAAACTGTAGATTGTAAGCAAGGTTATATGACATCAGTGTTAACACAGCAGCATGGGGACATGCAATGCCCTATTGCTTATTATTCATCACAACTGGACCCAGTGGCACGGTATTTACCTCACTGTGTACAAGCAGTAGTTGCAGCTGCAATGGCAGTACAGGCTTCGGCCTCAGTAGTGTTGTTCCACCCTCTCACATTGAGAGTGCCTCATGCAGTCGCAATTATTTTACTGCAAGAAAAGGTAGCATATCTTTCCCCTGCTAGGCATCTTTCCTGTATGACTATACTGTTGAGCCAACCTCATATGACAATTGAATGATGTACAACTTTGAACCCTTCTACCTTGCTCCCAACCCCTGCAGATGGCACACCACACAGCTGCCTGCAGATGATTGAGCAAAAGACACTGCCTAGAAAAGATCTTACGGATGTTCCCTTGGATGATGCTGAGGTGACATACTACGTGGATGGCTCATGCAAAAGGGGTCCTGCAGGACAGAACCTAGTGGGATATGCAGTAGTTTCTGATACTGACATTAGAGAAGCAAAATCTTTACCACATAATTTATTTGCACAGGCAGCAGAATTGATTGCCTTGACACGGGCATGTACCTTAGCAAAGGGTAAATGTGTGAACATTTTTACTGGCAGCCAGTATGCTTTTTCTACTGTACATGTTTTTGCGCAACAGTGGAAAAATCGAGGAATGATAACATTTACTGGCAAACCAATTAATCATGCACAGTTTATTTTAGATCTTTTAGAATCTATTCAGTTACCTCAGAAAGTAGTTATTTGTAAATGCACAGCTCATACCAAACAACAGGATAGGATTTCAAAAGGTAATGTGAGGGCTGATACAGCTGCAAAGCAGGCAGCTTCAGAAGCATTTCTTTTGAATGAGGAATTACAACCCTCTGAGATTTTAGACTTAGAAATGTTAAAGACAATGCAGACACTTACTATGCAAGCTGAAAAACAAAGATGGATAAAACAAGGAGCAATTCTTGAAAAGGGGCTGTACATCTCCAAAGAAAGAAAACCGATATTGCCATCTAATTTGTTTAGATATGCAGCTTTGTTGAGCTATGGGCAGTACCATGTCTCAACAGGGGGGATGGTACAGCTGGTGAACCAAGTGTTCACGACGTACGGATTTACAAACTACTCTAAAAAATTTTGTTCGTTATGCCACGTTTGTAATAAACATCATGCACAAGGGGCGTTAAAGCTCAAGAAAGGGAGTTTCCCTACACCACCGTATCCATTTCATACTATCTGTATGGATTTCATAGAGTTGAATAAATGTGAAAATAAGAAGTATTGTCTTGTCATTGTAGATATGTTTTCCAGATGGGTAGAAGCCTTTCCGACTAAAAATCCAGATGCTATGACTGTGGCCAAAGTTCTTGTTAAAGAAATCATCCCTAGATTTGGCATTCCGGAAAGGATCTACAGTGACAACGGCACACACTTCGTGAACCAGACCATACAGCAGTTAAGTAGACATTTTGGTATTTCTCTAAAAAATTATTGCGCCTATCACCCTCAATCTGCAGGGCTAGTAGAGAGGCATAATGGGATTTTAAAAAGTAAGCTAAGAAAATTAATAATGGACACACAGAGAAATTGGGTGTACTGTCTGCCCATGGCACTGTTGAGCATGAGAACTGTTCCAAATGCAAAAGGATTGACTCCTTTCGAAAAACTCTTTGGAAGGGCTTATTATATACCTCAGTGGAAATCTTTCATGCCCGCAGACCAGGAAGCTGACAGTACATTATCTGAGTATATGCGAAACCTTTTAAATTCTAAACATTTGCTGCAGTTAAAGTCTGTTTCAGATAAAGAATGAACCAGACCGTCAGAAGTGGCAGTGCCCCCTGGAGTGTGGATCTGGCTGAAGATAGTTGAGAAAAATTGGGCATCTCCAAAGTGGGAAGGTCCATATCAAGTGCTTTTGTCAACACCCACTGCAGTCGAAATCACGGAGTGTGCCTCCTGGATCCACCTGACGCACTGTAAATTAGTTAAAAACTTTAAACTGGACAAAAATCTTGTTACATGCCAAGAGCAAAAATGATAGATTCCAGAAGAAACAGGAATGCAGAACAACCCTTTCCTCAGAAGTATTGCATAATCATCCTGTTAACTGTACTAGTGACAATAATCTTTTTGTTGTGGCCTTTTCTTTTCCCAGCCACACAGACTGAACTGAATAAACGTGAAGCGTTACTCATAAACTGGCATCCAAACTTTAACACTTACCAGGCAATTAAATATGTGTATGCTGAGACTTTCAATGTTTCGAATTGCTGGATTTGTACAGCTTTGCTGACAGCATATGGGGGGTTATTAATGACTACGGTCCCCCTAGGGGTCAATGAGACCTGGAAGAACTTGATTTATGATACCTCAACCATTACAGCACATGATAAAATAGCATTGCACTTATCTGTTCCACAAAAGGGAACTGTGTGTTTTTATAAAAATTATACTGTTCAGGTGTTGGAGCAATTGCAATGTGACTGTTCCTTATAGATGTTACACTAAAGGTAACAATGTAGATCTTTATTGTAATACAAACTATGATTCATTTCTTGGATTGATGCACAAAACACTTGATGAAATAAAATATAATTCTGTTCTTTATAAACAGCTGTCTACAATTGATAGAAAATGTTTCATGCAGGGCGAGTGTATATTCATAGCAAGGTTACTACTAAAGTAGAGGACTGTTATTTTGTGTGTGGCAGAAAGGCATACAAATGGTTACCTGAGAATTGGTCCGGCAGTTGTTTATAGGGTTACCTGGTTCCGGCCATACGACACACTGCAGTTTTGCCTCGAGGAAAAATTCGAAATGTCCGAGAGGTCATCAAGAAACCTGTAAATCCAGTGGGACAAATCAATGCGCGTTGGAAAGACCATCATTCCGTAGACAAAGGACTGACACATATGGACTTCAGTGATAGCGTTATATCGTGGGCAGGCATATTACCAGCATATGGAGCAGTGAAATCGATCTGGGAGCTGAGAAAACTGTCGAAACTTCTCGAAGTAATGAGTAATGCAACTTTTTCCGCTCTCAAATTGGTGACTGATGAACTGAATGCTATGAGAACTGTAGTGCTTCAGAACTGCGTGGCTCTCGACTTCACCCTAGCGGCGAGAGGTGGTACTTGTGCTTTAATCCAAGAAGAATGCTGTTCTTATATTCCTGACCATAAACACGAGATAGACAATCATCTTGAGGTAATTCAACAAGTGTCGGCCATGAACAAACCAGGCCCAAACCCACTGACATATTTTTTCCAGAAATGGTTTGGGGGGGGGTACCATCCTAATGAACATCCTGATTGCCATTTGTGTAGGTATGCTCCTACTGGGAGTATGTGTTTGTTGTGGTATTCCCTGCATGAAAAGACTGATTAAAGACCTTATAGACATGTCAGTTTCTGAAACCTTATATCAAAGTACTGAGTTTGAAGAACTGTTAAAAGACTGAAAATGCTTTCATAAGATTAAACTGATTGACTCTCTTGACTGCAAATCCTGAGTGGAAGAGGTTAGGAAAAGAAAACAAACTGTTTATGCTTATTTTGAAAGTAGAATAAAAGTATTAATAGGGGGAAAATGTCAGAAGAATATGTATTAATGTATGTATTAGTAATATGCTTAGTGCATTTAGAGCTTGAAAAAGGTTAACACATTTATTCTATTTCATACTGCATAAATCTGTACAAACTGCAGTTGCTTTCTGACCTTGTATTGTTAGCTAAAATCTTGCTTGTGCCTTGGAAATTTACTGAGAAGCAGGTGATTTCTGCTTATGTTAGCAAAATAATGAATAGAACAATACTACTTGTATGAAACTTAGACAGGAAGTTCCACTGTGCTGTGAGAAAATACACAGCTGTAGAAGTTACAGATAATTATGACAAAGCCTGTTTGAAAATATGAACTGCAATCAGCATTTGCTTGTATCTGAATTAGAAGAGTACATTGAAAAGTAACACTGTACAATAGAGGCTTGTAAACGGATTAATGGTCACCAAGGCCAGGTTGTTTTTCTCAAAAGTTTCTCACAAATCTAGTCATGTCAGCAGAAAATCTGAGCAACATCTGCTGTAGAACAATGCTAAAAGTTGTGTTTGATTACGTCAGCTTAGAAGGCCATGTCTTGTAAAACAGTATAAGAATGAACATACTTCCTGTTAATAGTTAGACAAATCCTTGTACTTGCATGTTTTTGTCTCCTTGCGGCAAGTAAATTGGACGTGCCTTAACTGAACCTTACGTGTATTGGTCTTTGAAGTTTTTTCCTTTGACAGACAGATACCCATTTTTTGTGGGTGTGGGAGAGAGAGTATCCTGTTTTTTGCTTATTTTTACTAGTTATTACATAGTCTAACCATTTATAGCACTTTTATACTGTCTGCTGCCTACTATTTTTTACTGTATTTTATTGCTATAAACTAATCTGCATTACTATTGTACTGAAATTGTCTGCCTTACAGGGCCTGTTAAATCACTTTTGTTACTGTCACACTGTTTGTAAAGCTTTTTTAACTAGTTTTTCTGTGTGAAAGGTATTAACTGAAAATTTTCTCTATTTGTTAAGCAGCTGTTTGTTTGTTCTGATTTCCTGCCAAACAGTGTATCATATAGCTGATTTGTTTGCAGTTAAAAGCATTCTCTAGAGTCTTCTTGCTCCTTTATATGTTTAAAACTTTAATTTAGTGTCTCACTGCTGTTTTTCTGCCATGATAAACATTTCTATAGTGTTTTTTCTGCCTAAAATAGTGTAGCTAGTAGCTGTAGCATAGTTTGTCACCCTCCCTCCCTCCCTATTGGTGTCTTGTTGTTATACTTGGTAGGGAACTTTGCAGTTGCCTGCTACTTGTATAAATTTGATCTGAGACACTCTTCCCAGTCCAGTGTCATTAGCTCATTCTACCTAATACATAGAGAACATTTGGGAAGGCCATCCCCCTTAGTTTCTTAACCTTGAATTACCTCCTTTCTCCTTTTCCATTTTTCTAAAAAAAAAAAAATGACTCCATCTTGATTTATCTGCTCCTTGTTCTCTAAACTGTTCAATTGCATCTTCTCTGCTGCATTTATTACTGCTTGTTTTTAGCCTGTTTACATTTTAAGTGCTATTCTAAGCCTCTTAGTTTTGGTTTAAGCACTTGGGCTTTAGGCCTATCCCTTAGCTCTCCCTGGCCTCTCTCTCTCAGATTCTGGCAAATATGGATGGACAATTTCCTACGGTTTCTCTTGCCTGCCTGGTTGAATTGGGCATCCTGAGATAGTGTAGCAACTTCCTTATGTACATGTACAACCATCTACTACTACCACCTTGGAACATAATTTGTGAGAGATGCAATTACATAAAGAAACTAGAGTCTATGATATCTCCCTTACAAACCAGTATATCTGGCACTGAGAAGGCTGTCAACACAATCACTACACCTCAAACACCACCCACAACTACACAACACACATCCACATATGTGGAGGTTCTCAACAAAAACAATCACAAACAAAGGAGACTTCAGAGGCAAAAACACATGAGAACTCCATAACACTCCACACCACATACCATGCATAGTCCACACACAAATGTCTCACAACCACTAAGGCCTAACCATAAACCCAACATATTAGCCATAGGAAACTCCATTGTGAGAAACACAGATGTGCCTCTCACCAGGCATGATAAGGAGAAAGTCATGGTTAGTTGTTTGTCAGGTGCTAGAATCCGCCATATCACACACGCACTCATGTCTTTCAACAACAGGCACTGTTATGACTCTTTCATAGTCCATGTTGGTGTGAACAACTTGAGATGTACCTCCCTGGACTATATAAAGAGAGACATGATTGAGCTTGCTGAATATGTGTCCCAGGCAGGCATGTCCCTAGCCTTAAGCAGCATTCTACCATCACCCTGAATGATGCCTCAATACAAACAGAAAATGATTGACTTTAACAATTGTTTTAGTTTCTGGTGTCATTCCAGGGGGATCCAGTGCCTGACAGCCTGGGAATATATGATTGACAGATCACAATGCTTTGCTAGAGATGGCCTACATCTGTCTCACTTGGGCTTCAGGCTTCTGGCAAAGGCCCTTCCCCATAGTGCCTTTTTTAGGAAAAGTCATGAGGTCAATACTACCAACATAAAAATCTCAACAAAACACAAATTAAAGGTCATGTTAATAAACGCTATGAGTCAAAACATGAAACTGCACTCATTGCAAACATTCTTAACCATGAAAGATGTTGACATTTATGCAGTCACAGAAACCTGGTTCAAAGCTGTGGAGAGCACCCCAGCCTTACCTGGTTACTCATCCTATCATACATTCAGATCCCAAAATGTGGGCAGCAAAGCCAAAGGAGGTGGAGTTTCAATATATATTAAAGGTACACACACCTCCAGGCTGGTCAAACAGTATGACGCACAGGAGACACTCCATGTGCAGTTAACTGCTGACAAGGCCCCTATTCAAATTATAGCTAGCTGCAGGCCCACTCCAACTATCTGGACCTTTTCAAATCTATCAAGATTAAACCCTTTACCCTGATCCTGGGTGACATTAATTACCCAACCATAGAGTGGAAAAACTACTTATGCCAGAACACAAATGCCCAGAGATTCCTCTATTTTATCAGTGCAAATGCCTTGGAACAGCTAGTTGATTCCCCCACAAGAGGTGATAATATCTTGGACTTGGTATTAACTAACATGAGTAACCACTGAAACACACCTACGGTATCATCCTCCCTGGTAAGATCTGACCATAAAGTGGTCACTTTCAAAGTCAGCATCTCCCGTGTCCCCCCTCTATCTAGGGTAAAACAAAAAAACCTCCAAAGCTGATTACAACCTCCTGAGGGATGGTATAAACAGCTTCACAGCCTCATGCCCCACTGTAGGAACTGGCACTAATGTCCAAATCTACACAGAAGTACTATATGAGCATTTACATAGATACATGGAATCAGGACTACACAAATGCTGTAGATATAGGCAATCTACTGGCTGACAGATTCAGTGAAAACTTCTTCCATCTGTCCTCCCATCAGTAAATCAGAACATCCCCAGTACCTGCCTCCACCCCTTATCTCTATTGAACAGGTCATCACTGCCCTCTTAAAGGCAAAAAATACAGCCTCTATGGTACCCAATAACATCCCAGGCTGCATCCTACATGAACTCTGGCATGAACTTGCAGCACCATTAGGCACCCTATTCAACCAAAGCTTGAGTACCGGCTTTGTCCCAGCTGAGTGGAGGACAGCCGCTGTCATTCCTTTACACAAAGGTGGAGCGTTCACTGATCCTGGAAATTATAAACCCATCAGCCTAACTAGCCTGATCTGCAAGGCCATGGAACAGATTATTATGGACCTCATTAACAGGGACATTGGCAACCTCCAAACACTCGACCCCACACAGTTTGGCTTTGTCAAGGGGAGGTCATGCTTGTTAAATCTGGTCGACTTCTTTGAGACAGTCACCAAAGCCACCTACCTTGACCTGGCCATAGCCTTCAACACTATTCTTCACTCGGGCATAATAGATAAACTCTCAACTAGGCATCAATCCATATGTTACCAGATGGGTAGCAAACTGTCTCACTGATAGAACCCATCTAATCAAAATAGGGGAAGCCACCTCAACCAGTAGACCCATAATGAGTGGTGTACCCCAGGGACTGGTCTTGGGGCCTCTGTTATTCAGGATATACTTCTCTGAGGTGCAGGCCAAAACCAGTGGGCTATGGCTGACCAAGTTTACAGATGACTGCAAGCTGGGTGCAGTCATCAATTCCCCAAGTGATGTGGACGTCTTCCAAGGGGGTCTCACCCAAACAATTGACTGATGCCAGAATCATGGCCTCAAGCTGAATACCAAAAAATGCATCATCATCCACTTTGGGGATAGTGATGTCTCCACATATTATCACATTAATAACGTCCTATGTACAGAATCAGTAGTGAGGGATTTAGGCACCCAGGTTGATAGCAATCTGGCTTTTGACCACCATGTTGCTTCCATTGTACGGAAAGCTTTCTACATGGCCAACCTGATAAGTAAGGGTATGTCATCCAGGGACAAAGAGGTCATAAGATCCCTGTACTCTTCCCTTATAAGGCTAATTATTGAGTACAATGCCCCCTTTGGCATGTACCTTGCAATGCACATGCAACAGCTGGAGAGAACACAGAGGTTCCTCACCAGGTGAATCCTGGGCCTCAAACACCTACCCTACACAGAGAGGCTAAAAGCCCTGCCCCTCTACTCAGTTTCATACAGACTCCTCAGAGGTGACCTCTGTCTGGTATACAAAGCAATCTCAAACCCCACCTTGATGGGACTGCTGCATATCCGCAAGTCAAGCTCCACTCAAGCAACCCATATGAGCGACCTCAACCTGGTCTGTGATATCAATAGGACTTGTTGTCAGGACAGATTTGTGTCCCAGAGACTCCCCCATCTGTGGAATAGACTCCCTCTCCACATCAAGCAGAGTACCTCATTATCCCTTTTTAAGCACAACCTGGATAACTGGATGGGAAACAGAAAATACACTTCTGGGATTCCACAAGTGTCCCTGCTGGACAGGGGCTCTGGGTGATGATTTTTCTAAACATGGGCTAAACTCTTTGCTAGCCTTATAAGGGCCTCAAGGCCAATAGCCTAGTATCCTCCTATGATCCTATGAATGTTGGGAATGGTGCAGACATATAGGACATACAAGACAGACAGGGATGGTGATGGAGACAAAAGGTTGGGGGACACAATGATTGAGGATAGGTATGTGACATCAGAGGTTCACCCATGTCCAGCTTGAGAACAGCATAATTTCGTCCTGACTCTCAGAACGGTGATCATTGTCTCCTTTAGCAACTCTCTGGGTCACTGTTGAATGTGGTTTCATCTTTGCAGTCTGACACAGGACCTTTTCAGTCCTGCCAATATATGTACCAAGGCCCATTTCCATGATATCCTTTACCAGCCCTGTCAGCTCCTGCCGGGTGACAAAATCACCATCTACACTGCTCCAGGAAGGTACCACTACATCAGCAGGTGGAGCAGGTAGGGCAATGGTTGTGGAGGCAACACTGACAGGTTGTGAACCCAAAGTACTGTGTATCTGTGCTGCCATCTGTGGAGGCATGGCAGGCCGAGCCGCAGTGGTCAGTCTACCTCTCTGTACTTTTAGTCATTTTGTTATTTTGTTGCCAGCAGCAAGGTATGCAAACAGAAGAATGTTAATAATGTATAAAGTGCACACACACACACACACACACACACACACACACACACACACACACACACACACACACACACACACACACACACACACACACAAAAAGAGGACAGTGGGGGAGACAAGAAAAAAAAAGATGATTAGATCCATGGCATGTCACATTAATTTATTTATTCAATGCAATTTTGGGGCAATACATAAGCAATTATGATGATTTAGTACTGTGCACTTTTGCCACATCCATATAAGATGTAAAGGTATGAATTTGTCATAAAATAGAGAAATATCACTGCTGTGAGATAAGAAACAACAGCCTTTATTTTCTATGATGGATGGGATATATGCATTTGAATGTAATAAACTGCAGTTACCATATTTTAATTGTTCCCGACATATTCTTGCTGTTAATCCTGTAATAAAAACTAATTGTGGCTTCTGCTTATTGAACCCACACACAATTAAGCATTTATTCTCACTGCCTAATGCAAGCATCAACAATTAATGGGAAAGGCATACTGTTTGATATCAAGGTTGAGTAATGCCTGCAAAAGCTGCTAGTGATTGATGGACTGAAAATAATTTCTGGCTTAAGTATGGATGTGTTTCATACTTACCCCATGCCTCTCTATGGTGGTTTAATCTCTCCTTGTGTACCTCACAGTTTGCAGCTTTTTCCTCTGTAACTGTACAGTACAAAAAGAAAAGAAATATATATGAAAACATATGAGTAAATGGTTGGATAGCTAGATTGCTAATGCCATATCATAGACATGTTTTGGGTCATACTTGAATAACTGAGGGGAGTTTGCAATCCTAAGCTCAGCTTCCAATCAGCTTAGGAAATCCTGATCGCTCTTCTTAAAGTCACTAGAGTGGTGCTGACATTATTCCCATTCTTTCGAATGCCTGTTGCATTGGAGACAGCCTTGGATACTGTGACCCAGTATAATCCCCCCTGCAGCAGCTACAGCTGTAGCACTTCACAAGGAGTGCTACAAATATCCTGGACTCCTCAGCACCCCACCTTTGTGCTCTAAATTTCAAACCATTCTTTCCCTCACCAGCCATGTCTGCAAAAGTCAACCTAACAGAATATGTTTGAATTGGTGCCCAGTTCAGATCTAATGTGTAACTGGTTGTGTGCAAAGACACACAACCTTGCCAAATACATTAGCACAATTGAGAGTAGATGGATTGCTTGGAAGACACACTGGCACTAATTACATCACATAGTAAAGGTGTGAAACATGGCATTGAGCTTTGCCATGTGTGATGCTCAACCTATTGACACAGGTTCCACTGTTTAGCAATGGAATACTTAATGGCATAGCATTGAATACTTAATGTTTGGAAAGAAAAAAAGAGGATGAATTGTGACATACTGTGATGTTGGGGCATACACAATGTTAAAAAGTTGTTGTACCAGCTGGGATTCGAACCCATGACATGAAGCATGCATAAATTAAAATCTAGCTTATTAGTTGACACAGCAGAACTATCATTTAAGGTGGTAATTAGAGATATACAAATTTCAGAATGAATGGAAATACACTTCAGAGAGGCCTGTATGCGTGTGATTTTAATTAGTCCTGGGAATGCATTCCTATGTAAAACTCAGTATTTCTGTTTGTAAATATATTTCAGATGGACATAGTTGAATGAGCTGAGTAATACAGGTTGGAGAATATTACATACATACTTCACAAGACATAACTGCCCTAAACACGTAGTTAGGATATGTGATGGGTCATGATGACTATAACAAAAGTATTGTGCCGATCATTCATATGCAAGTGCATTTTAAATTAACTACCATCATTGTCATGTTTAAGAAATTGGACACACATTAGCTTGAGGTTGCATGTGAAGCATTAATGATATATGCTAAATAGAAAAGTTTACTTATGCAAGAATTACTGATACATTGCTTGCATTAAACGTGTAATATTGTGACAACCTCACTTAAACCTGGGGCAGTAACTAAGAAGCCTCAATCCTCACCACTGTCTCCGGTAAGGGAGCATCATTAAAAGCAGAGATAGAAATACACAAATTCCCCTAAGAGTATACCAGGAACAGGCTCCAAACCTGGAACTTGACTATGTGCTTCAATCTAGGTACCCAAATGAGTCTTCACACTAACCACTGCAGAGCACTGTGTCCCAGTTCTAGGCATTTGACACACTCATGTTTAAATATTTGATATTCACACATACAAACACTCTTGGGAAAGATTGGCACAGATTTACCTGCTATGTCCATACCTCTCAACCATACCAAATTCCTCAGAATTTAGCAGTTTTGAAGACAAAATAATGGGGTGCCATAAATTTCCGAGTGGCCCCTTCAATTCCCGATTTCTTTTTTTATTTTATTTACAATTTTAAAGTATGGCTGATGTCATCACTTCATGACCAGTGTATCCCACAACGCCATCAATGTGCAGGGTTATGCGTGATGACATCAGCTTCATGAGGGGATGTTTGACTGTTTGTGGACTCTTGGAGACCTGGGAGATTTAAAAAAAAAAAAGCAATTTGTCCAGAGAAAGTTGAAGACATCTTCCTAGAACTTAAATACAGTAACTTGCTCTTCGCAAAGCACTCCAAAAAGCATATTCTTCAGTGCTTGAACTTTGTATGTTGTGCAAAAGTAAGTGCATGACTGGAGATTCTACATGGCTCAGGTAAGTGAAGGGCAGTTACAAGTATGGGAATGACTTGTCGGCGCTGGTTTAGGAGTGGGGAGGAAGCTGTTGTTAATGATGGTGTGCAAGCAAAATGGCAACTAAGAACTGTAAGTAATCAGGGCTTTCTTGTTTCTTTTGTTAATATGGGGGTTGATGGTTTTCCCTGTTTCAGTATGGTGACTTGACAACTGCAACTGGTATACTGTGATAGGCACTGGTGCAACGTTACTGCTCACCAAGGTAACATATGGTACTTTTTGTTGAGTCAATTGAATGACAAAGTACACACACACAACATACTTTCAGTGGACCAGTCATTGTAGGGTATGCAAAGGCTAGCAGGCAGAAATATGAAAACGTGCATGTGTTGTAAACGTATTTCTGAGAAACAAGTGTCATGTGATTATAGTAGTTGTGATGTTGTTTGACGCTTGCTAAACCTAGTATGTTTTGTTTGGAACTGACTGGTGTCTCTAGCAGCAGAATTTATTTTGTGGGAGCTGGTTATTTAATTAAACACACAAATATTTTTGTCTCAAAGTGCTAATATTTGTAGTTTGAGTTTGCCACTAGTATATATATTGGAAGACATGCTTATACATGATTGTGAAGACATAATACAGAGTGATGGTACTGTATTTAAACTAGTTGAAGATGATTTTCAACACACCTTCACCTAAGAAGCGATTCAGCATAATGAGAGAGTATTTACTTGCCAATATGGCTCTCATGTTTGATATGACCTGAAGTTGGCATGGTGTTTTCGTTTTATTAATTTGGGGCATTGGTGCTGTAGTTTATACTGCAGTTTTGAGATTAAAGTAAAAACTGCCTGGAAAAGTGCATATACATGTTTGTTTGAAAGCTATAATATGCAAATAAAACCTCTGGTATGTTAGAGCATATTGAAAGTATATATTTTACATGTATATGTGGCTCTTTGATTTGCTGACTGCTTATTTTGTTAATTTGGCAAGTAGGTTGGACATTTCTCACCCATGATGCTTTCCAATACTATAGTGAAAAAACACAGAGAATATATTTGTGTGTCTGTCAGAATATATTTATGCATGTCTGTCTGTGTTTTTTAGCTATATTTTAAATGTATGCCTGGATATGTATGCTGTATATGTGCTATGTAAAGTTGTTTTATATGTGTTTGTGTGTATCTATATGCATGTGTATGTGTGCATTACCTGTACTTCAAATTACTTTTGAAAATTGTGCAAGAGATGTGCAAAACTACACTATTTCAGGATAAGTTGTGTTCGTGAGTGGAGGGATATGACTTCACCTAACTGTCAAATAAAAGAATGAATGCAAGTGAGTGAAATAAGGGCACTCCACTTATTTGCTGTGATCAGTTGAAGCTTTAGACTACATGACTTTCTATAAAAGTCAGATAGAGAATTATGTACTCCTATAACTTGGAAGTAGGTAGCATTTTCTGTATATGCAGAGCACCTCTTCTGTGATTTCTGGAATACCATCATCTGGATTTCTATAATACACTAAATTCTTAATTAATACCCTAGCTCAGGGATTCCCAAAGTGTGCACCGTGGTGCCCTGGGGAACCGCTGCTTCCTCACAGGGGAGCCACGAACTAATAAGCTTAGCTGCAAAATAATCCATAAACAGTTCACGGTTTATTTTGCAGCTAAGTTTATTAGTTTGCAGTGAACTAAATCTAGACCTACACTGTAGCTTTTTGGCAGAACTGGCGTCAGGTATAGCAATGGTCCACAACCCCCGGGCAGCGGACCAGTACCAGGCCATGGAACACTTGGAACCGGGCCGTCAGGTAAGTGAATGCCTGTATGAGTGTGTGTGTGTCTGCTTGCATGTGTGAGTGAATGCGTGCATGAAAGCAAAAGAGTCTGTGTGTGCGAGAGAGATTGGGAGAGTGAAAGCGATGTGCGAGTGAATGCAGTAATGAATGATGAAGTGGCTGTGTGTGTGTGTGTGTGTGTGTGTGTGTGTGTGTGTGTGTGTGTGTGTGTGTAAGAGCGATGTGTGAATGAATGCAGGAATGAATGAAGAAGTGGCTGTGTATGTGTGTGAGATTGGGAGGGTGAGAGCGATGTGTGAATGGATGCAGGAATGAATGAAGAAGTGGCTGTGTGTGTGTGTGTTTGTGTGTGTGTGTGTGTGTGTGTGTGTGTGTGTGTGTGTGATCGGGAGAGTGAGAGCGATGTGTGAGTGAATGCAGGTATGAGTGAGGAAGTTGTTGTGTGTGTATGTGTGAGATCAGAAGAGTGAGAGCAATGTGTGAATGAATGCAGGTATGAATGAGGAAGTGACTGTGTGTGTGTGTGTGTGTGTGTGTGTGTGTGTGTGTGTGTGTGTGTGTGTGTGTGTGTGTGTGTGTGTGTCATGGGGGGAGAGAGTGAAGAGTGAGAGTGACCACTGGCAGCACAAATGAGGTCTGTGTAAGTCTGGACCATACCACTGGACACATACCTCTCACCCTCTTAGATCAAGAAATCTGGACAAAGCCAAAAATAGTGGGGGTACAAAGGCACAAAATAGGGACACTTTTAAGTACTGCTCTCACAAACTTAGAAAGTTGCTAGAGATGCAGGTTTTGCATTAGCAGCATGCATTTTCTGAAGGGTATGAAGTATGAAACTCAACTGTCTGTCATTATTTTCTGACTTCAACCTCAATGATCTGCCAGTGATTTGCCAGAAAACAACAATTTTAGGAGAAAAAGACAAAAATATGAGGCAAAAATATGGACATTCTGCAAAACTCTGTACAGTAGAGAGGTATGCTGGACAGAGCCAAATAATAAGGACAGATTTTAAATATTGTTCTTATAAACTTAAAGTTAATAAGGTTGCCATTAGGTTTGCTTACCTCTCAGCCATAGTAGATCAGTGCTGTGCTGTTAAGCAGAATGTACACTTTTTTTTTTTTGGTAATTGTCTTTTTATTGTAATTTTGACCTTTTCTCCCCAGGTCTCATAGTCCAGTCGGGCAGCCACATTAAACAAATGTCAAATAAATGAACTATGCACTTTATGTGCACCGTGGGGGTGCCTTGGGAAAACCTGGATTCAGCAAGGGAGCCGAGAATCGAAAAAGATTGGGAACCACTGCCCTAACTACCAGCCTAAAACAATTATCAGTCACTGCATTCACAATCACACAAAGCCATCCTGTTGAAATGTGGTTGTGAGGTTGGCATAATGACTAAAGTGTTTACCTTACAGACACAAAGTGCAGGGTTGATTCTCCCATGGGGGTGAATGGCTAGGGTTAAAATGGTACACAAGGGCAGTTAGCCTAGTACTAATCTATTAACCTATTATATTGCAGAGCTAGGTTCCATTCTGGTAAACCATGTACCTTAATTTCACTGTATAAAGTAGACTGCAGTGTTTCTTCTTCTTCTTATTATTTGTCTGTGGAGGGGATGGCTGTGATTAAATAGCAATTTAGTCCCGGCAAACACTGCATGTTGTGCTTTGGTAGAAGAACAAAGTATGGAATTAAATCTGGTGGCTCTGATTTGTGGTCACAGCAAGGTTCCTACCATATTCTGGCATGTGTACATAAGTGAGGGGGTAGCATTTTTTTTTCCAAATTAAATTATGAAAAAGGTGCCAACTTAATGTTGTGACAAAAGTTTAGGTAAAGCACTGCTAACTTGAAAGGGGACGAGGGAATCATACAGTCATGTCTAAATTATAGGAATACTTGGGTAAATTTTTGTGTTTTAAAACTTTCCATGAAGAACCACAGTGACTGCTATAGACTAGATTTAGTTATATAATTATTCTGGTGGTGTTTTCTTTCTTTGGTTTGGAGTAAAATGTATATATAATTCAGCAAGTTTATTATGGTGCAGTTTTAAAGTGCTCTACAATTTTTTTATGATAGAAATTCCCAAATCATTCAATGTCTATTTGACAATTTTTACATAGTTGAGATGTGGTTGCTGGCTTAATATTTGAGGGAAGATAGTCTATCAAATGCACGTTTAAGTGAATTACACAGTTGAACTGTCTCTTCCTTAAAAATAAGCTGGAATTCTGCTACATTTGTGCAAGAAAATGTTGTTTCTCCCTCGGTAGCATTGCAAAAGTCTTCCACTTTTTTATTTCTGTGGCTGCAAAGTTTGCTTGTGTTATTGGTGAAACTGGTTCACTTTTGGAAGCTTTAAAATTGCATCCTGTAAGGGAGTGACTCGTCTGACCAACAGTGGTGGGTCAGATTTACACAGATTGATCAGGTTGTTACCACTTTGTTTCCTGTTGTAGCTTGGAAGCTCTTCTTGGTGTGCTGTATTTATACAGATTAATGCTCTTGTTTTTACATGTAACCGAGTAGGATGACTGGTCCAAAATCCCTTTCAGCCAATGCGTGGACCACATAGGGTGACCATACCCCTCAAAAGTCTAGATTTTCTCCTCATACAGTATCCCACAATTCCATTATGGTCAGTGGGGTTACATGACTATGTATGCAAATTTTATGTGAACCAGCATCCAGATTTTTGGCCAGTAGTGCCTACTTTTTATGGGCCTTTGTCCAGCTTTTTGATGTTTCCAGGTTGGGAGGTATGGCTATATCCTCTTTCCCAAATTACAAGGTAACAGCTGCCACCAGTCAAATACCACAATACCCTTCAAAACGGGTGTTCAATTATAGTGGGTAAAATAAATATCGATATAAAGGGTAGTATGTAATCCAAGCAGGAAGGCTTTTCAGAGTGAGCCTGGTGTTATCACAAGAAGCATAAACACTCTCAGGTTATTAAAAGTACTTTCTAAATAACCAGCCACAATAAAAGGTAGTAAAATATTTAGTAAATAAAACAATTTAAGCATATATACACTGAATAACTGATTCCAATAAACCACAGAGTTTCACCCATAGGAATTATGAAAATAACACTGTAGGATATGTTTCTCACTGATTGTAATAAAACTAACTGTCTAAAGATTAACTGTCCCTGTCTAATCTAATTAACTCAGCAATGCAAGATGATACTCTTACTGCTGCAAGGCAAAATAAGAATTTATGTCCACTCTCCAGGTGTTGTCTGGTCCACAGCGACTGGAATAGCAACTTCTACTATTTCTGCTGAACAGCTCTGGAAAACTCTGAGTGATAACTACTGATCTGGAAAACAACTAACAACTTAACAACAACAACTGAACAACTACAACAACTACTACTTTAACTGACTCAGAACCTGCTTTTTTAGCAGAATTTTTTTAAAGTTACAGATAGCTGTTATGAGAATTCTACTCTCTCATATCAGACATTAAAAAGTGAACAAAACAGCTAGCTGTTGTGGAGATTCTATTCCTTTCAGCTTTAGCACACAGTGACCTCACATCTAGGTCAGCTAACTGGCATATTCAGAATAAAAAAAAAAAACATGTACATTTGGTCAGCAAGAAGAACACTGTTTAATTCAAACATCTTACATAAATCAAAGTAATAATAAAAAATATAAAATATAAGCACAACATAGCTGGTCATCTTGACATATATAACGCAGGGTAATTTACAATTATTTACAAGTATTTACAATACTTTAGCCAGTCATGCTAGCACAGATAAAAATCAGTCATTCTACCCTTCCACAAAAGGGACCCTCCACTGAAATTTCCAACTTTCGTCCCATTGCCATTCTTTTCCCCATCTCTAAACTTCTAGAGAAATGCATTCAGAAGCAACTCCAACATTTTCTCCTAAATAATCAGATCCTCTCCCATACACAACATGACTTTAGGCCAGGACACAGTACTTCTACTGGTCTAATATCTTTCCTTGACAAAGTTAATAAAGCTGGTGACTCAGGGAACATTGTCTCTGCATTATTCTTGGACCTTTCTAAAGCCTTTGACACCATCTCTCACACTATCCTCCTCTCTCAGCTTGCTAACATAGGCCTTTCAACCTCCACTCTCAGTTAGTTTAAAAACTACCTTTCCAACAGAGAACATGCTCTCAAATGGCAAAACTTCATATCCCCCTTCATTCACAACCCCACTGGTGTTCCACAAGGCTCAATATTAGGACGACTTCTGTTTAATATTTTTATCAATAACCTCCACCTAACTATCCAAAAGGGGACCTTAGTTCAATATGCAGATGACTCAACAGTAGTCTGCAATGCTGAGAATCCAATTCTACTACAGCTGATCACCCAAACTGCATTTTCCACTGTAGAGGCTTGGCTTCATAGCAATCACCTGTCCCTAAATCCCAATAAAACCAAACTGATGATTTTCACTCCCCAAAAAAAGGCACACCTTGACAAACCCCTTTTCAGCATTCTCTCTCTCTTAACTCCACTAAAATTGAACTAGTCACCCATACAAAACTGCTAGGGGTAATAATTGATGATAACCTCAAATTTGATCTCCATGTATAGAAAAATATTTCCAAGACTCATGGAAAACTCGGTACACTCTATAGACACAACATGTTCCTCTCCCTCCCCACTAAACAAGTACTTGCCTCATCCTACCTTCTTCCTTCCCTAGTTTACGGTTCTCCTCTGCTAACTAACCTCCATTCTTCTCCGAAGAAAAAAAAACTAGAAGCATGTTACAAGATAGCTAACTTTGCAACAAACAGTCACCATTCTACACACCACTGCAATGCCCTAAGCAAATTAAACTGGCTTGAATTCCCACACTACTTAACCTATTTTCAACTAACTACCACATACAAACTAATTAATAAACCACAAGACTGCCCTGTTCTTAAGTCCCTGTTCATCAGTTACAACCCAAATCAGCCCCTAAGATCTGAAAACCAACACCTTCTTCAAATTTACAAACCCAAACTACCAGCCAGTCAACTACTGGATCATCGCTAAAACATGGAATAGCCTACCCTCATACATTCAAATACTTCAAAGTTTTGCACCTTCAAAACATCCCTCCACACATATCATCTCTGTAAAAGGGTATGTAATTGTTCCTTACCTCACGCAGCTGTCACCTAACTTCACACGTTTTTCTATTCACTTACTACTTCACTTCATACTCCTCTTCTACACCTGCCTGTCCACAAAGAGCACCCTGACATTGGATAGCCTAAATGTGCTTCAAACTGTTATCAGACAGCTTATCTAATACAAGTGCCTCAAATTCTAGTCTTATTTTACTGATGTTTGTTGATGCCTTTCATTGTATCTTGTACTTTGCACCTTGTTTTTGTTTTTATATTACTTGTGTTTATGTTACATTCCTTATACTTTTGTTTAATGCACTATGTATACTCAACTGTTTTGTATCTTTGGAGCTTTTCACCCCGGTCCTCCACTGAAAATGGGCTCTTATGGCCCAGTAGACTTTCCCCATAAACAAATGCCAATAAATAAATAAAATAAATAACAATATCTAATATCCTCACATTTCTCCCCCTTTGAAGACTCAAGCTAGATTTTAAAGTGACCCTAGAAAATCGCTGCTTAAGAAAAATGGGGCTGATTCAAAATATATCAGCCCATACCCCTTCTTGACAGTCCATCTGCATTAGCATTATTGATCCCACTACGGTGCTGCACCATCATATCATATATCTCAGTAACTTGGCATTTTGCTTACTGACTTTGTTTAGCCATGTTAAAGGTTTATGGTCTGTAACCACAGTAAATTTTCTTCCATATAGGTAAGGCTTAAGCTTTTGCAATGCCCATACTATGGCTAGGCACTCTTTCTGCACAGCCGCATAACATTCCTCCCTGGGTTGCAGCCTACAGCTATGGTATACAATGGGGTGCTCTTCGCCCTCTTGGGAAACTTCGCTGAGTACAGCCCCCACCCCATAATTTGAAGCATACACCTGTACAACAAATTTATTTTCGTAATCTGGAGTGGCTAAGACAGGGGGTTCTCCCAAAGTCTCTTTAAGCTTCTGGAATGCCTGCTCACAATCTGTGGTCCACACTACTTTGTCTGGCTTGTTTTTCCTTGTTAGGTCAGTGCAGCTATTGTACTATAGTTGGGCACAAATTTCCTATAGTACCCCACTGTGCCTAGGAAAGTTCTCACCTGCTTTTTGGTAAGAGGTATAGGCCATGCTTGAATAGCTTACACTTTGGCAGGTTCTGGCCTAATCTTACCACTCCCTACTCTATGTCCTAGGTAGGAGACCTCTTCCATACTGACCTGACACTTATTAGGCTTAATGGTCAACCCTGCCCTTTTTAATCTACCTAAGACCTCCCCTCACATGTTGAAGGTGCTCTTGCCAGCAATGACTGTAAATGGCAATATCATCCAAATAAGCGAGAGCATAATCTCCTGCCCCTACAAAGATATGATCTACTAACCTTTGAAAGGTTGCTGGGACATTCTTCATCCCAAAGGTCATCTTTGTAAATTCATATAATCCAAAAGGTGTTACAAAAGCTGTTCTCTCTCTAGCAATGGGAGTCAAGGTCACCTGCCAGTATTCCTTGGTCAGATCAACCTTTATCTGTTCTAGATATGGGGTATGCATCTGACTCTGTATAACTGTTTATCTTTCTGTAGTCTACACAGAGTCATGCACTACCATTTTTCTTTGGTACCAATACTACTGGGGAAACCCAAGGACTACAGGACTCCTGGATTACCCCAGCTCTAACATCTTCTTTATCTCCTCCTTTAAAGTTAGTTTGACTCACTCAGGCATCCTATAAAGATGATTAATAGGTGTTTGGGGTCCCTTATCCACATGGTGCTACACTAGGTGAGTACACCCAGGCTTCCCGGTGAACATGCCCCCAAATTCCTGTAAAACTGCTCATATTTCTTTAACCTAAGTAGAGGATAGCCACTGAGATGATGATACCTCTCCCACAGAAGTATCAGCCCGAGCCTCACTATGAAGGTCAGTCACCAGATCCCCCTCAGACTCTTCCTGCCATCCACTGTGAATACTCAGCACCAGGGCCTCCCTATTGTGATAAGGTTTCATCATGTTAACATGGTACAACTTATGTCCCTGCCTTCTGCCTATCTTTTGCCATTGCTCACAGATCTTGTAGTACCCTGGTTACATCTTTTGCAATCCCAGTCCAATAAAAAGTCTGCATAATGAGTCCCCAGTATGCTTTATGCCCATATGACCTGCAAATGGAATGTGATTGGTTATGGCTAGAGGTGTCAGATGATAGGCTCTGGGAACTACCAACTGCTGTATTACCTAACCCTCTAGCCCACCCTCAGGGGTCCACTCTCTGCACAGTAACCCTTTGTTTCAGTATACAGACTCCCCTCTTCCTTGAGCATAAGGTGCCTTCTTAGCTACCTCTTTTAAGCGTCGTAATGTAGGGTCCATAAGTTGAGCCTGTCTCAGCTCTACTTTTGTGATCCTGCCCAGCTTCCCTTCCACAGGAAACCCATTATCCTCTGTCAGTGGTACCTTACTGTCAGCCTGGACACCACCACTCACCTCTGTCCTTCCAGTCACCATGTCTACGGGAACACCAGCACCTACCAGCAGCTGTGGTTTACCTTCAGGCTCACTGCTACAAGGTAGCTCTCTCCCTGAAGTTACCACATCACCAGCTCCAGCTTCAGACATAGGATCTGTGTGAGTCTCCCCCAGGCTACCAGACCTACGTGCCTGTCTCCAAGCCTGAGTGCATGTCACTGCATGCACACAAGGTACTACCCTATCAAAATCATTTCCTATTAAGACATCTGCAGGGATATCCTCAAACACACCTACCTGCTTGTTTCCTTTTCCACCCTCCCAGTCAAGATGAACCGAGCCAAAGGTATTTGCAATGGGGTCCCACACAAAGCTCTGACTGATGTGGACTGCCCAAGCAAGAACTGCTCCTCCTTAACCACTGCAGTCGTCACAATGGTTATAGCAGAATCTGTGTCTCTCTTAGCAGTGGTCTGTCTTCAATCCACTAAGATAGGATACATATTTTGGTAATAATTGTGTACCTCTGTTGTTTCCAGACAACATATCACTGTCATTCTGTCATTCCCACTTGCTGCCTCTCTTACCTTTTGTTTCTCACCTTGCTTCCATGGACATTTGTATGCTACATGGCCCATCTGATTACATTTGAAAGATTTAATCCCTGATCCTGAATGTGTGCTTTAACTAGTGGCTTCCCCTGTTACTGATGAGCTCTGTTGGAGTGGTTTAGGCTTCCCCCTTATGGCCATGTGCAGCACTGGGTATCCCTTTCTTATGCAGTGGTGTCCTACTTGCCAAGTAGAGATCCCCTTTTCTCCCATGTCATTTGCAGAGTTACACTTACAGTCTGCCAACCAGATCCTCATGTCTTCAGGCAAAGTGCTGACAGCTTGCTCCCTCATGAAAAGGTCTGCCAGCCCTTCAAAAATGGTGACCTGACACCAACTCATCCACCTGTGAGAGTAAGTACTTAAATCAGCAATGTAATCACATACACTTTCATCTGCCTTGCGTCTATGTTCACAAAACTTTTTTCTATACATTTCAGGAATTAATTTAAAGCAATCAAGTAAACATTGCTTTACACTATCATAATTCAAATGATCAATATCAGACAGTTTAGCAATTGCATTAACAGCTCTACCATGTAGTAAGGGGGTCTGGAACTGTACCCAGAGCCATTGGTCAACATTATATTGTTTACATACCCTGTCAGATATATAAATAAAACTATCAAAGCCATCTCCCTCCCTGGACTGAGGAAAAAGTTTACTGACCTTTATGGCTTCTGGAGTTTAGTTATTCCTTTTCCCCATTACCTCCATGGCCCTGTTGAAGGGTTATAAGCTCCTTTTCATGTGGTCTCTGACTCTCATTTTCTTCAGGTTCTGTCTCCAAATGCCTGGTCTCCAGTTATTTTCATGCTGATGCTGCTTCTCTCTCTTCTCAGCCTCCAAACATTTGGCTTCCAGTTGCAGTCTCTCCTCATTCTCCACATGTTTGGCTTACAGTTCATGTCTTTTTATCTCCAGACAGATTTTTAATTCCTCTGAGGAAGGCTACTTATCCTCAATACCAAACTGGATCTCTTCCGAGCTGCTGGTCTGCTCTGTGGTGGCAAGCATTGCTTCCTTAGTCAGGTTGTCATGCACCAGTCTTTTGGCTTTACACACCTTAGCCAACTGGTTCCTTGTCAGCTTGCTATAATCCTCTGCTGACATCTTTGCCTGCTGTCCCTGACTAAACTGACTAAAAAATAATTAGAACTGTTGTGAAATGCAACTCTGTATATTTATCTTGTGGCTGTCGAGAATGCACACCTCAGTGACAACTACCCACAGGCTACTAAAGATGAATTAAAATCCCACACTGCTGGCACCAAATAATGTGACGATCCCATTTAAACTTGGGCAGCAACTATGGAGCCTCAATTCTCACCACTGTCTCTGGTAAGGGAGCATCACTAAAGAGATAGCAATACACAATTTACCCTAAGAGTACAATGGGAGCAGGCTCCAAACCTGGGACTGGAGTATATGCTTCACTCCACGTCCCTAAATTAGTCTTTACACTAACCACTGCAATGCACTGTGTCCCGGTTCTAGGTATCTGACACATTCACTCTTAAATATTTGCTATCATACATACCAACACTCTTGGGAAAGACTAGCACAGATTTACCTGCTATGTCCTCTTTCCCAAATTACAAGGTAATGGCTGCCCCCAGTCAAATACCACAATACCCTTCAAAAGTGATGTTCAATTATATTGGGTAAGATAAATATTGATATAAAGCGTAGCATGTAATTGAAGCAGTAAGGCTTTCTGAAGTAGCTCTGGTGTTATCACAATAAGTATAAACACTCTCAGGTTATTAAAAGTACTTTCTAAATAACTAGCCACAAAATAAGGTAGTAAAATATTTAATAAATAAAATGATTTAAAACATATATGCACTGAATAACTGATTCCAATAAACCACAGAGTTTCACACACAGGTATTATGAAAATAACACTGTAGGATAGGTTTCACACTAAATGTAGTAAAACGCATTTATTTTCACTCTTCAGGCTGTTGTCTGGTCCTCAGTAACTGGAAAATAACTCTGAGTGATAACTACTGATCTGGAAAACAACTGTACAACTGATAAGTACAACAGCTACTACTTTAACTGACCCAGAACCTGTTTTTATAGCATTTTTTTTTAAGTCACAGAAAGCTGTTATGAGAATTCTACTGTGTTATATCAGACTTTAAAAAGTAAACAAAACAGCTGCTGTGGAGAATCTATTCCTTTCAGCTCTGATCTGGCACAAGACATCACATCTACTAGGTCACCTGACTGGCATAACCTACATTCAGAACTCTTTGTAAAAAAGAATGTTCATTTGGTCAGCCAGAAGAGCACTGCTTTGTTCAAACATCTTATACAAATCAAAGTAATAATCAAAAAAGATAAACAATTACAAAATTATAGCTAGTCATGCTGGTATATATATATATATATATATATATATATATATATATATATATATATATATATATATATATATATATATATATATATATATATATATATATATATATATATATATATATATATATATATATATATATATATATATATATAAAACACAGGGTAATTTACAATTATTTACAAGTATTTACAAAACTTCAGCCAGTCGTGCTAGCACAGATAATATTTAATATTCTCATAAATATTATCAATTTTCTTTAGTTTTACAGTCCTAATCACAATGTTATGAGAAAAAGGATTCTTACACCCTTTATAAAAGCATTTTGTAGCAGGATTTCAACCCATAATCAGCTGCATTCTGATGACGTTTTATTACAGACAAAAATGCTAATTGTGGTTGTTTTAGTGAATAGAGTTGGACTAGTTGCCATTTCTGGGTTCTGCTGCTTTTTATTGTGGATTTTACATAACAAGAATTGCATTCAAGTGACACATTCATCCATCTCACATGTCATTGCAAGGTCAGAATTATACTTTATGGAACACATTATCAGACTTGTAGTTGATGACAAATAATGTGAAAGTGGACAGGCAAAAGCTCAGATGTTGTTAGCAATAGTGATGAGTTGCATTTTAAATCAGGGGCGTAGACAGGTTTTTCAATTTGTACTCTAAGGTCTGGTGCTGCTACCCCCCATGCATCCATGCTGCCCTGCCAACATTTAGCCTGAGACGTCCATGGTCACTCTTAACTGGCATTTAGTAACAGTGATTCCCTGCAACAAGCCTCACAACTGCCCTTCTAATTCCCCCTAGTGCAATAATCCAAACAGAGACACTGTTATCACCATACCTCTCAACCTGTTAGTACAAGAAATCTGGACAAAGCCTAAAATAATGGGGGGACAAAGGCCCAAAAAAGGGATTGGTTTTAAATGTTGCTCTTATAAACTTAGATTGTTGCTAGAACAACAACATTTGTGTTAGCGTGTGTTTTCTGAAGGATATTGAGTCTGGAACTTATTTCTATCCCCAGTGATTAGCCAAAAAAAAAAAACATGTTTTATGAGGAACAGTCCAAAAACATAAGGCAAACATCTGGTCATTTACACACACACACACACACACACACACACACACACACACACACACACACACACACACACACACACACACACACACACATCACTCACCTTCATTCTTGCCCCTACAGACATGCACACACACTTCCACATACATATATAAACTAACATACACACTCACCCAGCTTCATTCTTGCCCCTACAGACATGCACAAATGCACACACACACACATACACACTGCAAAATCTGTCCTACTTCTTTTTAGCCCATTCTCTCCCCCCTGTCCTCCCATACCTCTCAACCTCCTAAAGCAAGAAATCTGGACAAAGCAGCAAATAATGGGGGGAACAAAAATAGGGACACTTAAATATTGTTTTTACAAACTTAGAAAGTTGATAGAATATCTGCTTTTGCATTATCATGAATTTTCTGAAGGATATAGATTCATGGATTAGTACTAAGCTAACTGCCCTTGTGGACCATTTTTAAGCCTAGCCAATTACTCTATGTGAGAATCAAACCCTACACCTTGTGCCTGTAAGGGAAATACCTTAGCCATTAAGCTAACCTCCCAACCAATGCAAAGTCTAAAAATCAAATGTCTGACATTATTTTCTGACTTCAGTCTACAATGGTTTATGGGTGATTTACCAGAGAACTACACTTTTATGAGAAACGGACCAAAAATATAAGTATAAAATCTGGACATTCAGCAAAAATCTGGACAGTTGAATGCTATCTCTCTCTCTGCCCCCCTCCATCTTTCTCTGTCTCTCTCTGTCTCTCTCTCTCTCTCCCACTCTCCAGCTCTCTATTTCCCTCTCTCCATCTCTCCCCCTACCCTCCATCTCTCTCTCCCCTCCATCTCTCTCTCCTCCCCTCTCCATCTGTCTCTCCATTGCTCTCTCCCCCCTCTCCATCTCTCTCTCTCTCTCCCTCTCTCCATCTTTCTCCTTCTTCCCCCTCCATCTCTGTTTCTCTCTCTCCCCATCTCCATCCCTCTCTCTTTTTCTCTCCCCCTTGTTCTCCTTCTCTCTTTCTCTCTCTCTCCCCTATCCATCTCTCTTTCTCACCCTCTCTCCAACTCTCTCTCTCCCCCTCTCTCCAACTCTCTCTTTCTCCCTCCCTCTCCACTCTCTCCACTCTCTCCCCCCATCTCTCTTTCTCTCTTCCCATCTGTCTGTCCATCTCTCTTTCTCTTTCTCCCCCCCCCCATATGTCTCTCCAATATCTCTCTCTCTCTCTCTGTCTCTCTAGCTCGCTCTGTCACAGTTGGTTTTTCACACACACACACACACACACACACACACACACACACACACACACACACACACACACACACACACACACACTTACCTACTATCCGAAACTCGAATGAACCCACAGATTAATCCCTTTCACTTGCCTCCTAAAAACACTCCTAAGTTTTGGCTTGCTGAAGTCCTCCATTCTGTTGCTCATCTGACTCCAACCGGGTCTGGTTGCCAGGCGACACAATGTAAAAATGCATGTGATGGCAGAAATGCACCAATTGGATTTCAGTAAACTGGAACAGAATTACTCTATGGAGTGCACAAACAGACAAAATACCACTGCAAAATGCCATACTATTCCAGGCAAGACTTGAACAGACCCACCATCAATAGTCAGAACTCAGAAATCAGGATCAAGATTTGGGAACACCATCTCCAGGTACACAACAGCCACCAATAAAGTAAGTAAGAGAGGGGAGACAGTTGACTACAGTTGTATTTAATGGGAATTAAGCAGCCCTCCAAATACAGCTGCAGCCAATGGTACTGATGCCTGGTTAAGTCAGAAGTTAGGTCACCCCCCCCCCCATGCTTGCAAGTCAGCCGAAGCAAGTTTTTCAAGTAGGTAGGGAACTGAAAAAGGGACGGGGAAGGAATTTTAAGGATTTTTTTCTTCCCTGATGGTTTTTCTACCCCTGCTATGCAAGTGTATGCTATAGTGTATATAGCGTATGCCTGACAATGTCCTTATTTTAAACTACAACACAATGCTATCACAAATTGTGATTAAATATGCATTCAGTCCACCATCTGTAAATTTATCAGTTAAGTGGATTCAAATCATGCATCAGTTGTCCTTTTTCCTTAAGCTCACTGCACTTCCACCTTGTGCCATAGAGAAAGTTACCTGATCTTTTTCTTCACTGAGTACTCTACACAGTACTGACCACCGCAAAATTCCACCAGGCAGCTGTGTGTTATATAAGGCAGCCTAAACTAAGTTTTTGCACTTTTTACTTAAGCCATGAAAGTACATTTCATGGTGGCAAGTGGTGTGCAAATGCAGAAGGCAATATTTATCAGAAGCATTCACAAATGTTTTTGGAATAACAATTTGAAGGAACATGAAATGAACCGCAGTGTATATCTAGCAATGAACAGAGCTACTACTGCATTACATTGATTCATTCTGCCTTCTGACATCCCCTTGCCACATCAGTGCTATCGTGTATGTCTCACAATATTAGGACTTTAGCTAATGCAATGGGAATGGAGAAGGGCACAGGGAACAGCAGAAATGCTTTCATTTTTCACACATCACACACAATTAATATCAACATAATTTCAAATGACTTATCTCTGTCACTTTTTGTCAATACTGTCCTTACTTGAGTTTCCCCTTCACAAACACATTTCTACACCAAAATTAATGTCAAGCTTTATTATGACATCCCTCAGTAAAATAATATGGGAACCAGTTTCAAACCCCGACTCTCCAGTACTGTTTATGCTAAATATATTTACACATTATGCTACAGAAATATGTGTATGGTAGCCTGACTTTCTTTACTTAGTACTGTCTAGACTGCTGAGGAAAGCACAACAATGCCAGTTTTAATTGCACTACTGATAGTAATCCAAATAAAATGTGTTCATTTTTACATTGGGCAGTGAACTGCCATTCACTGATACTGACTGCTGCCAGTCAACTAAACACAATGCCATATGGCATGCAAATTATAAAGTGAAAAAAATAAATAATGTTACTGAAACAAGTATTTTAAATGTACGTCTGATGCTTAATCAACTGTGTTATCTTGCAAAAGGAAGCTGTATGGATTTGAACCATCAAACTAGGGTATTAAGAACAATCATTGAAGAATATTTCCTACAGACAAAGACATATATTGGCAAGTGGAAAATAGTTTAGCTGTATCAAGTCACATTGAAAGGGCAGCAGAAACAAGTTATGAAAGCTGTCCTTTCTCATTTTGCAGTAAATGTCTGGATGATTGTGATATTGCAACAGTTAGGATACTCATGTACTCACAATATTCAACAAAGACTGCAAACACTGCAGGTGTACTCTTCTCTTTCTTTATTGTGCCTCATTCCCGTTATCTATGCTTTCTTAAGAGCAATTCTATCTCAGTTTTATTGCATATGTTGCCTGTATCAGTGCTTAATGTACTCTCTTGAATATAAACAACATTTCTTAGTAAGGAGTGGTAACTGTTGTCATTCAAGCCACCACTTGAATGTTAGGAACATTACTGTCCTAACTCAAGTACTTTCAGACTTTTTAGTTAGTCTCTTCTCTCTGACACACCCTTAGTAAATGTATATAAAAGAGGGGAGACTGTAAAAATCCTGATTGTTCCTGCAGTCAGACTAATCATAGTCGCCTGCAAGCCGTTAGCAGGTAACACTTCTCAATGTTTGTCCTAACAGTGTTAGGGCATGTGCATGTAATTGTGTAGCTACTTACACCATGTTTACCTTCTCTACATTTTAGTGCAGATTGTGGTATTCAGGGATGATAATTGATTTAACACCTCATTTGCATACTTACAGTGCTCAGACAGCTGAATCTGTACTATATAAAGGTATTCATGTAGCTAATGCACTTGTATCACAGTGGGGAGACTGTTTGAACCCAGAGAGTTTGATAATGCTAAATAAACACAACTTTTGGAGAATTATCTGCTTTCTACACTGTTTGATTGTCAAGGTATGATGCTATTTCTTAGATAATGCTTTTATTGTAACATTAAAGGGTGAATTGCAAATCCTACTCCAAAACATTTTTTTATTAATGATTTTTCTTTATCCCTTTACTTTTGGCATAGCCTATGTATATCAGTTATGTTTGCATTATAAAACGTATGCTCAGAATGTTACCTGACATATATTTTTAGGTTGTATTTAATTATTTGCACAGTTATGCAGATGAATGTTTTATAACTTTGCGGCAATGTCTGGCATTTTCATGTGTTAGCACAAAAAAAGAAATGTGTTAAATTTGTGATTTCTAACTGACTACCCTCCACTGCAGTTGCCTTACATTTCACCTGCTACATTATGAATTGGTTTTACTAATGCTGCCATGTTTAACACAGTTGCACAGACATGTGTTATCTGCATTACAGGACTGTTATAAATTATTTCATTTAGAATATTTTTTTTGGGGGGGGGGCTGCCTTAACTTGTGTGTAGGCATAGGGAGCATTACCTTATAAATTATGTACATGATGCATACATACATTTATATATAATGAGTTCACAGCCATCCTGTCTGCATATTATATATTTAATAATGTGTCTGCTTTGTGTATCATCTCATAAAGGGATATGTCACCCAAAAAGAAATCTGTACACTGCAAGCCACCATGCGCTGATGCAGAAAATGAGGTCATTATCAAGGCCTTTTCTCTTAGGGAGAGGTAGAGGTGACCAATCTGCCCGAGAGAGGATATGGCAGCAGGTGGTTGATGACATCAATGCTATTGTTGCAGTTGCCTGTGAACAGGTGTCTAAAGGTGGTGGTCCTTCTCTGAACTGCCATTAACTGAAACAGAGAAGTTTCTTTCCACTGGCAGAGGGCCAGATAGGTCAGAAGAGGGTTCACACAGAATCCTTGACATTGGTGCTGATGTGGATGACAGACCCAGAGAGTCTCAAGCAGAAGTGTCACTTTTCTATCTTTATATGAATATATCTTAGATGTCGTGTGTATGTATGTATATGTATATATATATATATATATATATATATATATATATATATAGAGAGAGAGAGAGAGAAAGCGATAACTGTCAGTCAGATGACGCAGCACTAGAAATATAGTGGAGGGTGTTGGGGGGATTCCAACTGTTCACTACCTTTTTGTATGAGAACATTCTTAATCTGCACATGTAAAGGGTATAATTATCAGCCTTGTTTCCTTTCCCTTCCTCACATACAGGGCCATCTGAGTTACAGGCTCCCCACTCATCTGCTCATGGTAAGTGCACATTTAGTTATTGTCATTACTGTACAAAAGATAGATTCATGTCTAAATAAGAGTAAAATTTATGTTGCTTTACCATCTATTAGAGTTCAACATACCTTTTGCATAAGAAAAAGCGGTGATCAATTTTATTCTCTATTTCTGTTTGTTGTGTTTACTGTTTGCTGTGATTGGTAGTCCTGACAGTGGCACTGTGGAACTTTACTACTTGACATCAGAGCATTGGTAACTTCTGATGATAAGAGTGGTGATGAAGAGGCACAGTCTGGGGGTGCAGAGGGTCATTCGGGCATGCAGAGGGTCATTTGGGCACTGATGTTGTGGATCCCATCCCCTGCCCATATTTTGGACACAGTCAGTATGCCTAAGCATACACATGACACGGGTACCTCTGATACAGGACAGGTTGTGGATGACACAGTTGATCATAGTAGTGTGATTACTTTGGCTACAGAGTTGGAAGCTTATCCCCATAGCTATCTTAAGGACAAAGTGCTACATAGGAGGGTTGGTAGAGGTGCTTGGAGAAGGCCTGCTGTTCACCCTCCTCTTGATGCTATTGTGTTATTAGGTGCCACCAAACATATGTGTAGGTCTGTAGTGGAGGCACAGGCACTTTCCATGAGGACCTTGGAAGAGATAGTGCAAGTACTGAATGTCATGCATTCTGATGTGCATGACTCCCTGAACCAAGTGGGCAGCTCTTTGGACAGTATGAATCACACACTAGATTAGCAGTGTCTGTGATGGAATGTCTGTTGGGGACGGTAGGCGTCCACTTGGCCAGAGAGTTGCTACATCTTCTTGTGTTAGCAGACGTGGCTGTGCAAGATCTTGCTCCTATATTGACACTACTTGGACTGCTTTGCCATTGATTGTGGTGTCCACACCCAGACATAGTAGGCCATGGAGGTGATGGTCCTGCATGTAGTAATGAGGAGAGCTCATCCAGCAGACATCAGTCACATTCTGGTAGCACCCTGTCTTTTAGCCAGGACCATGGAGGTAGCAGTGCAACTCCTGGCAGAGGTGATTCTCATGGTTGGGGGGCAATGGCCCTAAACGGACTACTCGACCATACATAGCTCACATCTGTCCAAGATGCCAGGATGCAGTGCTAGCAAAGTGTTTGACTGTGCTCATACAGACACAGACATTGAAAAAAAACTCACTTCTCATACCACCTCTCACATGTAAGATATCTAAACAGTATACTGTGATAGATACACTTGTTTGCTACTCGCACACACTCACTTCTTTGTTTTCAGCCTTGTTCTCCCTACCCCCACCCCCACCCTGTGCAAATGATGATGACTGTGCTCTGCCCTTTGTACGTGTCTTTGTAGGTAACACTTGCGTCCTTGAGGGTTATCCCTGTCTGATACTATTAGAACAAGGCCATTACATGATTAAGTAAAGGTTGTGGAGTTTGACAAGCATCAGTTTTCCTATTTGCTTGTGAGTGGGCTGTAGGCTTTGACCCAAGTAATGATTATGTATGCTCTCCTTTGCCCCTTACCCAGAGCCAGGGCATATTGTGCACACCTCCATCTGCCAGCACCATTTGCAGCTGGTGGTTCTCCCTCAGACTCCTTATCAGTATCTGCAGCTGCTGCTGCTGGGCCTGCCTGTGGTCATTGAAACTGTAGTCCTGCCCCTTGCTGTCCTTGTTGAAGCTGTTTCCTGAGAATTATATTGTGTAACATGGCACAGACTGTAAGTATTTCGGCGGAGGTGCCTGGGTCATACTGCACTGCACCTCCTGATGAGTGTAAAGATATGGTTGCAGTTTTATAATGAAAAAAATCTATGTGGTGCATTTAACAGGTCCGAGAAACGTTGTGTATTTTGAATTGTGTGCAGCATTATAGACTCATTTTTTAGTACAACAAAGAATAGCAGAGGGAAGTATATTAAAATCTCACATATCAAATGTGAAACTAATAGGCGAGCTGAACAAATTACTTCTTATCAGTCAAAATGTAATTCATATTGCATAGGCAGTGCTAAACAGCCACATGTAAAAGAACTGAGTAATAAAACAACACTTCTTCACATGTGAAAATGTGATATTATCCCATTACAATCCAATCCCTATTGTGCATTATGGATAAGATACCTTATTTTTTAATAGTTTTCACAGACTTTTTAAGATGTAGTTCTAGCTGTAGATCTAATTCCTACCTGTCTTACATTCTGTGATCTTTCTGAGATATAATAATACAGTCAGTTTAGTCACAAGTTTCCATGCTGCATTTTAACCTTTACACTCATGTATTAATTAAATGACTAATAAATGTAGCATATGCATTACTGAATATCTCTACAACATTACTGAGTGACACTGACATATCAAATTCTTGTTTTCTTCTTGCATTCTGGAACATTATCTTTGAGTCTCAATTCAACAACTATGACCTAAAACCCATTTTTAGAATTTTGCTATACTCACCCACCGAGTGCAGGCTAAAGAACTCGCCCATGCACACATGCACATATTGTACCTATACTGACACTCTATACACTTTAGCAAAGCATTTAATGCCTGAGAGCAAAAGAAAGACAAAATACAGTAGTATACTGCCATACATGGTAAAATATGACCTTCTGGTCTTCATATATCCATGATCTTTCAGCCTGTCTCCAATGCTCTGAATACCCTGGTCCACACCATGTTTAATCTTCTCATACTTATCTCTTCTCAGTTGCAATGCTGTGATTTCTGTGTTACCCCTCACTGTAATCTGTCTCACTGCAGTGCCGGCTGTAACTCTCTGGATACTACTTTTGGGCTTTGCTCTCACAATAATGTTGATCTTTAGATGAAACCCAAAAATTGAACATAGGATGCGGGGTCAAAAAAACCACAACTCCAGTAGGAAAAATGGTTTTAATGTAAATATAAATTTATAAAACACAACATCCTTTAAGCACTTTCATCCCTAAGGAAATGAAACTTCATTAGAATGAATAAAAAGAAAACCACTCTCTCATACTATAGGTAACAGGTGGTCAGGTGATCCCAAAAATTGAACATAGGATGCGGGGTCAAAAAAACCACAACTCCAGTAGGAAAAATGGTTTTAATGTAAATATAAATTTATAAAACACAACATCCTTTAAGCACTTTCATCCCTAAGGAAATGAAACTTCATTAGAATGAATAAAAAGAAAACCACTCTCTCATACTATAGGTAACAGGTGGTCAGGTGATCCCAAAAAGCAATCAGTAATAAAACCTGTTTAAAAACTGTTAAAAAGTTAAAAAGCTTTAATGCGAGTAAGAAAAACTTACAAAAAAATTAAATATTTAAATATTTACAACATATATAGGAAAACACAAGAAAGTTAGATAAGAGCCAATGCACATAATATATATATATATTTTTAGAAATAAAACAAAAGTGGAATGCTTAATTTATAACTTCAAAATGCAGAGAAAACAACCAGCTGGTAAATGCACACCGTTGAAATAAACAAATAGCAGCAAGAATAAAAATAACAGTGATGCAAAGCATGGCTCCAAATCACATAAATTGTAATAAAAACTTTTAAGTTAGCGCTTTCACCACATTATATGTCTTCTTCAGACCATAAACACAAATAAATGCACAACAAGCGAGCTCTGTATACTTCCATATAACGTCTTATACATTCAAATAATTAATTATACTCCTCACCTGACCTTGCGTACCACACGCAAGGTAAGTGATGTCAGCAAACCTATCCACTCATAATTTAAAGAAATAGTTAATAAAATTACAGCTTAATATCATACAATATAATAAGACACATTTCTATCAGTATCTAATATATGCAGGAGCACTTCAACAAGTTTACATATCGGCCTTGCTAAAATAATTAGCAACAAATTCATTAAAAAGCAGTAAACACAGCATAAACATATTTGAAAGTTTACATTGCAGTCTGGCTGTCAGGCTAGTAAGTTAAATCAATGTCTAAATCTCTAAAATCAGGACATCGTCCAAACAATAGATTTAGTTTTCCAATTGGCGACAGATTCATTAAAAAACAGTAAACACAGCATAAATATATTTGAAGGTTTACATCGCAATCTGGCTGTCAGACTAGTAAGTTAAGTCAATGGATGAATCTCTAGAATCAGGACATCGTTCAAACAATAGATTTTGTTTTCCAGCTAAACACAGGTTCTAGTCATATATTTGGTCGTACGCTATCATCCTATAATAATTACCATACCTGTCGGCAGACTTATTTAATAAGTCATAAAAGAGCACTAGACACTCTTCAGCATCAAAATAGTGAACATATTTTCCCTGCTAAAAGTGTATACTACCTTTTCAATATGTGTGCTTACGCTGAATTGATGACGTCAGCAACCTTATCCCCTTTGCTTTAAAGGCGTATTTGTGCAATTTCTACAAATTTTTTGTGCAAATGAAACTTCCATTTTAACAACTAAATTTCTAAATATAAAAGAACGTCTATAAAGTATTATATCAATATTCTAATGGCTTTGGCACTAGCTATCTTTAAAACATAAAAAGAATATTGATATTAAAAACGTATAACACAATATTTATGCACATACTAGTACAGTAGACTAACAGACTACTAAGGGCAATATAATCACAAGAAGCGGGTTTAACTTTCCTTACTATATCAATAGAAACTCAGGTCCATAATTGTATCAATATAACCAATAAATATGAAATATTAATTTGGAATATTAATTATAGCTCCACCTGCGATCTTAAAAGAGCAAATGCTTCAAAGTATTTACTAGAATCGTTTCTAATGAGTGTCATTTATATCAGCCACTTCTATATAAAAAGTTAGTATATACCATAGTATAATAAATATAATACATCTGTTATGGCCATATCCTTATATTATTATTATTATTATTATTATTATTATTATTATTATTGCTATCATGTTCAGGACAATGTAAATCCTTAGAATACAATAGTAGATGTCCTAATAGCAGTCATTAATCAAAAAGCCTACCTCCCACCAAATGCAATCAGGTCTAGAACAAATTAAAGATTATATTTCGATTTAAATGGTCATAGTCAAAATCATGACAACATCATAACATTGCTTGGGCAAAGTATGTTAATATATACATACAGATATATTACTTTATGGACGTTCTTTTATAATAGAAATGTAGTTGTTAAAATGGAAATTGTTTCATTTGCACAAAAAATTTTAGAAATTGCACAAATACGCTTTTAAAGAAAAGGGGATAAGGTTGCTGATGTCATCAATTCAGTGTAAGCATGCATATTGAAAAGTTAGTATACACTTTTAGCAGGGAAGATGTTCACTATTTTGATGCTGAAGAGTGTCTAGCGATCTTTTATGACTTATTAAATAAGTCTGCTGACAGGTGTGGTAATTATTATAGGATGATAGCGTACGACCAAATATATGACTAGAACCTGTCATTAGCTGGAAAACTAAATCTATTGTTTGGACGATGTCATATTATATGAGATTAAGCTGTAATTTTATTAACTATTTAAATTATGAGTGGATAGGTTTGCTGACATCACTTACCTTGCGTGTGGCATGCAAGGTCAGGTGAGGAGTATAATTAATTATTTGAATGTATAAGACGTTATATGGAAGTATATAAAGCTCGCTTGTTGCCTTACAGAAACAGATGCTTAGTGCCAGAGCCATGGGCTCAAGCTCAATGCCAAGAAATGTATAGTTATCCCCTTTGGGAAAAAAACATGTACCCGTGAATTACCATATAGGTGGCAGTACACTAAACACCGAAAGTGTGATAAGAGACTCAGGGACACAGGTGGACAGTGGTCTCACCTTCGATAACCACATCGCCACAACAGTCAGAAAATCCTTCTGTGTGGCACATCTCATCACTAAGGGCTTTTCATCCAGAAAAAAGGAGGTCATTGTCCCACTGTACTCATTCCACATTAGACCCATTATAGAATACAATGCCCTGTTCGGTATGTACCTTTCAAGACATCTGCAACAACTGGAAAGGCCGCAGAAATACCTCACTAAAAGAATCACAGGCCTAAAGCAGATGCCCTATGCTGACCACCTTAAAAACCTCCAGCTATACTCTGTTGTATATCGTCTACTCCGAGGCGATCTCTGCTTAACATACAAGGCCATGTCAAACCCAGAGCCGTTGGACATGCTATACTTAAAGAAATCCCCAATCCCTCAGAGCCACATGCTCCAAGGATCTAAACCTTGTCTTCACAATAAACAAAACATGCTGGAGGGATAGGTTCCTGACCCAGAGACTCCCCAGACTCTGGAATAGATTGCCCATACATGTCAAGCAGAGTGCCTCTTTGGCCATCTTCAAAAGGAACCTTGACGATTGGATGGGAGAAAGGAAATTCACCCCGGGTATCATGTCAGTCACCCTGCTAGACAGGGGTCCAGGGAAGTAAATAGTGTGGGAAGAAATAGCCAGGGAATTGTTATGGCTAGGCTTGTATAGGCCCTAGGGCTGATAGCCTACTACCAACCTATGAACCTATGATTCATATCATACTGTACTGGAAATATTTCTAGTTGTTTGCTCTAATTATGAAAATGAGCAATATATTCCTATGTACTTAAAACTTCAAAAACTGAGTGACTTACAAAGTGTTGCATTACATAAAACAATCTTTGATATTTGCATTGTAAGTTACACATCCCGACAGATATCTGGTGTTATTGGTTTTGCTAATTATACAATTAAGCATATGTTTTAATATTTCTGTATGTATCTCAATAAACATGCTTTTTTAGAGGAATTTCTTGTCATGTGAAAGCCTATGTCTAGTTAACAAAAAAATGTTCTCTAATAATATATGTGTGGGTTGTACAGTTTTCAAAATATTAACATTTATTTGTGAAAGTTTACAAAAAGTGTAATTTGGAGTTTGTGTACTTTATAATTGTGATGTCCCCACTTTGGGCCAATAATCAAGAAGCCTGAATCCTCACCACTGACACTGGAGAGGGACGTTCACTTGGAATATAAATAGATGTGGTCGGTATTTCCAGATGCACACCTCTCTGCATCAAGCACATATTTCCAGATGCACACCTCTCTGCATCAAGCACAATTTCCCTTAAGACACACAGGGAACACAACCAGCCCAGGATCTGGATTTCTTTATATCTGTCTCTCTCCAGGGCCCAAGTAAGGCTCCACAATGGCACAGCTGTAGGGTTAAGTTCGCAGCCGAGTGTCCAAGCCAAGTCCTCCAGCATCTTGTCTGTGAAATCAGTGCTTCGTGTCCCTCTTCCAAGTAGCTGATGCACATACTCTTTGAGATTTTATTTTCACACACACCTGGGAAAGAGTGGCACAGATTACATGCTCTACCAACTTTGCCCAGACTATAACATAGATTCACTGCCACCTGTCAGTTACTATAAGGCTCTTAAAAGAATATCCAATTATACTGAGTGAAGTTAATATTAATACAAATGGTAATGTTCTCCAAACAACCAGGCTTTCAGGAGTGGCCACAGTTGTCATCAAATAAATATATGCAAATACTCTCAATGCTTAAATATTTTCTAAAAGAACCAGACACAATAAAATGTTTAAATATATTTAATAATAAATAATAAAAGAACAAGAAAATATTAAATATCTATTTACAGTAAACACCAGAGTTTCAACCACAGGAAATATTAAAATAACACAGATGAATAGATTCACACAGTTCCAGAAAAACAGTACTTAACTAATCTCACTATATTTTCCTGACTAATCTAAAGAGTTACTATTTCCTGGTTCACTTACTAGAGCTAGGCAAGATGAATTATGTGAGGGATCCTTCTACGTCAGGTTCCAAGAAACAGACTATCCAGTCTGATTGATAGACTTCTCAATATAATATCCAGATATTGTTTCTGGGATAGCTTACAGAATGACATCACATCTGGTCATCTGACTCTGTTTCCCACACTATCACCAACACTAGAAGCTGCCCAGATTTTAGCACCTATGTGTTACCATACACACACAGATAAGAGGTTTGCTCAGATCTGCTGCAACTCCTGGAAGTCATAAAACAATTTCAATCCTCTACCCTTTCAGAGCAGCAATTAGTTCACCCCAATGGGAATGCAGGAAGCTTCCTAGTACAGTCATTTTGTCTCTGGCCGCATTCAAAATTGTGAGATAACATCTTTATGGCCTAGGCCCAGTCTTTCTCAAAGTCAGGTGGATTGGGATTAACCTCTTCTCTTCCACTATCCTTTGTTACAATATGTACATTTAAACAGTTACAATACTGCATGTAAATTTCTTTTCTTTCAGCAGGACACAGTGTTGATACATTTCTAACATAAACAGCTTTACAAATACATTTTCAACACAAGTATCTGTACAAATAAATTTGATATTCAAATAACATATAATTTTTTACTAAATTCCAGTAAGCTGTGCTGGCATGTTACGTATCCACTGCCCTACTTCTCCTGGAATAGCTGGCAGTACCTCCTATCATCACAAAATATATTACAGTATTTATGTAAAAGTCTATGAATGCACTATTATCACTGTAAAGAATACTTCTTACTGACAATATTGGTATATATACAGTTTTAATAACTTTTATTCATAAAATATTTACATTTGTTTATCTTATGCGTGTTAAGTTTATTTTCAGAAAATGCTTTGGAATGCATGATGTGTGTAGGCTGCTAGAGGTGGGACATTCCACACCACATGGGTATTAATCAGTTAACTAAGTATATGTGACTTGTTTAGTTAAATGTTTATGTAACAAATTGGATGGGAAGAGCACTGTAGGAATAGTTTCCTGCTTTGATTATCTGGTTCCATTTTGTATGTCCAAAGAAATAAATAGAGGACAAACAATTAGCTTCATGCTGTATATGCATAGCAAAGAATTGCTCCTGAGTCAAAATCTACTCATAGTAATTCTATGGCTAGACCCCATTAGATTTTCATGGCATATGTTACAGAAATAGATTAACAGGCTTTTCTTCTGCACAGATACCACAGCTGCACAGTTACACCCCAACCAGGTTTTGAACTCAGGATTACCAGCTGGCAGTCCTGTGCCTTAACTTCTGTGCTATCAGGCTGCGGCTCACGATGTATAGGAAAGCATTCATCAACTGTAATTGAATATATTATCATTGTTTTTTTATAATGTGGCTGCATTAGCATTCCTCAATTCGGGCACATTATTTTGTTTTTATAATGTGACTGAACTGAGGGATATTAGTTTTTGCCAAACTATGCTCTCACATCATTATTTCCCCAGCATCTCAAAATGCTACAGAGTGAATTCCAGAAATCAAGTACGCTTTCTTCCCAGAAACACATTACTCATACTCATTCCCCTTGCTAACACAGCATTAGTGTCAATTAATGTAATTGCTTGCAGTTCACTTACCTCTATTTTTCTTTTTTTCTGTGTGTTTCCTACATATTACAACATACTGTATTTAATTCAGTCTCAGCTGCATGTTAGTTTGTGTGCAGAGATGTATGCTCATACCTGCACAGGTAATGTTACTTAATTTGTCTTTGCTTTTCTCCCTTCTGTGATCCCTCCCATTACACACTAAGACTATTATGTGTTCCTTCACTAGTTGCAACCAAGGAAAGGAGAGACAAAACGTCCATTTCGCAAAGGGAACTTACAATGCAGCCTGCATTATTATATTTGTAGCAACTAACTGCAACTTACACATTTGAAGCCAAGCATATATTTCAGCATGGGTCACACATATATGGAGCAAATAAGGCAGGATGTGCACTATGTATTTATTTTATTTAATTATTAATATCAAATACAAATCTCATGTAAGGACTATATTGGATTTTTGAGTGTTAATATAATGATTCAGGTGAACTATAGACTAACCCCCGGATTTACTAAACTTCTGTGCAGGACTAGCTTAGTCCTGCATGGAAGTGACCATTTAGGAGCAGGACGGCAGCGCACCATGCATATTAATAAGGCACGCTGCCCGAGCTCCTAGGCTTACATGGAGCATGTAAGAGTGCAGGAGGCTTGTTGAGCAGAGTTCTCAGAATAAACATGCCCCTGCAATGTAGAACAGTAGAAAGGGGTATGCAATGAGCGAGACTGCTCACAGGTGACCGCATATCCCCATCAACAGTCCCTCTTGTGAATAACAGCAACAGAATGTAGTAATAAAATGAAGAAACCCTATTATTTTTTTTTTAAATCCGATTGAAGCTAACAGTAGGTGCGCGGGTGTGCCCATCGCTTAGCTACGGTTAAAGCAGCTTAAAAGACTGAAGAGGATAACAAGGAAGATATGCACAAATGAAGCAGAACAGCAATAGTGTAGTGGGCAGAGCATTTGCCTAATGAGCAGGCATTCCCAGTTCGGGTCCCACTGCCGCACATTCTATTTTATATGGCAAAGCATGTTATGCCCAATATTTTTGTTGCATAACCCACTAAATAACATATATTTATGCACTGGAGTACTGCAGTAAATGCATATGTGAGGTGCCAGTGTCATAATGAATAAGGCACTAGTAAGCAGGTCTAAGCACAAATAAGCAGTAGTAAGCATATGTAAGCACTAGTAAGTGGCCTTAAGTCAGTTTGCGCAGTGGTAAGCAATGCCTACTCTGGCTAAGAAATTCTAAAGCTAACTCTCTGTAAGCAGATGTAACAGCAGGTTAGCAGTGCTTACTGTCTCTCAAACCCGCTTACAACTGCTCAAAGGTGTCTTAATCACTCTATATCCAATGGCCCTTGTTCTGCCCATCAACAAAATAAACAGCCATGCAGGTCTCAAACCCAGGACATTATACATCATAGCCCCAGTAGTTATCCACCAAGCCATCACACACAGAAGTACAGAGTAATGAGGTAGTAGTAAACATATCCTCACTATAGTATAACCAAACTGAACCTGTAAAAGTTATCAGTATACAGTCGCATCTGCCATAACCCACTACATAACGTAAATATGTGAACTGGAGTACAGCAGTAAGCCCAGAAGTGAGGTGTAATTGTAATAGAGTGTTGAAGTCCCCAATAAAACACAAGGACCCCACAGAGTGTACGTACACATCAATCAGGGATACCAGGCATACATATAAGGTGTAATGAATAACAACACAATGCCAAAAAGCCATCTAATGTAAGCAATGCTAAGCATTACACAGGCCAGCTTAGGAGGTGTGAGCAATGTGTAGACTAGCTAACTCTTTGTGCCCAGTGGTATACCCCTTTAAACAATGCCAACCTTAGGTACGCAGGTTTGCCCATAGCTTAGCCTTTTCAGAACCGGCCAATCACGGAAAAGTGTGGGAAATTGGCCCTACTTAAACCCAAGAGGTGGGAATACATCTCATAACTGGCTGTAGCTTCCCCTTGCAGGCACTATAGCAGTAAGGGGAGAAGGTGTGCACTTCCAGGCACAGCTCTGGTGCATCTAGGAGTCCAAGGTCATGACAGGACTCCTAGTTAAAGACCATGCACAGAGACTGCTGCAGGGCCAGTACCAGGGCTCCCAATATAAGGCAGAGGCCTGGGACCATCTCACTCGCAACCTCACAAGTGCCACTGGCATACCCCAAATTGGTGGGCAGGTCAGGCACCACTATGCCGACCTGAAGCGGCAGAAGGAGAACCTCTTGGAGGAGTGGCTCCAAGAGGCTAGAGCATCAGGGGATGTTCCAGATGTGTGTAAATATCACCCCAGTATGTGTGTAATAAGCACCAGCTCAGGTATATCATGGATAAGTATGGTTAAATATTCCTCTTTTGTCTCCCACAGCTGCAACGGAGCGGGCCGCGAACCAAGAGGCCCACATCTGCTGCTTGGTGCAGTTGCAATGTGAGGCAGGTCAGTGATACTTATGCTTTTACTGTCATAGGAAATAAAAATAAAAGTAGTAGTAAATTAATTGCTAGTATAAAACTTGTATTGTTAAAGGCAAGTACTGCATACACTAGAGAATATGTCAGGAAGAGTCTCATATTGTTTGTATGTCAATAAAAGTGTAATATCCTGACAAAACATGTATATTCTGCTATCATATGGTAATGTAGATTTGCAATCATGTAATAGTACTGTAGTATTAAGCACTGTTACCCACACCATGCACCATAAATTGAATGTGTAGGAATCCCTGTATATGACAGGTGTAATTCCTAGAGGCCATTTAGTACAACTGAGACACATAGACAGGACAGTAAACAGAGAAAATGCAGACAACAAAAAACAAATAGCACATGTAACTGAGATGTGAACTGTTCTTTTAGCACACACAGCCACGGTTCGAATCCCACTAGTGGTAGTAGTCTGCATACAGAATCATACCCCACAACTGTACAGATATGTCCAAAATGTCTATTAAAGTGGCCCATATCTATTGCCTATCAACCTGTCCCCCTGGGAAATCAGTGGGATGATCTCAGATGTATAGGCAGCAAACAGGAAATACAACTGATTGACACACATCTATGACAACAAACCTGGCACACTAGCAACTCCCCAATACCTTATGTGACTAAGAAGCCATGTATGTCCCATTTACACCCCAAATTATTAAGCTGTGGTCAGAGTGTGGACAGTAACAGAGTGAGATGTATGTGCATAATAGTAATGTGGAACCTGGTACTGTGTGTGGGAACATTTAGGTAGTGCTAATAAACATTCCTTCCACAGGTCTGTCAGATACCAACACTGTGCCCAGAAATACAAGAATGATATGCAGTTGCTCTGAATAATGAGGTATTGCACATCACTGTCACCCACACTGTTCTACAACATATAACTGTCTATGAATTATGTATAAGAGTTTTGTTATACAAGGTCAGAATACATAAGCACAAAGGATTAATAAGACAGAAAGCAGATTGGAGATATACAGCACTATCAATATAGCGGACACAACTGTGATGGACAGTGTTTAAGTTGTAGCAGACACAGCCATGATCTGACTCCTGGGAGTGGAAGTAGACTGCATATAGATTCATACCCCACAACTGTACACATGAGGCCAGAATGTCCTGTATATGTGCCCATATCTGCTGCCTGTCGCCTGTCCCCCTGGTAAGTCTGTGGGATGATCCCAGATGTGTAGTCAGCAAACAGGGAATACAAGTGATTGTCAACCATCATGAGAACACACCTGTCACTGTAGCAACCCCCAAAACTGTTAGGAGAGTAATATTTTAAGTATGGCCTATCTACACTCCCATGTTGTCAAGCTGTGACCAGAGTGTGTACAGTAACAGAGTGAGATGTAAGTGCATAATACTAATGTGTAATCTGGAACTTTGTGTGGCAACAGTCAGGTAGTACTAACAAACATTGCTCCCACAGGTACATTGGAGATGAACACTGTGCTGAGAAATGGAGACCAATATAACCTGTACTGGTACTGTCCACCCTGGTATTGTAGGGGATTGTGAGTGTTGCAGTTTCTCTGAATAATAAAGTATCACTGGTCACTGTCACCCACACTGTGCTACATAATATAACTGTGTAGGAAAGCATGTATATGTGTGTGTCAGGTCACTAAAGGTAGAACAGGGCAATATTCTAGATATGTCCAGGCACACCTGCATGTGGTCAACACATGGCCAGAGACTGTGCAGAAAGAGTTGGCTAGTATAGTGCAAAACATCAACCCGGAATCCAGGCATATGTGTACAAGCATTTAGTCAGTGTTAACAAACATTCCCTCCACAGGTATACCAGGTAAGAGGTGTATACTGCAGATAAAACCAGTTCATGTGTAATGATAACAGCCATATCACTGACCAAAATAAGGCTATAGGATAGTGTAGTAAGACTTATAAGTTACAGATAACAGCACTGACTAGGAAAGTAATGTGGACTACAGGAATATACTACTTGTTAATTGACATCTTTCTCCCCCCATCTTATCTCCAACAATAATCAACATACCCACCCCAACTGGTATGTACTGACTCTGATAATGTCCAATTGTTTAATAAATATTTTAATAGTTCTCATGCATGTGCCATATTGAATTATTCCAACATTGTTGGCATGGTGCCATCAACGTACCTGCATGCTGTTCTTATTACCACTGTAGTCCCATATATGCATGTGTTTTGTTTGCTATGCAACTGTATCGTATCTGGTGTCTTGGTTAATGGGAATATCTATGCATGCTGTTATACCTAACCCTGGAATGTGTTGACTATTACTAACCCATATATGATGATGAAATCTAAACACTATAGCACACTTGGGAAGGCTGGTCCCAGCGGACCCACCTGTCCCACCTCAGCTGGCCGAGGCACTGGGCACCAGCATGTCTGGGGCTCAGCCCTGGACCTCCCTGTCAGTTGGTCCTGCACCAACTTTGGGTGGAACCACCTCAGGGGATGGGGCTCACCCCCCCCTGGGAGTGGGCACGGACAGGCACCTGTCACCCATCGCCAGGTCGGGGTCAGGGTGCTTAGAGCGATCAACGAACAGTTTGGTGATCTTCTACGCCAGCTTGAGGGCCGTGTGTCACGAATAGAGAGTCAGCCTGACTTTGTGGCTCAGCCCCCAGCACAGCCACCTTTGGAGCTGTGAAGGTGCAGTGGTGACTGCCCATGGGTGGGGACCTCAGTCCCACTGTTACCACTCGGGGGCTTGTGGGCTTCTGATATCCTAACACCCCTCCCCATTAAGATGTTTACCCCCCACATGTGTCATATACCACTCCTGTATGTGTCTTGTGTATCTTGTCTGTTAACCTACCCAACCTGCCTCCCCAAATATACCTACTACCCCTCCCCAGCATCCCACTCTCATCTGAAAAAAAGAAAAAAGAGTAATCTGTTCCCACAAAAAACTCTCGCCCCATACATGGCTGTCCATTTTTCATACGTGTCCACTGGATACATGTAATCCAGTCTAATTGGCATCACAACTTATTATTGTTGTCCTCACCCATCTCTCAGGGGTTTGAGTGTCCAAATCTACCTCCAAATTCAGTGTATATGCACAGCTGTTGCTGTAGAAGAAATTGGCAGCTATGGACCTTCCCTACACCCTTCTTACACATTCCTAGCTATTTTCTCTACTGTCTTTCCCTCTTTGTGCCCCTTTTTCACAACTTTCCTATAAACCCTTTTTTCTTTTCTTTTAAAGAAATTAGCGCAGGGGTAAGTGGGAGTAAGCACTTTTAAGCAGCAGTAAGCAGGTTTAAGCCTATTTGCATGGGGGTAAGAAATTCCAACACAGGTTAAGCAAGTTAGAAGCTAACTGAGTATAAGAAAGTGTAAACAGAAGGTAGCAGTGCTTACCTCCGCACAAACACACGCAAACCCACTTACAGCTGCTTTAAAGTGCCTTAATCACTCTGAATCCAATGGCCTGTGTTCTGCCCAGCAACAAAATAAACAGCATCTGCCAGGCTCAAACCCAAGATGCTGCACACCATAGACAAAGCTATTTACCACTAAGCCATGCCAGATATACATAAATTTGTTGTTTACATAAACATATCATCCAGCCCAGTCATGCAACAGTACGGGGAATGTATACCAACATTTAGATGTATGTGTGTGTGTAAATATATTAATATCTAAACAGATACAACATATCTATATATGTAGATATATCTCTCTCTCTCTCTCTCTCTATATATATATATATATATATATATATATATATAGATATATTTAGAAATATATACATACAAATATAAATATATATGAACATATATACATGCAAATGCCTACATCGACACACATATATATATATATATATATATATATATATATATATATATATATATGTCTTCACCTATATGTCTACATATACACAGCAAGTTACATATATACACACAGAAATATATATCTATGTAGGTATATACGGACATAGTTATATATATGTACGCATATGAATATATATATATATATATATATATATATATATATATATATATATATATACGGCCATACATCCGTAGATAGCAATGGTAGATTAACTAAAACATATATGTCCACATGCACCATTAATGGGGTTGAAAGGCTCCAAACACTATACGTCTTGTACAAATAGGCATACCCCCCACAGCCAAACACGTCCGCCCTGCAATACACTAACAGGTGTTGCAGATCCCATAACCAGGACCTGACATGACATGGGCACAAGATGTTAACAGTACTACATCCCACCTGTATGATGTCAGGCTGGTATTGGTAACATATCATGCAGTACAGTCTGGCTCCCATAGGAAATGTAAAATGTGGAAGCTATCAACATCTCCAGGATACATATACACAGACACATATAAGCAGATACAGATATACATACATACATATATATATATATATATATATATATATATATATATATATATATACACATGTGACTACACATACACACATAGAGATATGTACAGTAAGATACATATGTAGAACGTGCACACAATATGTAACAGCCACTATGCCTACAGTTACCACCTTAACAACTGGACACTGTATGGGCCACCCATACAAATGAAAATCATTGCCTTTAACATATACCCACAGAGAGGTCATAGGAAAAAACACCACACACAGGTTTTTAGAAATGGAAAACCTTTATTTGTGTATTATTACAGTATATGCCATGTCATATAGCTGTTCATCCATATAAACAGAGTAATGCAACTGTGAAACAGTTATACTAATACAGTAGTCTGGAAAGGTTCACAACTGTTGCTGTCCAGGCCAAACCCTTCGCAATGTACAATAGTAAAGACAGACTGGGCCACTGGATACCAAACAATCAACAGTAAGTAACGCAGGTGTATAGTTCAGCAGCCTCTATCTACACTCTGTACAAAATCACTAGGTGGTAAAGAGTTCAGTTGACCAAATGGGATGTAACTGTTATGAACCAAAACAAAGACCCCTTCTCTCCTACAGACTTACAAAGAACTTAGAAATCAAATAAAAACAATTATCAACAAAGACAGGATCAACTTTTATGCAAACCCTCCCACTACCCTAAAATCTGACCCTAAAAATTCTGGAACTCAATCAATCATATACTGCATCCAGGAAACCCTTCCCCTCCCAACCCATGCACAAATAAAACTTTTGAAGAAACTGCCACTGAATTTAACAATCATTTTATTAATTGAATAACTGCCATAATTAATGACCCCCCACTAGTAAAAATACTAAACCCCCCACTTTCTCATCTTCCCTCCTTCTCCTTCTAACTTTTTCTCTCTTACATATGTCTCAACTAAATATATTAGATCTCTACTCTCTAAACTCAAACCCTGCTCCCCCTCAACTGATAACCTACCCTCTTACTTCCTACATATAGCTGCTGAACCCCTAGCCTATCCAGTATCCATCCTGATCAACCGATCTATCTGTGAATCATACGTTCCATCAATATGGAAAACTTTCTACACATTACCCATACATAAAGGAGGTAATTGTTCTGATATATCAAACTTCAGACCAATTGCTATACTGTCACCCCTATCCAACATTCTTGAGAAATGCATTCACAAGCAGATAATGCAATACCTTCTCCAACAGAACCTTCTAACACACACACAACATGGCTTTCATCCCAAACACAGCACTACAACTGCACTAATATCCTTCATTAATACTGTATCACTGGCCCTTGACAATAATAAACTAGTCTCATGCTGTTCCTCGACCTGTCCAAAGCCTTTGACACTGTCTCCCATCCCCTCCTCCTAGACAAACTCTCTCACCTAAGATTCTCTCCTCCCGCCATATCTTGGTTTTCCAGCTATCTCTCTAACCGCCAACAAGCTGTTAAATGGCACTCTGCTCTTTCTCCCCCCAAGCATCCCAATGGGTGTCCCCCAAGGATCCATACTGGGGCTACTGCTCTTCAATATTTTCACCACCCTACTTTACACTTCTTATCCCAACTCCACACTTGTACAATATGCTGATGATTCTACAGTCATCACCATTGCTGACAATCCATCTGACCTCCGCTCTACTACCCAAGCATCATTCAAAACCATAGAGACATGGCTTTGTGACAAGAAATTCATTCACAACCCTAAGAAAACTAAACTCCTACTCTTCCTCCCAAAAAAACTCATCAATCTCAAAACAACATTTTCCATCCTATCTAGCAATAACACTGTCATTACCTCTGACCCTAGCACTAAACTGCTAGGAGTCATAATAGATGATCAGCTTAAATTTGATCTCCAAATCACCACCTCTATCAAAAAGACTCACCAGAAACTCGGACTCCTTTATTGAAACAAAAGACATTTAACCAACTCAGCCAGAATAACTTCTCTCCCATGCATTTCTTCTTACCACCCTCCTTTATAGCTCTCAATTATACATAAATCTTAACACCACACTCATAACCAGATTTGAAACTACGTATAATAAAGTTGCCAAACTTGCTGCAAACCAAACCTACAAATCACACCATTGCCTATCTCTTAAACAGTTGCAGTGGCTTGAATTCCCTCATTTGCTGCTACTAAAGCAACTGTTAATTATCCACTCCATCCTCTATCTACCATCTTTCTGCCATAGCCTTCAATCAATTATAACTAAATATTCCCCAACCAGGACATTACGTAGCTCAGACCAAGACTTCCTACAGATCTATAAACCCAAAACCAAATCAGGGTGTTTACTTTATAACTATAACCCTGCTACAACTTGAAACCAACTACCCCTAGAAATTAGATCCCTTAACCAAACAAAACATTTCAAACTAGCCTCTTGGGAATATCTAATAAATAAATAGTCCTGCCATTGTAGTCATCCTCCCTGAAACTACCTAACCCTAGCTTGTATCTCATCCCTCCTTTCTCTTCCACTGTCTGTCTTAATATCCATCTACCTCTCTGTCTCGTTGCTTAACCTCTACATTACTTTACTACTCCATCTGTACCTATACAGTATATAACTACTTAGAAATAATGAACACTGTTTTCCCTACATTGACATTGTACCTAAGTTTTTGTTGTAAAAATTCTGACATTGTACTCTACTGCTTTTCTGTATGATTTGTTGTAAATGCTTTTTGCAGTTTGATCTCTAACATTTGTACCCAACTGTTTTCTGTAAAATGTTATTGTAAAATGTTATTTCTCTAATTGTTTTAGCTGCCAATGCAATTTTCTTGCTGACAATGTAAAATGTTAATACTGATTGCAGAGCTTTTCTTCTTGGGTCTCCACTGAAAATGAGCTAATGCTCAGCTGGACTAACCCGGTTAACAAATGTAAAATAAATAAATAAATAAATAAAATAAATAACAAGGCATATCTGACACCATCACAAGCACACTGACAAACAGAACAGTCTGTATGGCAGGAGGCAGTAGGCCTGCATTAACCCAATTTATGTAAGTAATGTAAATATAGGTGAAGTATACGGTACTGTACATCCAGATACCTTAAGGCAGCTCACCCCTGATACCCCCACATTTTGTAACAGCCTAGGTAATTTACGGTGCATCCCCCCCTAGACTCAATAATACAGGGACATATACCACTGTTACATAAACTGGCCTCTGGAGTGCATAAGGGCACACATGTATTGTGTAGGTGAAGCCCACACATATATGGCCCCAGCTCCACCATATGTGTGGGGAATACAACAGCAGTGGACTGATGGCAGCAATGGCAGTGTGATATACTCACAGCCCACTACAGAACAACCCCTGACAGCATGTCATATGTGCAAAGCTTGGTATGTAGGTGGAGGACAGAGGCTGGAACACAGGCCCATAAGTGGAAAACTGTTGCCATATACTAAGCAAGTCACTGGTGTTACAGGATAGTCTGCAACATTCCCTTAGTTAGGGAATTGAGGTTAGAAACATAAATAGATGTAGCCATGTACTGAGAGCACTCAACACACACACTGCCAGTGAAATATCTGACACAGGACCTGTGTGGTGGACAGACAAAACATGACAGGCACACCTCTGGCCACCAAGAGGATAGGCCCACAGTTGAGAGCTATGCATACAGACTGCAATCCAAGGTAAACTAGTATGTACACACACACCCTGTAACACCAGTACTATACAAAGCATAGCACAACTCTACTCACACTCTGTCTGTAGTTCCTGAACCTCCTACAAATATGTAACTGGCCTGAGTGTGCCGGTTCTCCTGTAAGAGGTATTGCTACCTGCTGTCTGTAACACTGATGCCCACACGCAGAAAGGATGTCCATCACACAGGAAAGGTAAAGGGACCATGCCCACATGACGTAGGGATTTCTAGTAGGTGGTTGCCATGACAGTGGTAATTGGAAGTACTACACAGCAAGCTGCATGCAGTTAGCAAGTGTAGGACACTGATTGGTGCAGAGGCCATCACCTGATCAAGTGCATCACCTACTAAAGTCAGGCTGCAATCGATTCAAAGCAGCACAACCCATTCACTGGAGAGAGAGGGAGAGAAGAGAGAGAGAGAGAGAGAGAGAGAGAGAGAGAAAAGAGAGAGAGAGAAGAGAGAGAGAGAGAAAATAAAGCTCTACACTCTAAAAGCTGAAGACACAGGCATTTAGCCAGCTGCCAGTCATAAAGACATCATTTCCATAACAGGTATGTGAAGTATATGTACATGTATTACAGTGTAGTACCTGGTCCATTATAATGAGATAGATTATGTGGAATGAGTTATATGTGCCATCAGGTGTTGTTGTGATGATGTTCAACTGAACAACTGCTATGGACAATAGTGTCTGTCCCTGTGGTAGTAGGCCATAGCTGTTAACTGTGCAGGTCAGCACTGACAGACAAGAGTAAGCCATCATAGTGTGTGTTGTGTAATGGGAAGTATGTATATTACGTGGCCAATAGCTGGTGGGGGAAGTAATGCCATTATGATGGACATGTGGGAGCAACAGCCACCACTGGCAGGATACTCAAGTGAATCTGTAATGTAGCATGCCAGAATGCCATAGGTGTGTAATAGGGTTACCTGCAATCAGGTCCCACATATACCCCACTAATGTCAGGCCGTGTCCATATGTGGCACCTGTCTGTGTTGTAGCATGGCAGAACAGTGCAGCTGTGCAGCAAGGTGTTGTGAGATTGTGGAGCTGATTTCTGAATGTACCCCACATATAGGTATTCATATGTGTACATATGTCACATATATAATATATAAGGATATATATGTATATCAACATGTATGTCCAGAAGCATACATATACCCATGTGTAGACATATATATGTGCACATATATATGACATCACATATATAGATATATATCTATATGCACATGTCTACATATGTACAAACACACACACAAACATATATGTATGTAAAGACATGTCCCCTGTATCACTACCACAGTGATGTGTGCTATGTGTGAGGCAGCAGCACACATAGCAATACACACAGATATCTACAGGTGGAGGTGGTCAGGATTGGTAGATATAAAGGACAGTCTACAGGGGTGGTATGTGACACATGTGGTGGGTAAACACCGTGGATGGTGTGTGTGGTCTGTGATGTGGATGGCCCATAGTCCCCAATATGGGCACAATGGGAACAAGCCTCCCACCAACTTCCACTCACAACAGCAGTCCATGTCCTGAAGGTGCCTGGTCTGGAGGCTGAGCAGGAGGAGCATGTTGGCCATGTGAATGTGTAAAGGGTGCCTCAGACTGATGTAGCACATCTGTCATGTGTCTGTGGAGCCTGGTATGGAACAGACCCTAGACCTGAGCTCAGGGAACAGGAACATGTTGGTGCATGCCCTGGGGGGTACAACATCCCCTGGGTGGTTCCACCTGATGGTATTGCTGTAACAGAACATGAGGAGGCCCCAGGTTGGCACACACATGTGATGTGGCCAGGTATCATGAGCAGATGTGTGTGGAGAGGTGGATCAGCTGGCCAATAGAACATATACATGTTATTGTGTCACTGTTATAGAACATTTGTTGGTAGTAATAGTCTACACAATCCCAGTACATGTCCAACAGCATGCATAGATATCCCCCATAACACAGACTGTCAGATATGGATCAATCTCAGAGCAGCCATACCACTGGCATATATGTAACCATAGTGCCCCTGACAATGGCATGCAGGTGAATAGTCTGCAACAGGCCAGCAATGACAGTGTCCACACAGGGGACATGGCTACAATCACATAGCAGAAGGTGTGGTACAATACAAAATCTGTCCAAACGGTACTTAAGCTGTAGCCATACCTAACGAGTTGTGTGTACAGTCTGTTGATGCTGATATGGTGGGGGAGGTGACAGAGATGTGTAATATGAACTGTGGTAACCTTGCTGTATGAGTTGCTCAGGCCTGTTTCCATCTTTATATCTTTCAGGCAAGATGTCACATGGCAGGTTACCTGTGTATTCAGCGGACGGAAATGAGGTCATTATCAACCATGTGATACAGCACTACCAGGTGCTCTTTGGCAGGACAGCCCATGAGCAGCAGGTGCAGACCACCCGGTGAAATGATCTAGTCCACAGGGTCAATGATGCTGGCCTGCATAACCGCAGTTATGAGCAGGTCCGGCATCATTGCAGTGACCTGCTTTGCAATGCCTGTCGGCGTGCTGCTGCAGTCCGAGGGGATCACCTTGCCATGGGGGGGCCATGCCATTCATCCCCCCCTGACATATGTAGAAGAGCTCCTGGCCAGCCTCGTGGCACCTGCCCATCTGGAACACCAGCAACCACTGGACCCCTTTGTGGAGGTGGGTGTCACCCACACACCGGCCGAGGAGCATGCAGGTAAGGACACAGGGCACATCAGTAGACCACTGTTGTGTAAATATCTGCATTGGTACAGGTAGATCATGCATATCTGACATGTCATAGATATATTGTTTTGCATTGTAGTGATAAACAGATGTTCAGATGAGTTAGTATTGTGGAAATTTATCATTGGTGTATGGTAATACTGCATCCAGCCTGTAGCAGTGCCACATGTGTGGCCACTGACATTGCATCTCTCACCCTCTTATGTAAGTCCCTCCGGGATAACAACAAGGCAGCAGCTTGTAGCTGGTGAGTATGTTTTATGTAGATGCATGCCAACACACTGGGCATGTAATGGTGATGGTATATTCCATGCACACATCTAACACACCTACCCTGAATGCATGCTGTACATGTGCATGTATTGTTGCTGTGAAATGCACTGTCTCATAGGGGCGACCATGATGGGGAATTGGAAGGGTATGCCACACACCTGCATGATAACTAACATCCTGTCATTGCAGAATGTGTCCACAGGGAGTAACATACTGCTGGTAGACATGGCCTACAGTAGTGACATGTTCTGAACAACACCCATATATAGTGCAACACCAGTGTATATACCTGTAAGACAATGCCAACTACTGCAGAGATACACTATGGCATAAGGCATTACAGTAGTCCACATTATCAGCTGGGTCTAGGCTGCAATATGTGATGCTCAGTGTATGGTACACTGCAAAGTGACACAAATGTGTAAAGCTTACCTGTCATGCTTCTGCATAAAAGCTGAGGGAGGGGGGTCTCAGCAGGACACACCAGTGCACTGCAGCAAGGATCCTAAGGATGATAGGAATGGCTCTATCTGCATATAGTCAGGTTCAGGACCTGTGGCAGCCATAACCCTACCCACACTGCAATAGTGATGGCATTGTGTGAACACCATGGTATGTGCACATGAGTAGACCTTGCAATCATGCAGAATAGGGGGACACGAGTAGGGTAGACTGAACATACACCGGCGAATGCAAAAGGCTCACACTGGTATACCCCTGCCATGAGCACTGACTGCTGTACTACACACAATGAGAGGTGTGATAAACTGTCATGATAAGGGTGTGGGCACATATGCCCACATGGTGTGTATGCATTGCAGTCAGCAGCCGCACACCTAACACAATCTGTAGACACTGCATGTGAAAGTACAGGACATATGTCACATACCGGGCTTCTGTACTGTTAAGATACGTGGTGATGTGGACCCATGGCAGATCAAGGATGTGTGTGCAAAATCAATAAAGGTGTGTACACCCCCCCCCCCCATAGCCACGGTATGCTCTGATGGTTGCCAGTGTAAGCATTTCTGCAGTGGTCACACATGGTCTGTTGATGTTGACAGCTGTAAATCAGGCATCAGGCATTCACCAATGGCAACAGTCCACATATCATCCCAGGTATGTGTTGCTGAAAAACATATGGGCTGTGAGAAGTAAAGCTGACATAACTGACACAGTACTACACATTCGCAATGGGTTGTACACCTGTGAGTTGTGGTGCACAGTACATGGCAGGGTGCAGAACAGGTGCACAGCAATACTGTGTACATGGGTGCAGTGGTATCCAGGGGAAGGGGCATCACCTAGTGACACATCCCATGCATCACACACATGTATACTGTTGCTAGCATGGATTGACTATAGCTGAACTGCATGCTGTTCTGTACCATGTGTTCTGTATGTTGGCAGATGGGTAATAGGAGGACTGTGTGTACGATCATTGTGCAACCTCACCTATATGTGTATGTGTTTGTGCATCCTGGTGGTTAGTTAGTTTGCCCGCAGGGTCACTCTGGTGAAGTAGTGGGAGTTAGATGCATGTATGATGCATGTGTGTGTTTGTGGTGTGGCCATGTATGTACATGTGTGATTGTGGGGTGTTCATATGGCTGTACCCCCCTTTGGGAACATGCAGTACATGGACATGGACTGCCACATTACACACCAGAAATACTTGTCATGTGTGTAATCACAGGACAGCAAATAGTATAATATGGTCTGTAGCATGGAACAGGCATCCAGAGGGAGGTAGACTCTAGGTACACACTTACTATCACAGTCAGCAGAGAGGTCACCTACAACCCATGTATGCAGCTCTAGAGATGCTTTGGGGAAGTACTACTCAACACCAGGGAGTGTATCCAAATATTACAAGTGTCACATGATGGGCTGACGGAGCAGCATACCTGGCATGTACTGAGCATTACATACACATGACACACCAGTGGAAGGTATGATGGATACAACATAGTAGCCCACACATATAGGGGCCATGCACATCATTTCAAGCCATACAGAGGGTGCATATTGAATGACAGCAGTGAGGCCATGTAAATCCACTACACACAGGTCAGGCAGGTAAAGTAGCAACAGGCCTTGAGTTGTGGCTGCTTGTGTGGGCATTTAGAGGACTGTGATGTTAATGAGTGGTATCAATGTGTGTATGTTAATTGTGATGCAGGATGGGGTAACACATGGACATATATGTGGGACTGTCTGTAAAGCCATGGACAGATAGGTATTATGGAGGTGTGTGTGTGTGTGTGTGTGTGTGTGTGTGTGTGTGTGTGTGTGTGTGTGTGTATGTATGTACTGTTAGGCAATGCTATACAAGTTTTAAAGTGCGTTTATTGTTTCCCCCTACAAGTGGCAAGGTGGGTCAGGGTCCCTCCTGCACGCAATCTGATGTAAGTGTCCATACAGACACCGATGATGATGATGATGATGATAATAATGTGGAGGCACAGGTGGGGTTGCCATGGGCTGACACTGTGCCATCATTTGACACCCCCTTTTAGCCACCCCACACCTGCACACAGTTTCAGAGCCTATACACACCCCATCACCAGTGGCCATAGCAGAGAGACAGCTGGCGTTCAGTGGCAGTGCACAGGAAAGTGTGGTAACCATGCCTACTGTGTCCAGTCGCATCAGGCATAGCCGGATGTCTGGCAGGCTGCCACATAGACAGATGTCCCAGGGTGCTCATGGTAGAGCTGCTGGACATCATGCCCCTGGCAGAGGCGACATAGCTGCTACCAGCAGAAGCATGTTTCAAGCTGTAATGGTGGTGCAGGCATGTATTGAGCATTACAGCAGACAGGGCCTTAGGCTGCAGAGGGCTGCTCTTGCATCTGTAAGTGAAAACCTCCGTGAACTGTCAGGTGCCATCCGTGCTTCTACCAAGCAAGTGGATAGACAGCATGATGAGATGATGGCCCTCATCGGCCATGGTTTGTCCGTGCTTCAACGTACGGCGGGGATGCGGCGACACCCATGTGGATGTGGGCCAGCAACACCAACAGCTGGCAGTCAACATGGACATGCTAGGTCACCACGGGGCTCCTGTAGTGGCAGTAGCAGCCCTGGTAGCATGGGGCATGTGCTGTCCACACCATAACACAGCAGGCCATGTGCACGTGGTCCTGGCCAGTCCCAGGAGGGACCTGGTACCAGCAGACAACTGTCATCAGCAGGTGAGAGTAGCACATCAATGCCTGTAACTGGACGTGCCCGCAAAACCCCTAGCAGGCACAGTCCACGTGTCCATGGCCAGAGGCAGTGAACTGCATACTCTGCCAGGTATGATCTGCAGCTGTCCATAAACACCTGTGTAGGGCAGCCACATGGCAGAACTGTGTGCATGCACACCCAAACACTATGCAAACACACCTAGGGAAACCCCATACCTTCACACACCACATCACCTCAGTCAGCTCCCCAGAGTACACCTCTCACCCACACACATGGTGTCAAATATATGGCCCAGCCTTGGCCTCCGGCAAACAAAAACCACACCCTGTGTATATGATGATACCTGTGCCCCATCCCTATCATCCATACCATCGAGGCAGGGACAGGCTGATATGTTTCTGATGCACATGGTGACTGTACAACAGTGTACCACAGTCTTGCAGTGGAACATGTTGTAGGAAGTAGAGTGTGAGGCATATTTGGCAGGTAGTGTAGCCATCCAGCAATGATGTCTTATAGCTGTTAGTAATGCTGGCTGGTTGTGGTCTATAAAATATTATCCATGTGTGTTGTAGGTGTACATGTGTCAGCACGAGGATGGTCTGCAGTCATATTGCACAACGAGGTATGTCACTGTGCTGACACCATGGCTGTGACATATCTGGGGTACAGTTGAACACATTTCACAGGTTACTATATCGGTTATTGCCTGTGCCACATGGACAAGTGGCCCACTGAGGTGTGTATACCCTGCACCCTGATGTAGACCCATCCACATACACGCACACTGTTACTTGCCAACACTGGGACTAGACCCCTACCTAGCTATGTTTTGATACTGACGTGCGTGGCTTAAATAGCACACCAGAATAAAGCTCCCCTGCACGAAGGAAGTTGCATGGCAAAAAACACGTATTTCAGAAACAAAAAAGCCAGCAACAGGTGAACTGTGAGAATTATAAATTTTAATAATAAGACTTCATTAAACAGTTGTTTAATGAAGTCTTATTATTAAAATTTATAATTCTCACAGTTCACCTGTTGCTGGCTTTTTTACATAGCACACACCACACAGCATTTAGGGTGAGGTGTGTCCCAGGTTACATGGTACATGCAGAACATCCCCCAGCATGTGCAGTATGCTAATGAGGGATGTAATGGGTGTATTTGGACGATATGTAGTGTGACATACTGTCAAGTACACATTTACAGACACATAACAGCCAGACACACATCTGAGATACCAGGGTCTATTGCTGCTAACTACCTTGACCGTGTCTCCAATGTGTTACAGGTAGGCTGCACACATCACATGCATAACTGGCTTGGATTGTGGTAACAGTTACCTGTATGATTGATGATGACAGTGGTAAACATAACATGGTACATGGGACATATACCTGGTGTACCTTGGTGTAATAGCAGTGTACACAGCACCCACATCCCCCCTGGATATTGTACTCCCTGAAACCCATGATGACACTCTAACATATCCACCAGCACACATTGGCCACGATTGCAATACAACCCATAGTATACCCCAACATTGGTACTACAGGGATATGCATCTCATGCACATGCCACATGCGTAGTAGGGCGTCAATCAAGCGTAGGTTGCCTGTTCATATCCCAGCTGGATACCTACAATCTGCACACCTGTACAGGGGCTGACAGTCATCAGCTTGGCAGGTAGCTATGCAGTAGCATGAGTGCATTGACAGACCAGTAAGGGGTATAAACTGTGACACAGCTCACACACCAGGGATACAACAGGGAGCTGTTGGTGTCCATCCATGCTTGCAGGTGTGCCTGTTGTCAGTACTACATTAAGCACTCTGCTCTTGCCTGGGTTAGCACTGTCAACAGTAGTACTGCCATGATACACTACATGCCAGTGTGACAGCATGTACTCTGGGCTACTACACCTGTATGTCACACATTCACACAGATAACAGTGCTGTACAGGCCTCATATATGTCTGTGTCCCACACATGACACTCGCACCCCTTGCTACTGTAATGACAGCACATAGGTGCATGTATTGTACATGGCATTACATACACTTATTACAGGTTATCAGACTGGGTTGTGTGTCCTGGTTACCAGGGCTAAGCTATGCTTAGCAAGTATCAACATTGCTGCAATATAACAGCTAAGCTGATTTGCGCACTGGTAAGCGCTGCCTACACTGTGTAAGAGGACGTACGTTTACCCATAGCTTAACACAGCTTAGCTTCACACAAACCTGCTCAAATGCACTTAAAGCTGCTCAAAACTGCCTTAACCACTCTGTATCCAACAGTCCTTGTTCTGCCCAGCAACAAAATAAACAGCCCTTGCAGGTCTTGAACCCCGGACCCTTTACACTGAAGTCACAACACTTAACCACTATGCCATGACCACTGTGGAGACAGCTGTTTTACCAATGTAGCTGTCAACACACATATTGAGTAGTATTGTACAATTGCCTTTAGTTCCTAATATGTGTAGTCCTTGTTATTAATATGAATGTTGCATCACATATGTTATTTTATCCTTATGTGCACATAGCAGATACATATGGTGTGATACATGTGGGAGGGTATACACAACTGTGATGTTTACTCATGACTGGAATATGGTTGTATACATATAGGTGTATATATGTCTACATGTACATACACATGTATACTCATACATATCTCTGTATAAACATCTGTATAGTGCTACATATATATGGCCATGTGTACATCTATTCGTATGTACATATGTATACACACACACACACACACACATATATATATATATATATATATATATATGTATATGTATGGATGTATATATACATATGTGTATATATAGGTATATGCACATATAGATATGTGTATATAGCTATATATGTATGCACATCCTATGTGTACAGATATGCTAGTTATGTTGGTGTATATATATATATATATATATATATATATATATATATATATATATATATATATGTAGATAAAAAACTATATGTGCATATATATCTATTCTTTTATACCTACTACTGTCAATATATCTGTAGATATCCATACATATATGTGCATATGTATCACTATCTGTATATGTGTAGACATATATATTGCTCTGTACATATCTGGGTGTGTATATGTATATCTATGTACATATACCCATCTATATATGTCGATATGTATATGTGTAATCATATATATAGATACCTGGATAATTATATGTACATATATTTTCACATTATGTCCTGGACATGGAGTGTAGCCCTACCCCAGCCCCTATAGTCCCAACTTTGTAGTGCAAGGGGATGTCAGTTATGTATAGCAGGTATATTAGTAGACTATTGCTACTGTAATTGGGATTGTCTTCACAGACATGGTGTGTGTGGGAGATCACGTCTGCTTTTCACATGTGTGCAATTGTCTACTGACAGACATCCTAAGGACATCATAGTAAAGTACCGCTGCTCACATGTAATGCCCCTGTGGACTGCAGCAGAGATATTGGCCAATAGATGTGGACATTCTGACACCCTCTGTACAGTCCAGAGGTATACACAGAACTCCTTGGTGCAAAACATGTGTACCATGCCTGACAATATGGATGTTAAAACCTAAGCATGTTTGTGACATACACCTACCAGCACAGGGTATCAAACCCCTGTATGACATTTCTATGCAGTTATTGGATGCACCACATAGGTTACATGTTGTGGAGCCCTCAGAACATTTATGTGATGGTGAGTGACATCTGCAACAGGGATATGGTAGGTACACGGTAGGTGTAGTACATGTGCCTGTCCACATGAACAGGTGCCAGCATCAACACAGCCACATTCTCACAGGGATGCACACACATTGACACACTTGGCAGGGCCCGGAATACAACCCATCACTAGTGAGATTGTCCCAACACATTACTTTGCAGGTATCACATGCACCACAGGGATCATACAGAGTTGATATGGGCAAAGGGTATGGGGAGGTGTCTGACATCAGACAGCATGCTGCAGTATGCCACCAATGGGGGTTGTAGTGAGTGTGAATGTGAACATACACATCATACAACGCACACACACACACACACACACACACACACACACACTGTGTCAGTACTGACATGCATGGGTGCATTGATTCACAAGTGTGTAGTGTTGAACTGTGCCAGACGGCTATACAAGGCTAGGTGATGGGTACACCTTGGCATCAGGCCACATGACAGTGGTATGCATTGTGGCTCAGGGTTGTAGATTCTGGAATTACCCACATAGGTATGTAGTGTATTCACCATCCAGTCACCTGGGTGACTAATGCGTGTGGGCAATGCTGTGCATTGCTTGCCATGTATGTGTTCCTTAGTCCATGACATGGATGGTGTCTGTGATGTGCACACCTCCCACATGCATGTACAGTGACATGTGGAACTGCACCTGTGGTGTCTGGCCCTTGTTGTATACACAGATTATCATCAGATGCACCAGTCCTGGCCTCATGTGGCAGGAACTGGTAATGGACAGCAGGTTTACCCTGCACCTACATTGATAGCATGCTACTGGCATTCCCTGGTGTCAGTGGCACCTGTCCATACAGGCCATGTTTTCAGGCATGGTATGTCTTTTGTGGGCTACATTTGATGGCACCACAGGTGTTGCAGGTGTCCAGTGGGGAACATGGGGAAGGTGCACTGTCTGCATGTACATGCCTATTGGACAGATGGACAGGGTGCCTTGCCCTCTGTAGGCCACTGCAATCATTCCATAGTTACTATCAGTGGGCAATATGCAATGTACTATCAACATAGCGGCTGTTGCCTAGGCAAATGTGTGTGTGTTTATGAGGCATGGGTTAAGAGTGTTGTCTGGCTAATTCTAGGGTTGCTAACTTTGTTTGCCTAGCCTTGATGTCACATGTATGGGTATGGATCTGTACCTCAGCCTCTCGGCTATTTCACATCTGTTATCCCTGTAGGGCGGACATTGTGATATATACTAGGGCCACCATATAAGAAATTTGCAAAACCCACTCCACATTGGGCCCAGTTGGTACACACTCACCAGCACCTCCACACAGGATACAAGTTACGAACACAGACACACGCACATGTCATGTCTGGGATTAGAACTCTTACCTAATTGTTTTATTACACTACAGCAGTGTGCAGTCATAGTACGTGCCACAGAGATTACTGGAGTACTATTTCCCCAAAGGTGTATTTCACAGTGACTGACATCAGCAGGATTGCCAAAGTAGTGCATTCGAATTGTAGTGAGTGTGACTAGCCAAAAATGCATTGCTTCCTACACAGACATTGAAACACACATATAACATCCAGAACTGCCATGGGTGGGCATATAACCCTACCAGAATTTTATATGACACTACAGCAGTACTCAATTATAGCACGCACTACAGAGATTACTGGGCTACATCCTTCCCAGAGGTGTATTTCTAAGTGGATGACATCAGCAGCTTTACCAGAGTATAGCATTCATAGGTTCATAGGTTCATAGGTTCATACTAGGCTATCTGCCCTAGGGAATTTATAAGCCTAGCCAGAATGTGTTTGGCTTTCACCACCCATTTTAAATGAATTTTGCTATGTCCTTTTTCGAGGTTAGTATACTCTGCCTCTGTCTAACATGACACAGAAGTGATACCCGGGGTAAACCTACAATCTCCCATCCACTCATCAAGATTCCTCTTGAAGAGAGTCAATGAGGGACTCTGCCTAATCTGGACTGGGATTTTATTCCAGAGTGAAGGGAGCCTCTGGGTTATGAATCTGTCCCTCCAGCATGTTCTATTTATTTCAGTGCTGAGGTTCAAGTCTCGAGCGTAGCTCGATGGGATTTGGATTTTCTGAGGTGCAGCATGTCCATTAATTCCGGGTTGGACATGGCTTTATATGTCAGGCACAGATCGCCTCTGAGCAGGTGGTATGCCACTGAGTAGAGCTGGAGTTTCTTTAACTGGGCAGCATATGGCATCTGTTTGAGCCCTTTGATCCTCTTGGTGAGGTACTTTTGGGGTCTTTCCAATTGCTGCAGGTGTCTGGTAAGGTACATCCCAAAAGGGGCATTGTACTCAATTATGGGCCTGATGAGGGATGAGTAAAGAGGCACCATGACCTCCGCTGATCTAGATGTGAATCCCTTCATGATTAGGTGGGCTATATAAAATGTTTTTCTAACCACTTTGGCCATGTAGTTATGAAATGAGAGATTGCTATCAACTTGGGTACCCAGGTCCCTAATTACTTCTTCCATACTTAATGGATTAACACCTATGTGGTAATTTGTGGGCACTTTGCTTTTGCCAAAGGGGATGACTATACACTTTTTGGCATTTAGCTTGAGGCCATGGCTCTGGCACCAGTTGTCTGTTTCTATGAGGCCCTTTTGTAGGATGCTTGTGTCGGCTGGAGAGTTGATTATGGCGCCCAGTTTGCAGTCATCTGCGAACTTGGTCAGCCACAGTCCTTCCGTGTTAGCCTGTACCTCCGAGAAATATATACCGAACAAGAGTGGTCCCAGAACTGAGCCTTGTGGGATGCCACTTGTAACTGGTTTGGAGTCTGACATGGCTCCAGCAATTCTAACCATGTGGGTTCTGTCCTTGAGCCAGTTTGCAACCCATCTAGTGACATAGGGGTTTATATTTAAGCTGGTGAGCTTATCTATAATGCCCGAGTGGGGTATTGTATCGAAGGCTTTTGCAAAGTCCAGGTAGGCTGTGTGGACCACCTTCCCCTCGTCAATGGCCTTGGTGACTGTTTCAAAGAAATCGACCAGTTTTAAATGGCAGGATCTGCCCTTAACAAAGCCGAACTGGGTAGGATCCAGTGTCTGTAGGTCCCCAATATCTTTATTTATGAGGTCCATGATGATCCTTTCCATAGCTTTGCAGACCAAGCTAGTCAGGCTTATGGGGCGATAGTTTCCAGGATCCCTTGAGGCACCACCTTTGTGGAGAGGGACCACTGTTGCTGTACGCCACTCTTTGGGTACATATCATGTAGTAAGGCTGAGACTGAACAGTAGTTTTATGTTTGGGTTTAGTTCTTCATGGAGTTCATGTAGGACACAGCCTGGGACACCATCTGGTCCCATTGATGCTGTGTTTTTTGCTTTGGAGAGGGCGGCTCTTACCTGAGCATCTGAGATGTCAGGGGGCCAGCACTCTGCTGGGATAGATATTTGCCCTTTTGGTGGGGAAGGGGGGGATAAGTTTGTGCTGAACCTGTCAGCTAGGATGTTGGCAATGTCTGTGGGTTCGGTGTATTTTTTGTCATTTTGGACTAATTCTGAGCATATCTGGGAATTCCCACCCAGGTTCCTAACATAACTAAAGAAAGCCTTGTGATTATCCTTAGTGTCCTGTGCAATTTTTCTCTCGAAGCTGGCCTTAGATGATTTTATGAGTGCCAGTAGTTTTTTGCTAATACTGATCAGAGATGCCTTCCCTTTTTGGGATTTTGCTGTATCATGTAGTAGCTTCCTCCTTCTATTGTATAGTTTGTTTATGGCTGGGGTCCACCAGACAGGACGCCTAACTTTGGAGGATTGGGTCTTGGTTTTATTTGGGATTGCATGATCCATGCATTCCTGAAGGTGTTCATAGAATGCGTTTATAAAGGATTCTGCGGTCTGGGCCGTATTTTCCACAGGCCCGGGGGCTTTGAAGAATTTAACCTCAGTTTTGAGGAGTGTGAAATTTGCTTTAGAGAAGTTTTTCACTGTGGTTTTCTGGGCAGGGGCTGGGGTCGGGATGTGAATATCTAGTGAGATTCGTTTATGGTCTGATCTTACCAGTGAGGGATACACTTCTGGTCTGGAGCATAGTGTCCCCATGTTGGTGATGATCAGGTCCAGTATGTTTTCCCCTCTTGTGGAAGTGGCAACAAGTTGTTCCATAGCATTTGAGTTTATAAATTCTAGGAACCTTTGGGCTAGGGTGTTGGAGCTAGAGTAATGCTCCCAGTCTATGTTAGGGTAGTTGAAGTCACCCAATATAATGGTGTTTGGAGAGACCTTCATATTTTCCAGTGTTCTCAGGAAGGCCGAGTGGGGTTCCTGGGTTTGGGAGGGTGGTCTGTAGCAGGCTATAAACTGGAAGGCAGTTTTACCCACTGTTAGTTGCACATGGATAGTCTCTGATGCTTCGTGCTGTGCCACCAACCTGGAGGTGTGGGTATCTTTGACGAATATTGATACCCCCCCCTTTTGTGGTTCGTTCCAAATTTTGTTGCCGAAATACATGGTATGAGGTATAACCTGATAGTGCTGGGGTGCTCTCGGGAGCCTTGAACCAGGTTTCTGTTACTGCACAGATATCGATGTTCTCCATGCTAAGGAGAGTTTCGAGTGCATGCATCTTGAGGTTTAGACTTCTGGCGTTGAGTAGCATTACTCTTAGTTTCTTATCCCTTGTGATACCTATGGAGGTGGGTTTGTCTTTTGAGCCTTGCCTAAAAAAGGCACTATAGGGGTGGCAAGAGCCTTTGCCAATATCTGAAAGCCCAGGGGTGACAGGTGCAAGCCGTCTCTAGTGAAGCATCGTGGCTTGTCGAGCATGTCATCCCAGGCAGACAGGCATTGGATCCCCTTTGAATGACACCAGTATTTAAGCCAATTGTTGAAATTGATCAAATTGTATGGTGTGACGACCCTAGAAAGCATTGCTCTCTACATAGACAGACACACGGTTGCCAAGGCTGGGATTAGAACTCCTCCCTAACTATTTTATCACACTATAGCAGTACATCGTTATGGCACATGCTACAGAGATTATCGGGATAAACCTTCCCAGAGATATATTTCTAGCTGGATGACATCAGCAGCCTTACCAAAGTAGAGCATTTCAATTGTAGGTAGTGTGGCTACCCTAAAAAGCATTGCTCTCTACACAGACAGACACACACACACACAGTTGCCATGGCTGGGATTAGAACTCCTCCCTAACTATTTTAACACACTACAGCAGTACACAGTTATCAGATGTGCCACGAAGATTACTGGGCTACAACTCTTCCAAAGGTGTATTTCACAGTGGGTGACCTCAGCAGGCTTGTCATAGTAGGGCTATGGGGAGGGCAGTGTGTGTGCATGGGGCATAACCCATTCATCCAGAGGTTGACACACCACATGCCGGCACACACAGAGTCATATTTCACAGGTGTATACAGCTGCTAGATTACTACTTCCTTGTACAGTCATGTTGCACAGCTGGTGGCATGTGCACCACAAAGTCTGTAATGCTGACAGATACTGGTGGCTAATATCTGCAGTGAGTGACATCTGAACCTCATGTGGTTGGGGCCCTTTGGCTGTGTGCTGGGTGGGACAGGCCTGGATGGCTCCTTGTCACCCTCTTCCACACATCTATGTAGTCTACCTTTGACTTATTATAGTGTGTTGTCCTTACATATATGTCTGTATTCCTACCCACTGTGTGTGCAAGGCATGAGTGGTGCATATTGACGAGTGTCTGCACTAACAACTGTGACTGCCAGATATGTCTGGTCCACTGGTGTTTGCAGACATGGCCTTCATGTGTAAGTGTGTGAGCATGCCAGTATGCCCATCTGTATTTAATGTGTGGATCGAGTCCAGGTAGTTTGTACTGCAGTGCTGACCTTTGTGTTGTACACCAACAGGTGGCATGCTGTTTCTGAAGGGTATCCATCAAGGATTTGGCATTGACTGTTCCTACATTTCTGCATAGGATGGGCGGGGCTCACCTGACTATTTCTACATTTCTACACTGGATTGGGGGGGACACACCTGAATGTTACTACATTTCTACATAGGATGGGGGGGGCACACCTGACTATTTCTGCACATGATTGGGGGGGCACACCTGACTGTTATTACATTACTCTGTAGGGTGGGGGGCACACAACTGTCTATTTCTTCATTTCTACACAGGATTAAGGGGAGGGCACACCTGACTGTTATTACATTACTACGTAGGATGGGGGGCACACCTGACACTTGTACACATTTGCTATGACTGTACTGGTATGTTAGGTACTCCATTTCATTCTGTATTCTTACCTATCATGCTGACTAGAGGCATACCAGTGTACTACAGATCATAGCTTTGGTTGCCCTACATATTAGTGTCTGACTTCCTACCCTTCAGAACTAACATCCCACTGCCTGCCCTGCTGTAGTCTTTCTGTGTAGGCCTGGGGGGGGAGGTTAACCATAGCCATCATTTAGGGGCCATAGCACAGGCTCTGTTTGGGTTTGTCTACACCTGTCCTGCTGGCTGAGACTGTTGTTGGGTATGTGAACCTCCCATACTGGCATGTGTGAGTCATATGGACACACATGTCACTCAGCACATTTCCTGCAGTGGGTTTTGTCACCCTGTGTAGTACTGGCTACTATGGTGACTCCAGTATGTGTTACAGATGTAATGGTGCCACTATGGGTGTCTACTGTCTGCTGTCATGACATTCAGCAACCCAATTCCCTTGCATGCTCACATCCATACCATAGATACAGGTTATGACACATTACACTCCATTTGGCAATTGGTAGGTTGATTAACTTACCTTGAGGGTGTGCCAGACTTGCGGATGGTGCTGGAGAGCTGCCTATGTCGGATGCACATAGTACACTCCCTATACATGGTTGAGCACAGGTAGTGTACACTCCCTATACATGGTTGAGCACAGGTAGTGTCATGTTTGGCATCCCTTTTACTGTATGTGTGAGTCAGAGAGAGAGGTGTCATTTCCTGGGTCCCTACTGTGTCAGTGTATGTGCTATGTGTTGTCTCTTTGCCACAGCATCGGCATACTGGGCACGCCTCCATCTGCCTATTGGGGCAGGCTCAGGTTGTTCCTCCTCCAAGTCACTCTGTGCCTGTGCAGGCCTTGGCATTGGTGGGGGGCTGTGTGGCCCTGCCCCATGCTGTTCCTGCTGCAGCTGTTTCCACAGGATCATATTGTGTAGCATGGCACATACCATAACAATTTAGGTTCATGTAGCTGGTGAGTACTGCAAAGCTCCACCGGATGTGTCTAGACACTGGAACCGTGACCTGAGCATCCCAAACACATGCTCTAGTACAAGTCTGTTCTATGCATGTGCCTCATTTTGGCGTTCTTGTTCGGTGTGTGTGCATTTCTGACGGGTGTCATCAGCCACGGCTCCAGTGTGCAACCCATCCCCCACTAGGTGACTGTAGGGGATGTCCCCATTGGCAAATTTCTGGTACAGCTGCATCAGATGCCATATGTGGGAATCGTCATAGCTTCCAGGGCAGCCAGCACACACATTCATTATAATGCCCAGGGCATCACATATGACCTGGCAGTTGATGGAAGGGATGACCCTGTAATTGATGTAGGCCCTACCCTGATCACTGGTTGGTGCTTTGATGTGTATGTGCATGCAGTCTATAGAACCCACTACCTCAGGGTATTCTGCTATTTGGTGGAAGAGATGCATATTGCTTGCCAACACCTCACGGGTGTTGAAATATACATGCTCACTGGCATGTGCTGACATGGCATCCAGGAACTGGTGGAATACTCTAGATGCTCATGCATGTGAGATCCCCATGCTATCCCCAGTAGAGCTTTGGGAGGCACCTGTGGCTAGTATTCCTAGGCCTACACATACCTTGGTATCCAGTGGGATGGGTTCCCCTCGGTCAGTTTAGTTTGTCAGGTGTGGCCGGCACAGCTCAACAATTTGCTAGAAACTCCAAGTGCTAGACAACCAGTGGATAAGCTGTTGCTCGAGAGGTAGAAGTTGAGAAATTAAACTAATGAATTATTCATAAGCCTAATTATATAGCTTTCAGCAACTAGTGCAGTGTTTGTTCTATGCTCTAAATAAGAATTATTTGATTTTATTTTAAATACTTCATATTGTGATAATTGGCTTTATGATGTTATAGATAAAATGTATCTTGTCTACTAAAATGGAATATAATTATCTGAACCTGTCTTAGCCTATGTTGTATTACTGAATGGTAACAAAGTTCAGTTCTGCTGTATGAAACCCTACATTGTGTGTATTTAATATATTACAAGATTCTATACTTATGTAGGGGTTTGCTTGAATATTTTAGTCAAAAAAGACTGCAGAGACTTCTTTTTTTCAGATTCACACACATGACAAGACCCTCGTATATGCAGGGTCTTTTGGGATTTGTTCCTTCAGAAAAATGTTGGTGTTCCAGGTTAGTTGGGATTTACATGTCTATTTATAATATTGATCCTAGTTATTAATACCCATTTAAAACAAGGAAGAAATGTAGAGTTAGAAACTAGGTTCACGGAGATGTACTTCCAGTAGAAAAAAGTTTGTGTTTCTATACTTTTCACTTGTCCCTTATTTTGCAGAAATTCTCTGAATTTGTCTCATATTTTTGGGGTCTATATTAGAACACCGAAGTTTCAAAACTTCGAGTGTTCTAATATCGACCTGTTTTCAGCGAACGCTGAAAATATCAAAGAAACAGAAAACTGATTTTTTTCCTAGGGAAAGAATTTGGTTGTCCGTTTCTGTTGCTTCGGTATTTTCAGTGCTGTGGTGGAAAGTTACGGGTCAGGTTCAGGGAAATGTGCGATTGTGTGGACATGAGGGTTAGGGCGGGTTAGGTGAGTTAGGGTTAGGGTGCAGGTCAGGTAAGTGTGCAATTGTGTGGATGTGAGGGTTAGGGCGGGGCAGGTGAGTTAGGGTTAGGGCGCGGGTGAGGTGACTGTGCGATAGTGATGGACCTTAGGGTTAGGATTTGGGTTAAGGTAAGTGGATAGTTAATGGTGTATGTATAGTTTAGTGTAGGGTTAGGTGTAACAATTTAGGTGTATGTGTGTGGATTGCTGTTGTTTGGTGTGCTTGTGTTGTGTGTATGTGTTTTGGAACAGCAAATTTTTTCCCTAGGGAAAGATTTGCTGTTCTGTATGTTCGATGTTGTAAATTTTCGATTAATAGGGTTCAATATTAGAGCACTCGAAGTTTCGAAACTTCTGTGTTCTAATATAGACCCTATTTTTGCCCTGCTTCTCATAAAATGTTTGATATTCTGATAAATCACTTAAGACAATCAAAAGTCAGTCAATAATATCAGGCATTAGAGTTTCATACTTCTTATTGTTCAGAAAATGCATTCTGATGCAAAATTTGTTATTCTGTTAACTTTGTAAGTGAATTAGAGTAATGTTTAAAATGTGTCTGATTTTGGGCCTGTGTGACCCCCCCCCCCCCATTATATTTGTCTTTGTCCAGAATTCTTGAGCGAAGAGGTTGAAAAGTATGACATACAGAGAGTTATTAAAACTTCCTCTTGGATGCTGTTGTTGGTTTTAAAAACTCCGTTTCTTTGCTGCTGAAAACATATAGAAATAATTGAGGCAACGCAGAAGATGGGAAGCAGGCATGGTGCAAATTCTGCCTCAGTGCTCGGATGAATAATCTTAATGCTATATCACAAAATAAAAGAAGGAGAAAGAAGAAAATAAATATATACGTATTTTTCAAAACCCTTGGAAGCATTCAAACTTGCAGGAGGAAGAATCCTTAAGACAAAAATTATGCAAAAACAGGAAGTCATGATATGTCAGTAAAGATAGCATGTTTCGTTCAAAAACTTGCAGGGGATTTTAAAACAGGATGGACATGCAATATGGTTAGAAAGAGATGATACACGGTTTCTTATATAACATTAATTTTGGGCACATGGTGAAACAATAAAGTGGACGTACAGTTTAGCTTTATCTGCAACTGAAGTCTGCATTGCCTATTTTATCAATGCAGTGTTCTGCTAAACAACTAATTGCAGTGTTTTCCACAGGAAAGGTAAGGGGACAGGGTGGGCAGTGTTTCACTGAGGGTAGCAATAGTTTATGCTGAACACTAAAGTCACTTACAGCTTTGAGCTTTTCTGACAATTTAAAGACCTTCTGTAAAATAATGACAACTGATGCCTCATTCTTTCAAATGTCTAACATACATGTTTGTCACATTTGAAAATCAGTATAACTAAGTACCAGAAAAATGAGTTAAACTGTACATGCTTTCCAGCAATGCTCATCACAATTTGAATAACAGAGTGAACATGACAGAAGTTACAATAATCCATCGGCTTGTGGGTTACATCAGGAGCACACCCCTACCCATATATGGTCACCACTTTCTCTGCAGCTTGCAGTTGTCCTGGTTTGTCATTTTTTTGTTTCTCTCTTTTTGCTGTTTAATAAATATTGCAGACAGTTTTGAAAATATTTCATTTCTACTCCCTGCCATGATTTCCATTAACAAGTAGTACTGTCTGATTCCATTTCTTCACTGCATCTGACAAGTTCACCACTCATGCTGTAATGTCCCAGCTGGTACTGTTGTCTGATTTTTTTTTAGTCACTTAAATATCCCATGACATCATAACTCCAGGCCTGCTTGCATTATATTCTTCAAGTCAAACGCTCCCACATGTGTGTTACACAAGACAGCAGCACACAGTGCATTAAAAACATCACTTTAAAGATTGGGAACATTTGGAAAAAGTTTCATACCACAGTTTGTCTTTATAATTGTTTTAACCATAATGTATATTACCAGATTCCCCCAAACTATCTGCATACTGTTTATGTCATTTGTCAATTACTTACTTGTTTTTTTAATAATGGCATAGTGTGTTCTATTCATGCTATAGGTAAAATAACCTATTTTGTAGTACTTAGCAAGTCTATGCAGTGGTGTACAAACTGGCAAAAACCATTCACTGGCAAATAATAATGAATGTAACTTACGGACAAAAGTAGCAAACGGAGGTGACAGAAAATGTGTCAGTGTATGTATATGTCTGGGTATGCTCACATATGCTCGTATGTGTGTGTGTGTTTGTGTGTATTTATATGTGTATGTCTGCATATGTGTTTGTGTATATTTGTTTCCTTGATCAATCAACCATGTAAATGTACTCAAGTGAATAGAAGTGACTTTCTGTGCTGAATAAATAAGTGATGGATTAAAAACCACAGAAACCTCCCAATTGCTCCATTGAGTATCCACAACATCTTTCTTTAGTTAATCTGAGGTTTCAGGAAATTCTCTTGCAGCCAGTTTTATTGGGTGGTTTGAAAATGCCTTCAGAGTCCCAATCAATAACAGATGAACCATTTAGCATCACATTTTTCTCATGTTTCTGGCTCACGTATCTGTTTCCCAAACAGATTTTGTAACACTGCAATCATTCCTCCTCTTCTGGGAATTGGGTCCACTTCGTTAGAATAATCAGCTTTAACAGCTCATCTCAGAAGTGAATGGCAGTGCCAGAGACACAGAAAGAGAACCAGAAATAAAGAAAGAGAGGGAAATGCAGACAAAATCAATGTGAAGGAGAGAAGAATTCAGAGGGGAAAAAAAAAACAAAAGAGAGAGAGACAGAGAGGGGGGCAGAAAGATTAAGATATTTTCCTGCATTCCTAATGAAATGATGACTTGATGGGATTTGTTTTTCCTGATTTTTTGTGCCGTACAACAACCTGTTAAGAATGTTTCCTGTTTTATAAAGGCAGTGTTATATCTCTTCTTCACTCACCTCCTTGACATAATGCAACTCTTTTTAGTTTTTTTTTTCCAACATTTTTAGTTAAGTTGTCATATCATTTCTTATCCCACACCTGAAGAACATGATACTCAGTTTCACTGCTGATCCAGACTCAATAGGAGATCTGTCTTGTTTGCCTGCTGCCATAACATCTGCCTATTTTATCTTCAGGCCCTGACCTCAGGAAGCATACAAGTGACACTTTTAAATGAAGTGCTGTTGCTCTCCACGAATGCGTTTGCTTTGGTGCTGCTTTTACAACTACAACTGACTTAAGTAACACCCAAGACCAAAAACTAGGATATAAACCAACAAATAAATCACTACCACAAATATCATTTGTTTTGATTCTACCATAAATATGACATGTTTTTAATCTATGCCGTATATTCGCAGATGATTTCATATTCCACTTTCATGTAACTGGAGCAAAATCTGGAGACTGGATTTATGTAATGGTCAGAACCTCTCTGCCCCACACCCTCTATGCAACCATATTTACTTATATAATCAACTCCTAGGTCAGTGTACTTTACGAAAAGGAGAATTTCTTCTTCCATGACAAATTTGTACTTCACATATGAGTGCAGCTAGTTATTGTTCAAATACTCCTACCATTTTCAGTATTAGCACCACATACATCACAAAATTACAGTTTGGCATTGTTTTCTACTTGATTTTACTCCTAAATGGCATGGTGATGGCAACCATTTAGGTTTGCCTTTTTTATTCCAGAGAAAACATTTCCTTTCCACAATGCAAACAGATATTATAGAATCTGCTTTTCTTTTTGCTTGTCTTTTCATTACTAACTTTTCAGAGGTATCCCCTGAATTAGAACTTTCTTTGGCTGGATTTAGAAACAGTTGTAAATACCCCTGAATTAGAACTTTCTTTGGCTGGATTTAGAAACAGTTGTAAATACATTTTTCTATTAATACCTTGCAGTTTTTGTTTTTTGTGTTTTAATAAACAAGTGTCTAACTTCCATTTGTGTAAAACATCCATTATCAGTTACTTTAGGATGCCTTATGAGAACCTTATTATGGTTTTAGTAATTTAATTTTATCCAACAATACATTTTAACCTTTGTTTACTGCAGTTTAGTTCTCCAGTCATTGGGGTTACCAAAGGGCTTTCCTGGGTGCTGTTCCTAGTACTCAGCCTGCTTCCCCAGAAACCCCTTTTCATATTGTTAAAGCCTTGTTGTATGAAAGCAGACTCAGATCTGGATAGATCTAGACTATTGGAGAAAAAGGAGTAGTGATTGCCCATCAGCCTTTAAATCTAAACAAAAGTTATAATTTATTTAAAAGCTAATAATCCTGGACCATATGCCCAAAGTACAACTACAGTAAGACAAAAGTGAATGCAGCACTGAGTACATGTTAAGACAATTTCATTTTCAGTAAAATTTATTTTTCTTCTTTTATTAACCATGGTAGAGAAATAAAGTCTATGATGCTTTTCCTGGCTCTGTATGAGAACAATGTTTAGTAAACCTGATGTGCTGAGAGTCCAACAGAAGACAAGTGTAGGCTGAGGGAATCAAACCTTGGACTACAGAAAGCAGATTGTTAACAGTTCATGTCCTTAATCCTCTAGTTGATGATCGCCAAGCAGAAAGAAGTAGTTACTGAATGCCTGTCAGAAAGAACAAGTAGGTATCGTCTAGACTATATTCCAGTAAGCTCCTGAAATATCCAGGCTTGCTAGGATAGTCCTTGTAGTATACATTGGAAACTACTATTCCACAACATTCCTGAAAGTATATTATGACACATTAAAATTAATAAATGTACAGGTATTTAAATGGACAAATAGTAAGATGCTTCAATAAATGTAAAATGCAGAAATAAATGCACGAACATATAACTAAACTTCCAAAACAGTATATTTATATGTGGGAGGCATAATAAATGCATACATATCTTACCAGTATGAGTAATAAATCATCAAATCAAAAAATAATGGGGGTAATTCAGTAAAGCTTACATGGAGCTTATCTCCATGTAAGCATAGTAGCATGGCTTGAACATGGAGTTCGGAGCTTGTGCGATCCAGGAAAGAAGGCTGGGGGCGTGCACAAGCCTCCCAGCAGTATTCCAGCATGGAGGTGATGGAATAATGAAAATCACCTCATTTGCTGGTAAAAACCATGCAAATGAGGTGAATTTGTGATCCAGGAAGCAGACAGGCATCAGGTAGGAGACGTGTCTGCAGCAGAAATGTATGCGGTTAGTAACCATGCACAGGACTGCAAAAATAAAAGCAGGGCTGTACAATTAAAAGTAAAGCATGTATTATGTACATTAGGCATGCCAATGGCCAAAACTATGGCCATTGTCATGTAAAAGTGCTGCAAAATATTTAAAATCAAAAGTCTTTTTTTTTGCAGATTTTGTCTGTTTAAGCGGAACACAGCGAAGCACAAACATGGGTTCCTGCATAAAAAAAATAGTAAAAGGCAATCTAAATGTTAAACTTCATTTTTACATTATACTGGCCAGCATGCAGACTCATAATAATGGCAGGTAAGAGTGGTTGCTAAGGAGATAGGCTCTGGTGTAGTGGTGTAACTAGGGTATAAGCAAGTAGGTGTATGTAAACGAGCTAAATTTATTGAATAGCAAAATGGGACACCATGTCTGCAGGTACCTAACCATGTAGGAGCTATAATGTGGTGGTGTAGGCAGAAGAAGCAGCTGACATGAAAAGGGGGTGTGTCATGCTTTCTGTAAGCACATTGGAGCTTATAAAACCTTCAGTGTCTGCGGACACTGAAAAGAGGATCTGTGAATGTAATGTAATGCAGGGTGTGTGTGACAGGAACTGAAACACACCCCCTGTATTGTGAAAGTGCCATATGGCACTTTACAATAAAAGGTGTCCTCAGACACACACCTCTGAACCTCTTAGAGCAAGAAGTCTGGACAAAGGCAGTACAAAACGTGGGGCAAAAGGTCAGAAATAAGGACAGTTTTTAAATATTGCCCTTACAAACTTTGAAAGTTTATGGAATGACAGGTTTTGCATTAGCATGGATTTTCATGGAGAGTATGTGGCCTGCAACTGACATACTAATATTTGATATAGTGATATATATAAATTTAAAATGGTTGTATGACTTTTTTCACTGTATTTGAAGTTTAAGTGTAGCTGAATGGGTTTGTGCACTGCGGTGCTTTGCTCAGCAGTGCTTAAAATGGTATGAAGAGCTATATATAAATGTATAGTTGATATCTTCACTGGTGAGGTAGCTCAGTGGTTAGGGTTCTAGCTTTGCATGCAGTAAGTGCACAGTTTGAATACCAAGACAAGCAGTTCAGCTTTTACATGGGAAAGCATTGTTAAATTATTATTTTTTTATTTTTAGTGATATAGTAATTGATATTTGTTAACCAGGGTAGTGTAGTTGGTCCAAAATTCCAGTGTCAGTGGATATATGATGTGAAATCCCCCATGCAACACAAGCGTCCCATACAGTACAGTCACACCCCAAGGTAATGTAATCAAAGCACATAGGGGGACGTTATGCAAAGTAAAATATATACACTTAAGAATGTCAGTAATGAGTAATTAATGTCCAATTCGTTAATTTTTGTAAATGGAAACTGAGCAGTGCTTAGCCATGCTTAGCCGGTTTGAGCATTGCTAAGAAGTTTAATTCTAAGGAGCATTCAGCCCAGCTAAGCAGATTTGCATATCACTAAGCACTGCTCAGCATTTCTGAAACCATCTAAGCACAGCTAAGCAAGGGGCTGTGTCTGAGGCTGCTTAGCTATGCCTAGCTGGTTTCTGAAATGCTGAACGTGTTCATGTCCAGGGGAGCACCCTTTCTACTCAACATTGTTCACACTAGCTATAAGAGTTCTAAAGGCCTAAAACTGGAGGAAATGTGAAAATAAATAAAATGAATTAGCAGACAAAAGGCAATCAACTATAAATAACTAATAAGGCCTCTGCCACTCACAGTGGCCCATTCAAACCCCTCAATAATGTATCTGGCAGGTGGAATGTATCATAGTTAGCCAATCACACAGGCAGCATCTGCAGCACACCAGTATAAAGTATGCAAACACCCTTCAATCTGATTTTCCCACATACTCAGCACCACTGGAATACAGACTTGGGAATTGTAACTGACAAAATGATAGGGGCTGCTGCTGCTTTGCTACATCTCTGTGACTGAGGGCGGTGATGACAATGGTGCTGACAACTGGCCCTGACTGAGGAGGAGAAGAGTGTCCAGACCCAGCGTAACCTTTCAGGGGCTACATGAGCTGTAGATAGTAGAGAACTACAGGGTGGACAGGGACATACTTCAGCAACTCACCGAGCCCTGACACCCTCACCTCACACCCAGAACCAACAGAGGGGAACCCATCCCAGTGGAAACAAAAGTATGTGTAGCCTTAAGAATACTAACTACAGGTACTTTCCAAAGACCTACTGGGGACATTATGGGGGTCTCACAGGCATCCACATCCAGGGTATTCCACCACTTCCTGGATGTCATGTTAAGACATGGCAGTGAGCACATTTATTTCCCCAGCACCCCTGAGGAGAGGAGCAGCAATATGTGTCTCTTCCACCATGTAGCAAACTACCCAGAGGTACTGGGTGCCATAGACTGCACTCATGACCACATCAAAGCACCACCCGGTGAAGAGGGTAGAATCTACATCAACCTCAAGGGCTATCACTCTATCAACTGCCAGGTCATGTACAATGCCCAGGGCATTATCATGTGTGTGTTGGCAGCCCTAGCAATTATCACGACTCCCAGATCTGGCATGCCTCACAGCTGTACCAGGCATTTGCCAGGGGGACATGACATCCCGCACGGCCATCTCGTGGGTGATGCTGGCTACACACTGGAATTGTAGATGACACCCATCAGAAATGCGCACACACACACACACACACACACACACACTGAAGAATGACATAATGAGGTGCACGCACAAACTAGAAACATCGTAGAGCATGTGTTTGGGCTGCTCAAGTCATGGTTCTGCTGCCTTGACATATCTGGTGGTGCCCTGCAGTACTTTCCAGCCACATGTGCACACATGTTCATAGTATCTGCCATGCTACACAATATGATTCTGTGGAAACAGCTGCAGCAGGAACATCACAGGGAAGGGACATAAAGCCCCCTACCATTGCCAAGGTCTCCACAGACACAGGGGGACTCAGAGGAGGAACCCTCTGAGCCTCTCCCTGTAGGCAGATGAAGGCATGCCCAGTACACCCCGGTCATTGGCAAAGAAGCAATGCATAGTACAAACACTGACACCCTAGGGACCCAGGGACTGAAACCTCTCTCTGACTCATACACACAGTAAAAAGGATGGCACACACATCACACTAGCTATACCTTACCATGTATAGGCTGTGTACTGCATGCATCCGACAGTCAGCCCTCAAGCACTGTCCTCACAACTGCCACAGGCACAAGGTAAGTCACTTTTTTTAACAACAAATTAATTGCGTATTGCATTGTAGTAGCATATCTATGGTATCGCTGCATGTATGCAAGGGAATGGGGTGGCCTACTGGGATAGCAGCAGACAACTGACAGCTATGTGGGACAACAGGAAATATCTGTCAAATGCTGGCTTACCCAGAATATGCAGTAGTCCCCTAGGTGACAAAACTCACTGCAGTATATGTGGGGGGCTAACAAACTGTGGGGTCATAGGTCACATTTCTGGATGTCAATGTTGGAGTCCCATACACACCTCTCAGCCTCTCACAGCAAGTCAGCTGTACAAACCCAGAAAAAAAATGTGTGGCAAAAGCTCACAAATAGGGACAATGATGAAATAGTCCACTTGCATACAAACTTACACAGTGAGATCACAGCAGGTCTTGCAGTTGCCTTAAGTCTCTGAAGGGTAAGAAGTCTGAAACTCAAATGTCTGTCATAACTGTCTAACCTTTGGTCACTACTGATTTGCCAGTATTCTCCAAGACAAGTACAACACTATGCTAAATTGAACCAAAATGTGAAGCAAACATCTGGACAGTCTGTGGAAATGTGTATAGTTGAGAGGTATGCCCCCTCCCCAACACACCTGTCTTCCCATAGATATGTAGGAACATTTATGTTTGTAGGGTAATACCAGCAGAGCACACATTCCCAGGTCTGTTCCAATCAACTTGCTAACTTGTAGCATATCCACAATATGCAGGGGGTCAATGAGCTATGTATATGCATGGTTGATACTGTCAGGAAGTAGGCAGCACTTACTGCTGGCTGTTGTGGCTTACTGGTCTAAGTAAAGTACTGTGGTTGACAGGGTCCATATTTCCAGATTGTCTGTGCAAACTATGTTGCATGTCAGCTACACCTGTGGTAGGAGTAGTACACACCATCCATAAGTTAATATCCATTACTGCAGGAAAGCTGGACAATTCAAGGACAGGGGGCCACACATCTGGACATTACACAGCTTGGAGTAACCTACAAAGTGCCTAGTAGGACAGCAGGTGTCTGAAAGTCAGTGCAGTGCCACATTATAAATGTCTGCCTCTTTACTGTGTCAGTACTGACAACAAGTCACTGGCCACCAGCCATACCCCTGGAATGACACGGTGTCACAGAAGGACCACAAGTATTCCTCGTATATCTGTTCTGGTTGTCATAGCATTGCATTTGCCTGCCAAACTACTTGCAAAACAATAATGGTTGATGTGAAAACATCAATGGGAGATAGTGGAGAAGCAGACATCATACCCATAAGAAAAAGCAAGCTCACATGAAGCCGTTCTCTAAACTGTCTATGTCTGGCAGAGCAATATTAACACCCTGTACCCATGTGTGGGCCTGTGTCTGACTGTTATATATGGGCCTGTCCAGATGTCAGTCTGTGATGGTTTGACAGGTATGGCTGACATGTATCCTTATAATAACATTGCAACACAAACTGTCTGAGGACCGCAGCATATTTAGGGGTGCAATGATGGACAACCTGCTAAACAGGTTCTGTTTGTCTGACCTCTACACCTCAAAAACTGACCACAACCTTCTAAGGGAAGGTATTGATAGCTACACACCACTGCCCCCCTCAGAGGATGCAGACAAATATTCTGAACAGTATGCCAGTGCAGTATACAAGTACCTGTACAACTACATGGACTCAGCCATACCCAACAGAACTAAAACCTGCTTCTCAAGGAAACAATAACCTATGTGGTGGACATCCTCTATCAACAGGCTTTACAACAAAAGGAAGAAACTGTTGTCCAAGGGTAAAAAGGCACAAATTCCCAATTGGAAAAAATTCCTCCTTAACCTCAACAAGCAAAGTAGATCACTAGTGAAATCCTCCAAAGTCAATTATGAATCGAAACTAGCCTTTGAAACAAAGGCTAACCACAAAGCCTTTTTCATTTACATCAAAAACCTCCATGCCTAAGGCCAGGTTTGTTTTGAATTACATCTTAACGGTGCCACTTACACTGATCCTGTCAACTTAGCCAACCTGCTAGCAGATAGGTTGAGCACAAATATCACCTCCCTGTCCCCACTCAAAGGCACATCCCACATCCCCAATACTTGCCCCGCACCTCACATCTCTGTAGATCAAGTGTTAAAGTCCCTGTCCAAGCCAAACAAAGCAGCTGCCATGGGACCTGATAATATCCCAGGCTGTATTTTCTAATATCTCCAGCAACAAGTAACCTCGTCATTGAGCAAACTACTCACCCACAGCCGAAGTACAGGCCTCATTCCAGCAGAATGGATAACCCTTTGCACAAAGGTGGTACCACTACTGACCCTGGAAATTATTGCCCCATTAGCTTGACAAGTCTGATCTGTAAGGCCATGGAGCGTATTATTATGCACATCATAAACAAGGGCATAGGCAATCTCCAAGCACTTGACCCCACCCAGTTCATATTTGTCAGGAGCAGATCTTACCTATTGAACTTGGTTGACTTTGAGACTGTTACCAAGGCACTGGATGAGGGAAAATCAGTACACAAAACTTACCTTGACTTGGCCAAAGCCATACACACTATTCTGCACTTGGCCATATGAATAATCTCTGTCATTTAGGCATCAATCCATATGTTACCAGATTGGTAGCAAACTGGCTCATTGATAGAACTCACCTAATCATAATAGGGGTAGCCAACTCAAGTAGTACACCTGGGATTGGTCTTGGGGCATCTGTTATATGGAATATACTTCCCTGAAGTGCATCCCAAAAGCACTGGCCTATGGCTGACCAAGTTTGCAGATGACTGCAAGCTGGGAACAGTCATCAATTCCCAAAGTGATGTGGACATCCTCCAAGAGGGTCTCACCAAAACAAATGACTGCTGCCAGAAACATATTGTCAAGCTGAATGCCAGAAAATACATTATCATCCCCTTTGGGGAGACTGATGTCCCCACATATTATCACATTAACAACAATGTCCTACATACAGAATCAGTAGTGAGCCATTTGGCCACCCAGGTTGATAGCAACCTGACTTCTGAGCACCATGTTGCTTCCATTGTATGGAAAGCTTTCTAGATGGGCCAAATCAAAAGTAAGGGTATTTCATCCAGGGACAAAGAGGTCATAAGATCCATGCATTTGACCCTTATAAGGCCAATTATTGTGTACAATACCCCCTCACAAAGCACATGCAGCAGCTGGAGAGACCACAGAGGTTCCTACCCGGGAGAATCCAGACCCTCAAACACCTACCCTACAGAGATAGCGTAAAAGCACTGTTCCTTTACTCAGTTCCATACAGACTCCTCAGAGGTGACCTCTGTCTGATTTACAAAGCAATCCAAACCCTGCCTTGATGGGACTGCTGCACATCTAGAAGTCAAGCCTCACTCGAGCAACCTGTAGTCACAGCATCAACCTGGTCTGTGATATCAATAGGACTTGGTGTGGCAGATACGTATCTCACAGACTCCCCAATCTGTGGAATACACTCCCTGTCCACATCAAGTCAAGTACCTTAATACCCCTTGTGAAGTATACCCTGGATAACTGCATGGGAAACAGAAAATACAGTCCTATGATTCCACCGGTGACCCTGCTGGACAGGGGCTCTGGGCGCTGAAATGTCTTAACATGGGCTACATTCTCATCTGCTAGGGTATAAGGGCTTCAGGGCCAATAGCCTAGTAACCTCATATGAACCTATGAACCTATAAATAAATGTCTGTCAGTGGTTTACCACATTACTCTATACTGCTCTGCCACTGACATACCAGGCAATCACAGTGCTATGTAGAATATACCACACATATTATGGAAATCTCTGCTCAGTACAATGAACTCTGTAACCACACCAGGATATGACTTTCCAGTTAAGAAGTATACCACACAACCAGGAGATCCCCAGCCAGTATATCACTGAGGTGCTTGATTTTTTACACAGCTTCATCAGCCAATCGGCTGTAACCACACCTCTCAATTGGCTGGATTTGGCGAGAATGTCTATAGTTTGGCTCATATTTTTGGTCTGTTCATCATAAATCTTGTAATTCTCTGGTAAATCACTGTGATGATCTGAGGATTTCTGTCAGTAAGTAATGACATATACATTTCAGTGTCAGATGCTATATATGTCAGAAAATGGCTGCTAAAACAAACCCTGTTACTCAAGCAACTTTCTAAGTTTATAAGAGCAATTTTTAAAATATCTCCCTATGTTTGGGCCATTGTCCCCCCATTTTGGCAGGCTATCCCCACATTTCTTGCACTAACAGGTTGAGCGGTATGGCTGTAGCACACAAAACCCCAGACCAGAGTACAGCTATCTCTGGAATGGAGTCCGACTCTTTCTACAAAAGGTCATACTGGGCATGCTCCTACACTTAGAGAATTACAGCCCATGTCTAAACCCACATCGGACTATACAACTGTATTTTGCATATATGTCTTTGCATACAGACAGCTATGCACACCTTAACTCTCTCTAACTATACCCATCGTAATGGCGTACCCTCAGCTATCTGTAGGTGGCCCATATGTGCTATATCTGCATCTGTTGAGTGTGATACACAAACATATATATGGGCAACATATAAAATATTTCAAGCATATACACACATATACATAGGGAAGAGAGAGACAGACAGTGATAGAGAGAGTGAGAGAGAGGGAGACACAGAGAGTGAGTCATAGACAGAGACACCCTGAAAGGCATAGAGTAGTGTCCTGCTGCAGACAATTGCATACCAGTTGTAACCAGTGGCATGTGCCAGAATGAAGGTGAGCTCCATTGTGTAATAGTAGTGAGGTAGGGGTTGTAATCTCACATCACCCACGTGTGTGTGTGTGTGTGTGTGTGTGTGTGTGTGTGTGTGTGTGTGTGTATACGTTAAAGTAATGTGAGGCCTTTCCCACCCAGTACACTTCCTATTTCTCTGCTTTACAAGATCTGCTGATGTCATTCACCTTAGAAGTACCTTTGGGCACTTTTCAAACTCTATAAGCTCTGTGGCCCATGTGATAACTGCATAACACTATAGTGCAAATAACTAGATAGGTAGGGGTTCTCATCTCAGCTCTGGCTAGTGTGTTTGTAGGTTAAAGTATTTTGGGGCATTTCTCATCCAGTACACTTCCCATTTCTCTACTTTACATTATCTGCTGATGTCATTCACCTTAGAAGTACCTTTGGACATTCTTCAGCTCTCTAAGCTCTGTGGTGTGTGCAATAACTGTGTAACACTATAGTAAAAATAACTAGATAGGTAGGGTTTGTAATATCAGTCCTGGCAAGTGTGTTTGAGTTTGTAGGTTAAAGTATTTTGAGGCCTTTTCCACCCAGTACACTTCCCATTGCCCTACTTTACAAGATCTGCTGATGTCATTCACCTTAAAAGTACCTTTGAACAGTCTTTAGCCTTATAAGCTCCATGGTGCATATGATAACTGCGTAACACTGTAATACAAAAAACTGGATAGGTAGGGTTGTAATATCAGTCCTGGCACTGTGTGCTTGTAGGTTAAAGGGTTTGGAGACCTTTTCCACCCTGTACACTTGCCACTGCCCTACTTTACAAGGTCTGCTGATGCCATTCACCTTAAAAGTACCTTTGAACAGTCTTTAGCCTTATAAGCTCCATGGTGCATACGATAACTGTGTAACATTGTAATACAAAAAACTTGATAGGTAGGGTTGTAATATCAGTCCTGGCATTGTGTGCTTGTAGAGGCCTTTTCCACCCTGTACACTTGCCACTGTCCTACTTTACAAGATCTGCTGATGCCATTCACCTTAGAAGTACCTTTGGACACACTTCAGCTCTTTAAGCTTCATGGTGCATGCAATAACTGTGTAACACTATAGTACAAATAACTAGATAGGTAGGGGTTCTAATTTCAGTCCTGGCAAATGTGTGTGTGTGTGTTTGTAGGTTAAAGTATTTTGAGACATTTCCCACCCAGTACACTTCCTATTGCCCTACTTTACAAGATCTGCTGATGTCATTCACCTTAGAAGTACCTTTGGACAGTCTTCAGCTCTGTAAGCTCTAGGGCATGTGTGATAATTGGGTACACTATAGTACAAAACCTGGATAGGTAGGTTTGTAATCTCAGTCCTGGCACTGTGTGCTTGTAGGTTAAAGTGTTTTGAGGCCTTTTTCACCAAGTACACTTGCCACTACCCTACTTTACAAGATCCGCTGATGTCATTCACCTTAGAAGTACCTTTGGACACACTTCAGCCCTATACGCTCCATGGTGCATGCAATACCTACGTAATACTGTAGTAGAAATAACGAGATAGGTAGGGGTTCTAATCTCAGTCATAGCAAATATTTATAGGTTAAAGTATTTTGAGGCCTTTCTCACCCAGTATACGTCCCATTGCCCTACTTTAGAAGACCTGCTAATGTCATTCACCTTAGAAGTACCTTTGGACACTCTTCAGCCCTTTAAGCTTCTTGGCACATGCAATAATTGTGTAACATTATAGTACAAATAAAAAGATAGATAGGGGTTCTAATCTCAATACTGTGTGTGTGTGTGTGTGTGTGTGTGTGTGTGTGTGTGTGTGTGTGTGTGTGCGCATGTGAGAACCATATCCTCTGTGTGTGTTGGTTGTACCATTTTGATGCCTGTTCCACCCAGTACAATTCCCATTGCCCTACTTTACAAGGCCCGCTGGTGTCATTCACCATAAAAGTATCTTTGGACACCCTTCAGCCTTTTAAGCTCTATGGTGTGTGCAAGAACTGTGTAACACTGTAGTACAAATAACTAGATAGGTAGGAGTTCTAATCTCAATACTGACAACTATACTGCTGTGTGTGTTTGTGTGTGAAGCATATCCCCTGTGTGTGTTGGTTATACCATTTTGAGGTCTGTTCCACCCAGTACACTTCCCATTGCCCTACTTTACAAGGCCTGCTGATGTCATTCATCTTAGAAGTGCCAGTCTGTATTGTACATAACTAGAGAGGTAGGTCATCTAATAGGAAAGGTGTCAGCTTTGTGTATATATGTGTTTCAGTGCATGTCCCCATGCAGCTGTGTGTCTGTGTTTCAGATGGCTATATACCATGTTAAGGGCCTGTGAACTCACCATTGGTAATCCTAACAGCTCCTGCAATTGTCACCCACTTGAATAGCAGTGGCAGACAGTGCAACACTATTGTAGTTCTGTGGTCTTTGTGTTATGTATACAACAGTATTGTTTGTACTACTAGGCAGGTTGAGGTTCTGCTATCAGCAAGGGAAGGTCATTAGTGTGTGTGTGTGTGTGTGTGTGTGTGTGTGTGTGTGTGTGTGTGTGTGTGTGTGTATATGTGTGTGTGTGTGTGTGTGTGTGTGTGTGTGTGTGTGTGTATGTATGTATGTATGTATGTATGTGCATACATCCCCTTGCAGCAGTCTATCTGTGTTATGGCCACCAGCATACCTCTCAACCCTGCACAGAAAGACATCTGGTTAAATCCATATATAAAAATGTGGCAAATAAACATTGGGCACAGCCTTCATATATTGCTGTGGCATCCATGGAAAGCAGATACCAGAACAGGCTGTGCATTTCAATGCACTTTTCAAAGTGTATGCATCATTACATGACAATATCTGTCATCAATCTGCAATTTTAGTCTGCCATGATTTTCCAACAGTTTACCAGAAAACCACAATTTTATGACAGATGGAAAGAAAGTATGTGTCAGACATCAGGACAATCTGCAGACATATGCAGAGGGTACAGGTATGGCCACCATCTGTACCACCCTGCAGCATGCAGTCCATGTTTGGCAAGGTGTGACCTGTGACAACAAATGAAACAGTAAAGAGGTCCCAAGACTGTAGGATAACAAAAATGTCATACGGTCCTGTTCTGATTGCATAGAGCAATTATTGCACATCAGAAACAACTTAATGTTATGACAAATAGTGTAAGCTAAGGTAATGTTACACAAATAAGGTGTCATAGTTGCAAACCAGAGTAAGTCCTTACCGTGGGCTTGGTATGTCTTGCCAACTGTCACGTTACTACAAGTTGTGTCCCACACTCCACATTTGATAATGTCACAAAGCCATTCATTGTCACCTATCTGTGTGCAAAATGTAGACATGTGAAGGCCCTGTGACTACCTGGTGCCCCCAATAACCCACAAGTATATAGGCATGGATGCTAATTAGCTCCATCCACATATGTAGGTACACCCTAAGGCTGTGTGTACTGTAAGTATTTTGCAGTCTGTCATTGAGCCACAAACTGCTGTTAAGACACTGCAATGAACCAATGAGGTATGGAGTGCTCTCAAGCTCCTAGCCTCAAGCTGTATGCAGACAACAGTGCCAGCATACCATACAGCAAGTACATGTCACCACTATGTCCCACATCAGCACCAACCCCATTAACATGCAGACTGCCATGACAAGCCTGAGTACCCAGGATTTGCATTCAGGCAACAAGTATTGGCAGCTGTCAGGAATTGCCTATATGTGGTTCACCACATAGGTGAAAGGACCACATCCAGGCAAAAGGTAGACATGACCTCTGAATAGTCCTCAGTCAGTAAAACAATACATTAGCAGCATAGCCAGTCTGCTGTGCACCTATGTAGACATCTGCAGAATTTTAAAGGCTATGTTAACACTCACAAAGGTCAGCCATGTCCCTCAACAGCTGTTCCACTCAGACAGCCTGTAATCAGTACTGGCCCAATATTTACCAGTCAGGTTGTCCACAGGTGTCTGTGGCATGCCAAGATGGCAATGTTGTGGTCAGCCCTTCAACAGCTGCCCCATGTACAAGAGTATGACTCCATGTGCATAACCAGCATGGGAAGCCTGACTTGCATATGAGATAGCAGACACACATGTTGGAGAGTCAAGTTTGGCTACCAGAGGCTGCCCTGTGTCAGGAATATACTCCCGAACATGTCAAACACACTATCATGCATACCCTCATCAACTGCTGAGTGGATGAGAAAGAAAAACATCTGTCCCTGTGGTTCGACCAGTGTCCAGCAATGGCAGGGGCAACAGGTGCTGATGGCTGATTCTGTTGGGGATAATGTAATGGCTAGGCTTGTGAGGGAACCATGGCCAGTACTGTAGTAACCTCCTCTGTATCTATGAACCTGTGGTCCTATAGAACACCCAGGTGACATGTAAGGGTATGTATGCAAGGTCACACTGTCTGCCTCCATTGTCACTCACACACTGTTGCATGTATACACCCCTGGTAAACATGTACATATACAGCCATACCTTGGCAATGAAAAGGTCACTGATGTTTCCACTCCACCATACTCAGCTGCAGTAATGTCATCAGTACACACACAGACACCTGGAACAGAAACAGAATAAGGTATGTGAGACAACAATCACTCAGCAGTACTAACAGTAATAATCCACCATGGCAGAAAGGTACATACACTTCGATGTGCAGCCATGACAATTGCCAGCAGACAGCACCTTATACAGCATAACATTACTACACTGTACTATATTCACCCTGTGCATCAGACCCATATTAGCATGTCCCTGTATCGATGGTATGGATAACAGGTATGTAGCACAGGTATCATCATATGCACAGGGTGTGTTGTGGGGTTGCCAGAGGCCTAGGCTGGGCCATACAGTTGACATCATGTGTGTGTGTGTGTGTGTGTGTGTGTGTGTGTGTGTGTGTGTGTGTGTGTGTGTGTGTTTGTCTGGGGGGGTGGTGTTCAACTGGGCCATGGAGAGGAGCTGTGTGTGTCTGGTGGTGACCTGCCTATGATAGTGATGTGTGAGTGTTTGTATGCACACAGTCAAGCCATGTGGTTGTCCTACATGGTGGTATTTTGGACAGCCATGGACCATACATGGCAGGATCTACAGCTCACTGTCTCCGGCCATGGACATGGGAACTGGTTCTGCCAGGAGTGTCACTGGCACCACCAGGCACAAGTCCAAATGCGGTACTACTCCCTGATGGTGACTGCTGCCTGTTGGATCCGTGTCCCTGACGGGACTGGCAAGGATCACGTGCCCATGGCCTGATACGTTGCGGTGTGGACAGCACCCTCCCTTTGCTAGTGCTGGTGGTACTGCCACTACAGTAGTATGAATGTGCACGGCCGTGTGGGCTCTCAGCTGATCTTGTTGCTGACCTATGTCCACGTGTCCAATGCCCTACTCCCACCACATACTCAAGCACAGACATTACACGGTTGAGCACTGACAATGTCTCACCCCACCATCTATCCACAACATCAGCAAAATGACGTATGACATCACCAATGCCGTGGAGGTTGTCACGCATGGCAGGAAGTGCTGCATTCATGACCCTGAGCATCTGTCTTGTGTAGCGTTCAGAATGTGCCTGTGCCTCCATGATGGACTGAAACATGCATCAGGTGACACCTGCTGTGACACCTCTGACAGGGACTGGATGGACAGCAGTCCTCATTTGAGCACCTCCATCAATCTGCCTGTGTGGGAACTGACCAACTCTCTGGCTATGGCTAGTGTCTACACTGGCAGTTGCCATAGTCACTACACCAGCCTGTCTGATGCCACCACCCTCTGACTGTTCATTATCTGTGACTGCTGGGGACTGGGTATGTGTGGGCATACTGACTGTGTGTGCGGACATTGTGGGTGAAAGTGGGATATCAACCAATGGCACAGATTCAGCAACCAACAACCCCACCTGTGCCTCACTATGACCACCATCATCAGAGTCTGATAAGACCCTGACATCAGGTTGTGTGGGGGAGAGACTCAGTAACATATGTAAATTACTAACTGCACTATCCAAAAACAAACAGTCCACATGGAGTAAATGCTCTGCAATGAACAGCAATAGAAAATTAAACCACAAACAAAATGTTCGCAGAGCAAAACAATGGTAGGGAAACCAAGTACTCCAAAAATATACGATATACTCCAAAAAATGAAAGAATCCCAAATCTCCAAAATTGTAAAAGACAGGTTTATTCGAATAAAATGCGGTGAGTGCTTTCACTGAGGTAGCTTCATCAGACCGTATTACAATACATTCAAAAAACAATTGATTTAAATATGTAAAAAGGCGCCAAAAGGATGACATTCCCTTAAAGAAACATACTACATAAAGGCTGCCTTGCATGGTATGTGATTATTAAGAGGTAAAAAATGTACTAAAATAATCAACAACACATTTAAAAATTCTAAGTTTCCCAAACTTTAATAATGGACATAAGGGGATAAACTACCTAAGGAGACATACTACATGTAGACTATCTAGCATAATACATAAGATAAAATAATGACATACAATAAAAAACCAACAACTTACTTAAAAATTCTAAGTCTCCTGGACTTTAACAATGGACGTAGGGGGACCCTGCCATTGAGTCCAGGTGGTAAATCAGCCCTAAACTTAATAATCCAATTGATCTCACAATTCTCCATGTAGTTTCCAATATCCCCCCTTCTAAACGTCCTGAAAATCTGCTCAAGAATCCTAAATCTAAACTCATGGTCAGGTCCACATTCGATGGTGTGTTTAGCAAGGGCATTGAAGGAATGGCCTTTCCTGATGTGATACATGTGTTCACGTATCCTGTCCCTCAATAGGCGGTTGGTTTTGCCTATATAATATGCTTGGCAGAAGATGCAGGATGCTAAATACACAATGTCCTTGGACATACAACTACCTTTAACTCGAATGGTGTAGATTCCAGTCCCATGGGGAGGTCTAAAGGTTGGATCAACAAGGATGTAGGAGCAGAAATTACATCTATGGCAGGGTTCCATATAGGGTCCCTCTATGCACCTGCCATGTGAAGAAGGTTTGGGGTAACATAGTAATTGCTTAATATTTTTCTTATTACGGTAGACGAATTTAGGTTTATCCCCAGTCAATTCCTTAACAACGGGGTCCACTGACAAAACATGCCAATGTTTGAAAATGACGTCTTTAATGGCACCAACATCTTTGGTATAATATATAGGGAACAATACGTCATTATCTTGTGCAAAACTTGCACTGGGTTGTTGTGTCACAGTATGATCAGCACGGGCCCTAGCTGCTCCTTCAGAAAAATAGGGCATGGCTCTATTGTTTCTCAATGTGGTAATCCCCTCCATACCCTTGCTGACATCTAAAGCACTATAACCTCATTCCCTGAACCTCTTATCCAGGTCTTCCAGGCCTGCGATAAAGTCAGAGTCTCGTGGAATGTACCTGGACGTTCGCATGGACTGTCCACGGATAACATTGTTGTATACATACCCAGGGTGCATACTGGATCGGTGCAACAGGCTATTCCTGTGACTAGATTTCCTATATAATCCAGTGTTGACAATTCCTCCTGGTAGTTTCTCTACATATACGTCCAAAAAAGGAATACTGACATGTGACCATTCCATCGTAAAACTAAGAAACCATATGGAATCATTAATCAATCTAAAGAATTCACTCAATTGTGCTGGTGTACCTCTCCAAACCAAAAACAGGTCGTCCACGAAGCGCCTGTAGAAGGGTACATATGATTTGAATAATTCATTCCTAAAGAGGTATACATGTTCCCATTCAGCCATTACTAGGTTGGCGTAGCTATTGGCACATGATGTGCCCATAGCTACGCCATCCCGCTGCAAATAAAATCTGTCCTGAAAGCAGAACACATTCGAATCCAGGACCTTCCTCAATAAGGATATAACTAGCTCAGTATTAAAGGGAGAATCCAATCTCTTGAGATATGTGTCTATCATGTCCAGTCCCTCTGCATTGGGAATAACGGTGAACAGTGACTGGACGTCCATCGTCACCCAAAGCAATTCATCCATCTGCGTACAAGTACTCACAAACTCATAAAAATCCAATAAAAATTGTTTGGTATCTCTAAGGATAAACAAATTTGCTTCAACAACAGGTCTCAATAGAGTCTCAACAAAAATTGAGAGGGGTTCAGTCGACCAACCTCTACCGAACTATCGGCCTCATAGGAGGTACGAGCGGGTCTTTGTGGATTTTGGGAAGGCCTTGAATAATAGGTACTAATGGATGTGCAACATACAAAAAGTTGTAAAGTTCTTGATTAATGACACTATTGTCAAGTAAGGTATAAAGTACAGATCTAACTCTGTCAATAATGACCTCTACTCTTGTCTCAGTGATCGATTCATAGAATCTATCATTCATCAACATGTTTGTCATATCTGTGTTGTATCTATCTGAGTCAAAAACAACTATCCCTCCCCCTTTGTCAGCTGGACGTATTGTAATGTCACGATTATTACGTAGGGTATCCAGAGCTGTCCTCTGCTCAAAACTCAAATTGTGTCTATATCTATTGTGTGGAGTCTGTCTACCACTCGTACAATAAAGTTCATCCTCAACCAGTTTGCTGTAAGCTGCAACCAGTGGATGAAGGGGTGGAACAAATGTACTAGGTTTCCTAAGCACGCCAGTAGTTAACATGCGATTGGACTGTTTGAAAAAAATCCTTAATGAGAGATTCCTAACAAATAACTTAAAATCTTTCAGGGTTTCCTCTAGTCTACTACATCTACTGGGAATGAACGTCAGGCCCTTTGTGAGTACCTGAAGCTCAAAATCACTCAGAGTATAACTGGACAAATTGAAAACTAACTCTGTTCCTTTCTCTCCCACATCTTCTTGATACTCCGATTGGAGGAGGTGTCCGGGGATAGTTTCCTCTTGTGACGTCCCCTGCTGTTGGACCTGGTCCTCTCCTCTCTCGTGTATGTTTTGATGGGATCAAGGGGTGAAATCAAAGGGCTGGAATGCAATCCCCCTCTTTATTGATGGAATTTATTGCAACTTTGTCATTATCAACAACAGCATCGGCACTAAGGCCGGTATTGGAAATCACACTCATGCTGTCATAATTGGGCATATTATCAGAAACCTGTGGTTCGTAGGAAAACTGTTTTCTCAGGGGCTGGGAGGGAGCGTGTCTCTACCAACATCAGTGAGCGACAGACTGCTACCTCCTCAATGGGTTCCCCTAAGCCAATTGATAAACTCCCTTTTCCCATCAAAACATACACGAGAGAGGAGAGGACCAGGTCCAACAGCAGGGGACGTCACAAGAGGAAACTATCCCCGGACACCTCCTCCAATCGGAGTATCAAGAAGATGTGGGAGAGAAAGGAACAGAGTTTGTTTTCAATTTGTCCAGTTATACTCTGAGTGATTTTGAGCTTCAGGTACTCACAAAGGGCCTGACGTTCATTCCCAGTAGATGTAGTAGACTAGAGGAAACCCTGAAAGATTTTAAGTTATTTGTTAGGAATCTCTCATTAAGGATTTTTTTCAAACAGTCCAATCGCATGTTAACTACTGGCGTGCTTAGGAAACCTAGTACATTTGTTCCACCCCTTCATCCACTGGTTGCAGCTTACAGCAAACTGGTTGAGGATGAACTTTATTGTACGAGTGGTAGACAGACTCCACACAATAGATATAGACACAATTTGAGTTTTGAGCAGAGGACAGCTCTGGATACCCTACGTAATAATCGTGACATTACAATATGTCCAGCTGACAAAGGGGGAGGGATAGTTGTTTTTGACTCAGATAGATACAACACAGATATGACAAACATGTTGATGAATGATAGATTCTATGAATCGGTCACTGAGACAAGAGTAGAGGTCATTATTGACAGAGTTAGATCTGTACTTTATACCTTACTTGACAATAGTGTCATTAATCAAGAACTTTACAACTTTTTGTATGTTGCACATCCATTAGTACCTATTATTCAAGGCCTTCCCAAAATCCACAAAGACCCGCTCGTACCTCCTATGAGGCCGATAGTTGCGGGTAGAGGTTGGTCGACTGAACCCCTCTCAATTTTTGTTGAGACTCTATTGAGACCTGTTGTTGAAGCAAATTTGTTTATCCTTAGAGATACCAAACAATTTTTATTGGATTTTTATGAGTTTGTGAGTACTTGTACGCAGATGGATGAATTGCTTTGGGTGACGATGGACGTCCAGTCACTGTTCACCGTTATTCCCAATGCAGAGGGACTGGACATGATAGACACATATCTCAAGAGATTGGATTCTCCCTTTAATACTGAGCTAGTTATATCCTTATTGAGGAAGGTCCTGGATTCGAATGTGTTCTGCTTTCAGGACAGATTTTATTTGCAGCGGGATGGCGTAGCTATGGGCACATCATGTGCCAATAGCTACGCCAACCTAGTAATGGCTGAATGGGAACATGTATACCTCTTTAGGAATGAATTATTCAAATCATATGTACCCTTCTACAGGCGCTTCGTGGACGACCTGTTTTTGGTTTGGAGAGGTACACCAGCACAATTGAGTGAATTCTTTAGATTGATTAATGATTCCATATGGTTTCTTAGTTTTACGATGGAATGGTCACATGTCAGTATTCCTTTTTTGGACATATATGTAGAGAAACTACCAGGAGGAATTGTCAACACTGGATTATATAGGAAATCTAGTCACAGGAATAGCCTGTTGCACCGATCCAGTATGCACCCTGGGTATGTATACAACAATGTTATCCGTGGACAGTCCATGCGAACGTCCAGGTACATTCCACGAGACTCTGACTTTATCGCAGGCCTGGAAGACCTGGATAAGAGGTTCAGGGAACGAGGTTATAGTGCTTTAGATGTCAGCAAGGGTATGGAGGGGATTACCACATTGAGAAACAATAGAGCCATGCCCTATTTTTTTGAAGGAGCAGCTAGGGCCCGTGCTGATCATACTGTGACACAACAACCCAGTGCAAGTTCTGCACAAGATAATGACGTATTGTTCCCTATATATTATACCAAAGATGTTGGTGCCATTAAAGACGTCATTTTCAAACATTGGCATGTTTTGTCAGTGGACCCCGTTGTTAAGGAATTGACTGGGGATAAACCTAAATTCGTCTACCGTAATAAGAAAAATATTAAGCAATTACTATGTTACCCCAAACCTTCTTCACATGGCAGGTGCATAGAGGGACCCTATATGGAACCCTGCCATAGATGTAATTTCTGCTCCTACATCCTTGTTGATCCAACCTTTAGACCTCCCCATGGGACTGGAATCTACACCATTTGAGTTAAAGGTAGTTGTATGTCCAAGGACGTTGTGTATTTAGCATCCTGCATCTCCTGCCAAGCATATTATATAGGCAAAACCAACCGCCTATTGAGGGACAGGATACGTGAACACATGTATCACATCAGGAAAGGCCATTCCTTCAATGCCCTTGCTAAACACACCATCGAATGTGGACCTGACCATGAGTTTAGATTTAGGATTCTTGAGCAGATTTTCAGGACGTTTAGAAGGGGGGATATTGGAAACTACATGGAGAATTGTGAGATCAATTGGATTATTAAGTTTAGGGCTGATTTACCACCTGGACTCAATGGCAGGGTCCCCCTACGTCCATTGTTAAAGTCCAGGAGACTTAGAATTTTTAAGTAAGTTGTTGGTTTTTATTGTATGTCATTATTTTATCTTATGTATTATGCTAGATAGTCTACATGTAGTATGTCTCCTTAGGTAGTTTATCCCCTTATGTCCATTATTAAAGTTTGGGAAACTTAGAATTTTTAAATGTGTTGTTGATTATTTTAGTACATTTTTTACCTCTTAATAATCACATACCATGCAAGGCAGCCTTTATGTAGTATGTTTCTTTAAGGGAATTTCATCCTTTTGGCGCCTTTTTACATATTTAAATCAATTGTTTTTTGAATGTATTGTAATACGGTCTGATGAAGCTACCTCAGTGAAAGCGCTCACCGCATTTTATTCAAATAAACCTGTCTTTTACAATTTTGGAGATTTGGGATTCTTTCATTTTTTGGAGTATATCGTATATTTTTGGAGTACTTGGTTTCCCTACCATTGTTTTGCTCTGCGAACATTTTGTTTGTGGTTTACTAACTGCACTATAATGTTTGCTGATACACACACACACACACACACACACACACACACACACACACACACACACACACACACACACACACACACGTGAGGTGGCACAAAGCCATTATACAGACCACAGTTTCTGGATGATGACATGCATGACACACAATCAGACCACAACAGACACTCTCTGGGCAGGCCCTCAACAACATGCAGTGCAGCTACATCCAGTTAATGTTGCTACTACTATACACCTCTGAGATATGTGAGGAGTGATTTTATGTGATGGACCTTCACCTAACACACAGTGCACCCTCAACAACATGCAGTGCAGCTACATCCAGTTAATGTTGCTACTACTATACACCTCTGAGATATGTGAGGAGTGGTTTTATGTGATGGACCTTCACCTAACACACAGCGCACCCGTGTACACAATACTAATGTACTCCTGTATAGCACAGTGGCAACAGCTATACAAACATACATGCCAATATGTTACAGCTCCTGCGAATAAGCTCCTGTGATGACCAATGTAATGCACTGCAGTTAACCGAACCGCAAGTGAACATGCACATATTGCAATATGGCTAAGTGTAACAGTTGTATGCATGGAAAAGTGCCTGCCCTTAACATGCCTAGGGTATTACTGAGTCACAACAAGACAGTTACACACTCACTGGCTTCTGCTTGCTGTTCCCCAGCCAGACCAAAGGGACCTATGTAGTTGTGGGGGAGAGGTATTGTCAGCACACACACATCTGACATTGGTACAGGATAATATGCGCATTTATGAACATGTACAGTACAAGCTGTGATACTACCAAAATTACTGACATTCACAATAGGTGTGCACTTATGTGCATTACAAAATTACACCCACAAATGAAGTTTGACCTGACATATACATCCAAGTATGCAAAGGCTGTCACTATGAATGCTACTTGATGTGATGACCACTGGGGCCTTACCTGGAAGCTCCTTGGCTGTTGACTCTGTGCCACACACCTCCACGACATATGTGGTGATGTTTTCCTGGGAGGCAGTGGCTGCACCAAGGTTGGTGAGGAACTCCAGTGGTGCTTCCATAGCAGGCCCTCCACCAGTGGCAACATGGTCCCTGGCCACAGCTGTAGCCTTTTGCCATGCATTGTGTATTAGGTCTGTGGCATAGTGTCAGACCTGTTCATAGCTCCTGCCATGGTGTCCAGTGCTGTTGATGGTCCCAACCAGTTCTGCCCACAGGGCATTGCATTCCTGCATGGGCTGCCAGCTCATCCCCAACAGTACCCTGTGATGTAGTCTCAGGGCATCCAAGATCACCGCAGTCTTGTCCTGCATGTATGGTGGGTGATGTCTACAATACATCCCACCTGAAAGACATGAACAAGGGAACACATCACAGGACCGCATACATTAGCTACCATCATGTACAGACCATACATATCCACATTTGCTAGCACTATCCATCACTAACACTCACATTATACCCCTGCAATCTATCAGTGCAGTATGTGTGTGAGTATTGTGAACATACCAACATTACAGCATATGTTGCCTCCCTAATCCTGATGTGTCATGTTCCCCTCACTGAGGACCATTAATGTGAATAATCCACCATTCATCATTCACATTACACAGCACATGCAGCAGTTGGGGTCATCACAGAGGTTCCCCACCAGGGAATACTAGGCCACCAAGCACTTACCATACACTTATAGGCTATAAGGCCAACCCTCTACCCAGTCTCATACATACTCCTCAGGAGTGACCTCACTGTGGCATGCGAGGAAATCATGGTCTCCACATTGCTGGGACTGCTGGCTGCACTAGAGCAGGTCATGCTCCACTGTGTTAACTCACACACACACACACACAACCTGGTAAGTGACCTGGACTGGCCTTGTTGGCAGCTCACATGTGTGTCACACACATTCACCCTGAAGTGGAATGGGCAATGGACACCATGTCCACATCAGGAAGGGTAGCTACCAAAACTTTTGCAGGTGTAACCTGGTGAAATGAATGATTAACAGCACATACACCCTTGGGATACCACCTGTGTCTGTGATGGATGGGGACATCAGGTGCTGCCTTGCATACACATGGGCTAACTTGTGTCCTAAGCATATGACTGTTCATGGCTCATAGCCTAGCAACCTGAGATGGTAGCAGGACTACCAGAAATGGTCTGACTGCTGTGACAGACTGTGTTGTTATGTGTCCACATGAATCACTGCCATCGAATGCTGGGTGTCCTCTATGGGCAACGTTACAGTACCAGGTCATCCAGCCTACATCCGGCAAATAGGTGAGTGGTACTACAGGTGCATGTGGACATTCCAGGAATATCTGAGGTACATAATAACAGAGAGCAGTGCATATGTGGTATAGGGTGACATATTCAAAGGTGTCTGACATCTGCAGTACCCAGATGTTGGGAGAAGGTGTACATGTAAAACAAAAAAACAAACTGATGAAGTCCATTTGAATTTAAATTCAGATGAAAGCACTCATCTGTGATTATAATAAACAGTTAAAATGAGCCCTCTACTTTTTATTTAAGAATGGGTACATGTGCCTAATAGTTGTAGACTCCCCTACCAGACAACTGTGTATTTCTGCACACAAGTTGGACAACACGTGATGGTTGTCCACAGAGTTTGGGAGATGTGTCTGTGACATGCCAGACTCCTGGGGACACAGTAATGGTACATGAATATCTGGTACTGTATCCATTCCCTTACATTGCATGCTCAGTATGTATGCACTGCTGCTGAGCCAGAGCCAGCATCCCCCCACTACTACTACCTATAACCTGCTGTCCTGCTACAGGGGCTAACCAGGTATGCTAGCCATGGGTGTCAGGAAATCAGATATAGGTGTGGAGTACACATTGACCTAGCCAGAGTATGTCAGGAATGGTCAGGGAGACCTGGATAATCTATGAAATAATCCTGTATGACATTGGTAGACCGATAGGGGCTCAGTAATGGTACATGATGTGATATGCCAGCTGAATCCACCATTACGTACTGTCAGTGTGATGCCCCTGCACTGGCTCAGTAATGAAGGAGCCTCAATACTCACCACTACCACCAGTGAGGGACGTACACAATGGGAGGATGACAAGTACACACACACAGTAAAGTACAATTATCCTTCAAAGCACATAGATATCACAGTCAGTCTGGTGCTGGTTTCCCCCTCTCTCTCCAGATCCTCACTAAAACTCCCCACTGGCACAGCTATACAGTTAACATCTCAGCACAGCGGCCAAGCCAGAACATCCATCTCCCTGTCTGCCTGACCAGTGCATTGTGTCCCTGGCCATGTAGCTGACACACACACTTACACACTTTGAGATTTGATTTATGAATCACATGTAATGCACAAATTCAAACACACATGCTCTCACACTGAAACACACAGACACACAGACACATGAGCGCACACACACACACACACACACACACACACACACACACACACACACACACACACACACTCTTGGGAAAGGCTGGCATAGGTTTACGAGCTAGGGCCCCTTTCAAGCACATTTACAGGTAGTTCCAACTGCCACAATCCAGCTATTTATCAGCTACTGTAAGGCCCTTACCAAAAGGTGACGATTCTTACTGTGTGATGTGCCTATTAGCCAAATGGTAAGTGTGACCGAGACTAAGGCTATTGGAGTGGGATATACAGTGTTACCCAATACATATGCAAATAGTCTAAGAGCTTACTTAGTTCTATACAGACCAGACACACTTACAAGGTTCAACTATATTTAATGATAACTAATAAATGAACAAGGCAATACACTATCAATACAGTGACTTCAGAGTTCAGACTCACAGGGAATACATTAAGACAACATTGCAGGACAGTCTGAAATAAACATAGCAGACATCTAAGGTAGTAGGTGCATAGGTTCATAGGATGATATCCAGCTATTGAGCTGGAGGCCCTTATAAGCCTAGCCAGGAATTCTACCCATGTCCAGCAGGGACACAGGTGGTATGCCAGGGGTGTATGTTCTGTTTCCTGTCTAGTCATCCAGGTTCCTCTTAAACAGGGCTAGAGAGATACTCTGCTTCCCATGGAGAGGGAGTCTATTACACAGATGTATGGATATTTTGGGACACAAATCTATCCCGGCAACACATTCCATTCATATCACAGACAAGGTTAAGGCCTTTGTGCGGGTTGCACAAGTGGAGTTAGCCTTAGAAGATAACACTGGTGACCAAATATGCTTATTCATACAAAGGAGTGATTGCTGCCAACTTGTCACCTGCTCCTTCTTGGCCCTGGACAACAATATTTCCTTCTATTATACTGTTTGTTTATTGCTGCTGTCCACCAGACAGGTTTACTCTTCCTTGAGGTAGATGATTTGGTCCTGTCAAGTATTGCTGAGTCCATACAGCTATGTAGGTGCTCATATATTTTGTCTGTGTAGACTTGGACATTAGTTCAAGTTCCAACTGAAGGGAGAGTGGCTGGGAAGCTACTTATAACTGCTCTGAGGAGATTGTATTCAGCTTTGGAAATGTTTTTCTATTTGACTCTGACAAGTGGAGGGTCAAGGGAGATGGTGACTTCAGAAGTGATCGCTTTATGGTCGGATCTTACCAAGGAGGATGACACAGTAGGAGTGCTACCATGGCTACTCATGTTGTGTACGACCAGGTACAGAATATTTTCACCTCTCATAGGAGTGTCGACCACCCGAGGCAATGCATTGCCATGGACGAAGCCGAGGAATCTCTGGGGGTTCATGTTTGGGCTAGAATAGGTCTTGCACTCTATGTTTGGGTAGTTAAAGGCACACAGGTTCAGCCTAAAGGGTTGAATCTTGATGGATTTAACTAAGTCCAGATAGGTGTCCTGCATCATGGTTGTGGGTCTGTAGCTAGCTATGATATGAATATGTGTTCTGCCGACACTTAACTGCACTTGGTGTGTGTCATGCGCATAATACCATTTGATCAGCCTGGAGTTGTGTATGTCTTTGATAAATATTGTAACCCAACCTCCTTTGCATTTGTAGCCCTCCATTTGGGGTCTGAAAGTACGGTAGGATGAGTCACCTGGTAAGGTTGGGGTGCTGTCCACAGCTTTGAACCAGGTTTCAGGGACTGCACAAATGTTAGCACCCTCCAGGGAAAGGAATGCTTGCAACGAGTGCAGTTTCATGCTAAGACTCCTTGCATTTAGCAGCATGACCTTTACATTTCGTTTAACTTAGTTTTTCATGTTGCTAATATTGTGTTCATGACTTTGCCTACAAAAGGCTCTATGGGGCAGACCAGAGCCTTTGCCAGAGATGCCCAGGGGAGACAGATGAAGGCCATCTCTGGCAATGCATCATGGTCTGTCATTCATGTATTGGCTTTTGAGTGAGACAGCAAGGAGCCTAGGTTCTTAATGTGATTGCATCTCTCAGATATTGTGTTCTTAGGTGGTAGTAGTAGAGGGTGGTCTGTGTACATAAGGCAGTTGCTATACTGTCTCAGGATGCCCATATCAACCACAGTAGCAGGAGAAAGTACAGGAGATTGTCCGTCCATAGTTGTCATTATCTGTGGAACAGAGGTCAGGGATAGGAGAGTGGGTGCTATCTGAGAAGAGTACCACAGGAGTGAGTATGGCTGGATAAAATCAATACAGTAGCTGCAGCTGTGGGCCTCACTCACACAGGAGTGCTGGTAAGGGACAAACATTGCAACTGAGATACCTCACAAAAGGTTAATACAGCACAGTGGCAGTGCACAATGGACAAACAAGTACAAACACACACAAATGCTGGGTTTGAATAGCACTAAAACAAAGGTAAACTAGAAACACTGGAACTGACCAACCAACCAACCCTTGTCCCTGAGTTCGTAGCTCAACACCCTATGCCAGACAAGTTCCAACCAGTTCGCTTACTCCCAGTAAGTGCAGGCAGGCCCTGACCAACACAAGATGGCCTAGCAGCAAACACAGGAATCACACAAACAGATCTGAATACAACAAAACAGGTAATCGGACTATGCTAAAGATATTTCAAGTCTGTGTGGGTAAATGTAATACAGGAGAACAGATACACAGAAAAGTATCACAGTAGCAAACAAGAGCAAACTGATTTAAACAAATGCAGCAATTAACCAACAAGAAAGCTCAAAACTGAGCACTGTTCCAGCAGTCTTCAGTCAGACAAGTTCTAACTGCACACTCCTGCTACTAGGGTGCAGGGTAAGCCTAGATTACTGCTCAAGTTCTACAAACAAAGCCTGATTCAGCAGGTCTGCAGGTAGTGTGTGCTACAGCAAACAAGGCACACCAATTTCATTAAGGAGCAGTTGAAATAAGCAGGCACAATACTCCTTTAATTAGCAATTCATAGCTCAGAAGGGCAGAATCTACCCTCTCCTCCCACAAGAGTGTAGACCACAAACCTCATTCATGTGAAATGACTGGCCTGAAGCCCAAGTGCTTCAACCAGAAGTAAGACACTATTAGACTAACAGACAGTAAAAGCCTTCAACCAGCAAAGCCCAACTTTCAAGGATGTAACCCCACCACAAGAGTGCAGACCACAAACCATCTTACTATAAAACAACTGGCCTGAAGCCCAAGTGCTTAAACCAAAAGGCTTAGAATGACAGTTACATTTTAATCAGGCTACTAACAATCAGTAATACATACAGCAGACTACGTGCAGTTGAGTACTTGTAAAAAAAGGCATCAAAAGCAATATAAAGTAATAAAATATGAAGAAACACAAATACAGTAAAATCAGTTTTTATTTAGGTTAAGTGGAAAGGGATGAAACATAATACTTTAAGTTTGAGAAACCAAGTTGGGGGGGGGGGGCTTCCCCAATGATCTCTCTCTACTCAGTAGAATAAGCTGATGGGTTGGGACTGGGAGGAGTGTACAAAATTAGATGTATAGTAGGGGTGGGCAACTCACAAGCCATCAAATTTAAGAACACAACAAGGACTGGGCGAGTGGGTAGGGAAACACTTATAACTCCAACAGAACAGAAAATGTAAAAAAACAAAACAAAAAAAAAACAAATGTAATAATATAATAAGATACAAAATAGAAGTGATCAAACCTTAAATAAAGGTCTTCTAATCAACATTACATGCAGAGATGACTGATACTCCTAGCAATGCAGAAGACACAAACACTTCAGCTAACTACAGGTATTTTTAACTAAAAGAACAATGCTGTCTGTCAGCTCCTCCAACTACTTAAATGATGCTATTCACAGTTTGCAAACTGATTCTTTGGTAATCTTTTTTTTAAGTGACCCTAGCCAAGAACTCTTATAACTCCAACAGAGCAGTAACTTAAAACTAAACAAATATAATACTAGAATGAGATACAAAATAGAAGTGATCAAACGTTAAATCCAGACCTTCAAATCAACATTAAATGCAGAGAAGACTGATACTCAGAGCAATGCAGACCACACAAACATCAGACAGATATACTATATTCCCATCTATATGTAAATGGTTTTACATGTCCCTAGTTCCTTATTATTAGCAAGGCAAATGCATATGAGTGGATAATGACAGATACACAGACACATACAACATGCAAAGGTCTTTCTCCGAGACAGGTCTGAAAGTAATAATCAGTTTCATGCTGCTTAGCTCAGATTACATCAGTGTTTGTCACCTGCCTTCACTTGCCAAGCTAACAGCAACTAACATACATTTTAGCATCTCTGCATCAGAAGATCTGTTTGATATTTGTGTAGAACTGGAAGTCATAACACAGTTAAGCACTTCTACATTTTCAACCTAGTAATTATTTATGTTTCAAGGCAATACAAAAACCTCTAGCTGTAGACATTTATGTCTGCATGCTGCACTGAAACTGGGATAACACATTCATAAAACAGGTTAATCTTATTTACTTGATGTTTTGCAACTTATGTCTGTATGTTTGAGGCTTACAGCTTCTACTATTAATACATTCATTTGCACAGGTAATACTTAATATACATTTCTGTTCTGTGCCAGTAACCTGTTAGAGCAAAACATCTGGACAAAGGCACAAATAAAGGGGGGGGGGGCAAAGGCTAACACATACTGGCATTTTATAAATATTGCTCTTACACACTTAGTTAATAGAATACTAGGTTTTGGATTTGCGCAAGTTATCTGAAGGTTATGACATCTAACATTCACATATGTGCCATTAGTTTATGACTTCTCTCTTTAATCATTTGCCATGGATTTGCCAGACAAAACACACATGTAGGAGTAAATGAGTAAAAATATAAGGCAATTATGTGGTCAGTCTGTAAAACTATGGACAATTGTAAGGTATGAGCTCAGTACATAACATACAGTTCAACACACATACTTCTGTACCAGTTGTTTAATCTCCACATAACATATATAAGTCTCTTACAATTGTAAGACATGCATAATTATGATATAAATATACACAAATGAGATGATTATTTACAACATCACAGTTAGCTGGGCTGGCAGTGTCACAGTCAGTATTGTACAACAGACAATCCAGTAGTAGTCATATGTGAGCTGACCCTTGCTGGGGTGACTCAGGGACCAGAGCTGTGATCTATGTCACTGCAGGCCATACCTCTCAACCTGTTAGCCCAAGAAATTTGGACAAAGCCATAAATAAATTTGTGACAAAGGCCCATAAATAGGAACAGGTTCTAAATATTGCTTTTACAAACTTAGAAAGTTGTTAGAATAACAGGTTTTGCATTAGCATGACTTTTCTGTATCATATGAAGACTGGAACTGAATTGTCTGTCATTATTTTCTAACTTCAGTCCTTCATGATTTGCCACTAATTTGCCAGAAATCAATTTTATGCAAAACAGACCAAAACTGATAGGCAAAAATCAGTTTATTCTGCAAACATCTGTACAGTTCAGAGGTATGCTGCAGATATAGCCATCAGGGATGGCTGTAGGTGCTGGGCACAGACTAACAGCAACATGACAGTCCAGGAATTGTTGTTAAGAGCTACTGTTTAATTCCTATTCCCCATGACTACATACCCCCCATCTGCAATCCATTACATACTTAATTGTTTGACATACCTGGTATAGTGCTGTACTCCTTTTTCAGAATAAATTCACAAAAGGTGTTGTGAAAAGTCACAGTCTATCTTCCTGATGAAAGTATCAGACCTGTTTAGTGTAGTCAGCAGCTTGCCTTTTGTAGGTAATGTTCATGAACAGGTGATGGAATGTGCACCAATCTGTTGCTCCCATTACCTAACTGCATCCAGAACAGCTGGGTTGCCTTCCCATTAGCCAATGTCATGGCAACACAGTGCTATAATTAAGGCCTTTATGTGGGCCTTGCCCCTTTTCCTGGCCTGTGAGGAGGATATTATAGAGGTGTGAGAGCTACAGCGTCACAGAGGGTAGGTGGAAATACTGTCCACTGTTTGGATTGATGTGTTGTGTCCACAGTTTTGCAGGCTATGTCTGCATACCTCTCAGCCTCTTATTACAGGAACTGTGGTAAAAGCAAGATAAAATGTGTGGACAAAGGGTCAAAAATATGGACAGATTTTAAATATTGGTGTCATAACCTTAGAAAATTGCTAGAGTAACAGGGTTTGTTTTGACATTCATTTTCTGAGGGATTTGAAGTCTGACACTCGAATGTGTATTATGATTTAATGACTTCCATCCTGATATCATCCCAGTGATTTAGCAGAATACCACAAATATTATGAGGAACAGGCCATAAATATGACCCATAACCCTGGACATTCTGTGGAAATCTGTACAGTCACATGTGACACATTGCAGCATTTGTCTGTGTACTGATTCTGTGTCTGTGTCAGAGGCCCAAGTACACTGATTTTGTCCACTATATGTTGGAGTACTGTGTGACTGGCTATCAGGATGTGTTCATAAAACTCAGTTGCTGTACTCAAGAGGTCAGTTGGCCTACTGGTATGTTGCCCTGACTGCAGTTCAAATGGTTCTGTGTTCATAATTTGGCAGTGATGTTTTTCGCTCTGAATGTATATCTCTCTACTGCCTGATAAATTTACAAATGCATCAGCATAGGAAAATATTTTCACAGAATGTCCAGATTTTGTGCTCATATTTTTGGTCTGTTCATCATAACATTTCTTGTTTTCTGGCAAATAACTGGGATAATCTGAAGTCTGTTGGCACTAAATAATCACAGAGCTATGAGTTACAGACTTCAAATCCTGCAGAAAATGTATGTTAAAACAAACCATGTTACTCTAGCAACTTTCTTATATGTATAACTGCACTATGTAAAATATGTGTCTATTGCTGGGCCTTTGTCCCTCATTTGTCAGTCTTCATACAGATTTCTTGCACTAAGAGGTTGAGAGGTATGTACATCAATAATTTCCCAGAGCTGATTTGGTGTAGTGGTGTGTTGCTGTGACTGTAGTTCAGAAGGTCCTGTGTTCATGACTCTTCAGCTTTGTCTTTTTTCCCTAATGTTAAATGACTGTAATGCATGATATGTTTGAAAAAGCATCACAAATTCCCACAACTCATTTGGTGTAATGATACATTGCTGTGCCTATAGTGCACATGGTCCTAGGTTTGAGACCTGCCAGTGCTGGTTATTTTGTTGCTGGGCAGAACAGGGGCTGATTCAGACAGAGTGATTAAAACAGTTTTAAGCAGCTTTAAATGGGTTTGCACTGATTTGCGAGATGCGCCGCAATGCCAAGAGATGCTTAGCTTCCCTTAGCACTGCTTATTCCCGGGTAAACCAGTGCTATTTCCAAAAAAAAAGAAAAGAAAAAAGGGATGATAGAAAAGTGGTGAAATGGGGGCAAGCAGAGAGAAAAACATTATGAAAGGCAGCTAGGGATGTGCAGGACAGGTGTAGGAAAGGACCATAGCTCTCCATTTCTTCTGCAGCAACAGCCGTGAATGATGTGGACAATTTGGAATTTAGAGCCTCACACCACACAGGGAGGGGTGTGGGTGACATATATTGGTTGAGTAATTCAAGGGTAAATTGACTGATGTCAGTGTACATGGGGGCGAAATGGAGAGCTATGTATGGGACATGATTTTTTTGTGGCGACAAATGCCTGCTATTTTATTTTTAAGGTGAGAATGGGATGTTGGAGAAAGGTTGTAGGCATGTTTGGGGAGGTAAGTTGGGTAGGAGAGGTTGTTTTTGCAGACAGACAAGACAGCAGACAGAGGCAGTGTATAACACATGAGGGGGTAAACACCTTAGACAGGGAGGGTGGTTGGGAATCGGAGGACCATGTGCCTCCAGATGGAAACAGGGGACTGAGTCCCCACCCATGGGCAGTCACCACTACCCCTTCACAACTTCAAAGGTGGCTGTGCTGGGGGCTGAACAACAGGGGCAGGCTGCCTCTTGAGGTGCACCAGTCTGCCCTCGATTTGGTTCAGCCGTAAATCCAAGTTTGTCTGGATGACCCTGCGCACCATGCCTTGGAATTGTTTCTGGGTGACTGGTTCCTCTCTGAGCCCCCACCCGGGGGGGGACGGGCCCCATCCCCTGAGGTGGTTCCACCTGAGGGTGGTGCAGGGCCAGCAGAGGAGGCAGTTCCAGGTTGGGGGCCGGTGCCATGGCCAGATGAGGTGGGACAGGTGGATCCGATGGGATCTTCCTTCCCAAATGTGCTATGGTGTTGAGGTTTTCCAAATGTATTGGTTAACCATGAACAACACATTTCAAAATTAGTTATAACAGCATACATGGGAGTTCCAATTAACCCAGAACAAGAAAATTGAAAGAATTGCATAGCAAGCAGAACACATGCATAAATGGAATAACAGTCAATATTGTAACAGCATGCCAGTTACATTTATGGCAACAGGCCACCAACAATGGTATCTGAACAAGGTATGTTAGTATGCAACCAATTAAATATATGTACAATAATAGAACACAAGTCCCAACATTAGGTTTTGAGAACAACATATTCATAGTATGTGAATAATAATTATTGATGTAGATAAGGGGTGGGGGGAGAGAAAAAAAGTCCATTACCAACTGTATAGGCTTATATTTTTCACAACAGTACTGCTCAGTACTCTGCAGGTCTGCCCTCACTTTACATCTACCTGTGGTGTATAGCTTCTGTAGCACATACATACCTGTTAAACTGTCAACCTGTAATGGTATGGGGCAAGCTGTGACAATTATAGGTACATGAGTAGAGGGGACTCATACATGACAGGGTTACATATATTACTAACAAGGTGTATCCTGCACTGATGTTGTGTGAGTGTGCTAATAGCATACTTGTACTGAATTTATATGTGTGCACAAGGTTATTGGCAACAGTGCTCACTAGCCATGACAGCGTGACACTTGAGAGACATGTCTTGGGAAGTGCATGGTCTATATACCTATCCTGCTGTCCTTTGTAGGCATGGGGTTGGACACTAGAACATTTGCACACAGTTTATTACTATACCCTTCATACAGCTAACACAAGCATTTTTTTACCTGTGAGCCCTGTAGTGAAAATATTTGTTAACACTACCTGACTCTTAATACAGGGGGTGTGTTACAGCTCCTGTCACACACCCCCTGCATTGCATTCCATTCACAATCCTCTTTTCAGTGTCCACGGACACTGAAAGGATTTTAAAGTGCCATACGGCACTTTGACAGTGCAGGGGGCATGTTACAGATATGCGAGCACTACTACAACACAACCCCTGCACTAATTCAGTATCAGTGTCTGCAGATCTGTCTCAGTAGCGTGCCTTCATTAATATGTAAGTCGAGCTGCCAGGAGGGAGATGCGGACATGGACACCATTCACTCTGTGTAGGAATGACACTATTCCTATACGGAGTTTACTGAATCCTGGCCAATGTGTAAAAATCTTATAATAAATATTTAGACAACAGAAAAGTATATTCTGTAGCCTACCTAATTCCACAGAGCATGCCTTTTCAATTCAGGGAGATCACTGTACCACTTTATACATCACATATCAGAGCCGGTATTCAGTACAATGCTACATGTTTCAGCCTTCAATCAAGTTACCTGAAACAAATTAAATGGTACAATGATGCCGTACTAAAAAAACATAGGTGAGAAAATGTAAACTGTTCTGAAAGGCTTCAGGAAACATCATTCTATTTGAAATCTACACCTGGAATACACAGCTGGAAGGACTAACACCACATCAGGGAACTTAATACTAAAAATAAATATCTATAATAAAAAAATGAGAGATACGTTACATGATGCCTTTTAACATTATAGAATAAGCTTCCCCCTGCAATCAGAATAACTAATCCATTAACTTCTTTCAAAAATAATCTTGATATTTCTATTAGAAATAGAAATTACTAACATGGAGTTACCTTAGTCAAGCTTATTAAAGACCAGTTGGTCATAAACTTGGCAAATGAATGTACCAGCCTATGACTGTACACAGGCTATCTAAATCAAGTTTATCACATTGAAGCTTAATTATCAGGTTATTTTGGCTTCTAACCATGACATTCTGAGATGATGAAATATTTTCAATTACTCATTCATCTGCAAATGTAAATTCTAATTTGAAGCTATACCGTTTGTTTTATTGTTTAAGTAAAGTTTACTTATTCACTTTAATCTCTTGTCTTTATTATATATGTATTGTTATGGTGATTATGAGAGGAGATGTCTATCATTATTTACCTTTGTAGCTTAACAAGCTGTGGTTTCTGTCTCCATTTAGCTAGATCACTTGACCCTACTACTAATGTAAGACATTCATTTGGATATGTATATCTGGCTTAATCAACAGCATCAGATAGCTGGTGACCTCTGGCAATATGAAGAGTGGTGACATTACTACTATGCAAGGAAGAAAGTTGTGGGGAATTGGAGAATACTGACAGTCATCCCTGGGAATTTGTGTGTGTGCATGTGAGCAGTTGCATGCGTGTGTGTGTGTGTGTGTGTGTGTGTGTGTGTGTGTGTGTGTGTGTGTGTGTGTTTGTGTGTGTGTATGCATGAGTGTTTGCGTGTTTGCATATGTGTAAATAATAACTTGTTTGAAACGTACTGGAAACACTGTGGCACTTTGACATAGTTATGAAAAAGGGTCTTGGGGTGCTAGGATAAAGACTCAGTTTTGTATGTTGCTTGCATTGTGTGCATTCTAGTCTGGGTGTGGATATTGGAAGACCACACCCAGGATAGTAATGCACATAACCTTTATGCTCTTGGATCCAGATTGCCTTTTTTAAATTGATTATTGAATAAGAATTCTGCGCACTTTCTTTCTTTTACTTTAACCTCCTCTATATCTCTGGTCTGACACAATGCACCACCCTTCTGGTACCATATTAGTCCTTTTGTGACATACTTGCTGGCAGTTGTGAGATTCCAGCCCCATCTATGCCACTTGGTCATCATAGTGTGTGTGTGTGTGTGTGTGTGTGTGTGTGTGTGTGTGTGTGTGTGTGTGTGTGTGTGCACATGTTTCATGCACTTTTATCAGATTGGCTTTTACCCAGGATTTATTTCCTATTTTTATTGCAAATGGGAGCCAGAAGAAAGTCACAGTAAAATCAAAATCAATTTGGGAATCATTTTCAAGAATGGCACCTTTTTGCAAAGACGCTGAGATGTGAACTACTATTACTGTGTCCACTGCAAAAGAATATCCTACCAGTCATTCTTCTTCACAGCTTGTTACCTCAGATTCAATGTAGTTGGTTGTTTTGTTTGTCTTTCGGCTTTTTCCCGGTAAGGGGTCGCCACAGCGGAACTCCGGTCTGCTAATGATTGGCAGTAGATTTTTACGAAATGCCGAGGTGCCAGCTCAATGCCCAACCTTCAACGAAGGCATGCCCATTTACGCACGCATGTCTTTCGAACGCTACCCAACTGCGGGGAGGACATGCAGACTCCACAAAGAAGGCACTCCCAAGCCATGCCGAGAATCGAATGGGAGAACTGTAGTTGGTAAGTGATGTTAATCAACTCAGACTTGGTTTCAACAAAACCTACAGGTACAGGTGGGATAAATCAGACAAGCTGTTTTAGATTTGAGCACCTGGACTAGGGTGCTGCACTCTTCAGTGTCAGCAATTACCTTCAATCTGTAGGGAACCGAAATGCAGGTCCAGTTTCTCATAAATTTTACAGAATAAGTTGATAAGTTACTTGATAATGAGGGTGCCTAAGGGAGATGGAATAATACATGAGTACTTAATCTGTGAGATGGAAGTGAGCAGTGGGATTCCATTTTGTTTCTTCAGGCTTGGCTTCTAGCTTCCATTAAGCTAGTATAAACTAGAAGGCGGCTATATAAGATGGGTCCACTTCTTAATTTTGAAAGATCACAATCTTGAGATTCATATTATCAAACCCAGAATCTTGAGGTTGTGAAATCTTGAAATTAAGAAATAAATAAAAAAAAATATATGACAACTGCTAAAAACATGTTTTTGCAGGGGGCAAACCCTCCCTGCACCTACCACATCCCCTGCAAACTAAATATACTAACTCCAAATCACTGTACAGTGAAGAGAATGGTAATATACATCGCTATACAGTGTGGAATGGGAACATTACCATTCGCTTCACTGTAGCGCGATCTTGGAGTTAGTATATTTAAGTTGCAAGGGGTGCGGGGGGTACAGGGGGGGGCTTGCCTCCCTAAAAAAAAATGGTGTTAGCAATTGTCATGCTTTTTTTTTTATTTCTTAATTTCAAGATTTCACAACCTCGAGATTCTGGGTTCGATATTATGAATCTTGAGATTGTGATCTTTCGAAATTAAGAAGTGACCCATATAAGACATATTGGTTGTTGATTATTCAGTCTCTAGTGGGTCTAAACCTTGGCAGTGATTGTCAGTTTCCTTACCTACGGAGAAGAAGAAATGCTGCTGTGTGTGGTACAGTCTTTTCCACCTGTTGTCTGTCTATACTGTGCTGTAGTCTTTCCCACCTGTCATCTGTCTATACTGTGGTGCAGTCTTTCCCACCTGTCATCTGTCTATACTGTGCTGTAGTCTTTCCCACCTGTCGTCTGTCTATACTGTGCTGTAGTCTTTCCCACCTGTTGTCTGTCTATACTGTGGTGCAGTCTTTTCCACCTGTCATCTGTCTATACTGTGGTGTAGTCTTTTCCACCTGTCGTCTGTCTATACTGTGCTGTAGTCTTTCCCACCTGTCGTCTGTCTATACTGTGCAGTAGTCTTTCCCACCTGTCATCTGTCTATACTGTGGTGCAGTCTTTCCCACCTGTCATCTGTCTATACTGTGCTGTAGTCTTTTCCACCTGTCGTCTGTCTATACCCAAAGGTGGGATTTGGCAGTGATAACTTCAAGGATTAATAGAATAAAGAAAAATATAGTGGCTACTGTATAAGTACTGAAAAAAATTAAAGCATGTTGAGGATATCCATCACGCCTGAAACCCATGCTTCAAAAGAGGTCAGCAGCATCTGAACTCCCACACCAAATTCTGGAGTACCTGTAGCAGAAAGGTATACATCAATATAAAGACATAATGAAATGGCAAATGCAAAAAAAAAAAGAAAAAAGAAAGATATCTACAGATCTAATCAACAGTAGTGTTACCTCCTGTTCCAAAGCAACTTTGGAAGGAACCTTTGGTGGTTCCAGCATCTGTGCCTCTTCACGGAGACCAGCAGTCAAACTTTATATTGCAGTTCAGGTGGTGCCCACTTTATATACTGGCTAGCTGGCTTAAATGTGTACATGACAGACTATTTCATAACGAGAATGAGATGCAAACTGTTGTATGATTAGGAGAGGACTGAGCTTGACTTACTCCATTAATATGGGAATTGATTTTGTTATTATTCGATGAACCCCCTGTACCATGGCAACTACTTATAATAAGACACAAATATTAAAGATTTTAACTATAGAAGGTGCTCATTGTTGTGTAACAAAATGCTCCATTTTACATTTCATAGTCGGTCTTGGTTACTGAAAAGAAATATTAGATACAGGAAGGGGATTACATTTTGTCAATATCTAAGGTTTCCCAATATGATTTTCACAGGCAGTATACTTATACTACCCTAAAGAGATCAAAGATGCTTAAATGGGAAAGGTCTCAGGTAGTAGCATATAAAACTATATAAGGTTATGCATGCAGGTATTGGTATCTCCTTTGTAATCTGAGCATAATAAGAACTCATAAGGAACCTCTAACTACCTCCTCAGATAACTTTTAGTCATCTCGTACAAAGTGCACTTTGAAGAAGATAGCACAGTTACTGTTGATGGTTCTATAGAATAATCTTTACATTTTGCTATATCTAAATCTTATTCTTATCCAATATTCACTGTTCAAGGCATTTGTTCTAGATTTTGCTTTATGAAGGGGCAAAATGATGAGATAATTGGTAAGATAATGTATTTCTCTTGTTTTGGGAGCCCTCTCTTGAGTGTTTCTTTTGTTTTACTGACATATTTTTCTTCTGCCTACCTTGTTTGCACTTTATATATATATATATATATGCTACATTTTATTTATTTAACATTTGTTTACTGAGAAGTCCGACTTGGAATGAGCCAATTTTCAGCAGAAGCCTGGGAAAAATGCTCCAGATGCATGTCTTTATAACTTGGGAGGAAACCTACACGAATGCAGGGAGGACATGCATACTCTGCACAGAAGGCACCTCGGCTGAGAATTGAACTGGAGAACCTCTTGCTGTGAGACAACAACACAAACCACTCACCACTGCTCTGTCCAACAAAGTGTTTGCAATTTTTTTTCTTGTGAGATTGTTGAATCTATATAGTTTTGATTATTTTCTTTATCAAATGGCACTTGCAACAAGGCTGAAGCACTGTTATTCTTGTAATAAGAAACTTGGTAGTGAGTGCATGTCTTTGGTGGATGAGGTCTCTGAAGGGTTAAACCTAGCAATCAACATATACTCTCAGATGATTGCTGTTAACTTAACTATAAGTTAAGTAATCAAGTGATTTTGTCATTATTAGACTATGAGAGTCTAAACCCTAAAGGATTAAATTCTCCTTATAAGAGGTTGAAAAGGTTTTCCTGGTTGAAATCATATTACCCCGATCCAGACTAGCTAGGCCATCTGTGGCACCATGGGCAACTCAAACTTGAGAAGCATAAAAATAACAACAAAAAAAACAAACAGTTTTATAATTCTGGCAAGCTATTCGCTCCAATAACTGCAAATGCAGTATCAGCATTCATTTATGGTGCTGCAATATCATCACGCCTTCATGAATCAATGCAAGTGCTGTATTTGTACCCCATTGGTACCTGCCTGCTGATCAGACCCCTTTAGAAGCTTGTGCCTGGTGTAACTACCCCCTTCACCCCACCTTAGTTACTGCTCTGTCCCAATTTACTTTCCTTTCATGAAATTTGCATCTACCCCTGTGGAACATGTTAAGTTAGCTGGAAATAGCTATGAATTAATGCTGGCCTAATCTCATTAATCAGGCTAACTGGATGGGGTGGAAGTTTTACTAAATAAAGGAGCACAACAATGTTGAGGAATGTTATGTGATTTGGCTACAGTAATATTCAGACATTCTAGAATAACCTTTTGTCTGATTTATCATCATCCAGGAATTGATGCAAAAGTGTGTAGCTAGAGTCCTTGACATATTATTGATATCATTCAAGGTTTTCTACTGACTGGGGGTGATTTCAGCTTTGTACCGTAAAACTCCACTGCCAATCATGAGCGGACAGATGATCCGCTGTGGCGACCCCTAACTGGGAAAAGCCGAAAGAAGAAGAAGAAGATCAGATAGGTTTGATATTACCACATGATCCTGTCTATCTTTTTTATCTTTTTCTAAGATAGTAGGGAAGCAGCTTGCAGAATTTGGAATAAGGGACTTATTGACAGTTTACTGTGGTTCATGCAGTAAAAAAAAAAAAAAGATGATCGAACATCCATGGCTGATGCAACAACTCCACACACTTTAATGTCACATAAAAGCAAAATCAACAAACAGAACCAAGTAAAAAGGTGAGTGCTTTCACAGTCAAGTAATACAACTGCTTCTTCAGACCTAGTAAAAACAGCTCTCCTACTCTATATATACCAATCAAATACCAATTAACTAATTAAGTGCACACCTAAAAGCACAATGCAACCTGCTTAATACTGTTTTTGTGAGGATAAAAACAATACAAAAATAACTCACTCATAAATACATCATATATATATATAGAAAACATCATATATAAAAAACATCAAGTATAAAACATCATATAAAAACAAGTCATATGCAACTATAGCAGCAGTGCCTATATGCATTATTCAGGTATAAAACATGCACACGGTAAGATAATAGATGTAGCTCTTTTAAATAGTACTTCTGACCTGTGGATCCAGCCTTGCCCTTACTCAGATCATATGAGACCGATTATAGTTTTAGCAGACCGTGCTGCAGATCAGCCAAAGTTACAGAAGATTCCACCATTTTTTGTTAGGAGGCTAAAGTTTTTGCGGAGATACACAGTGTTGAAGCTGACACACCCTTAATCCTATGGGACGCATTTAAATCTAGTACAGTGCTTAGTTAAGGTCTTGAGTAGGTGCCTAGAGTCAATGAGCACAGTATTTACATAACCTTCAAGAGAGTTTGTATATTTTGAATAAGAAGTCAGGTAGGTGACAGTGGGTGGCATCTGTACAAAAAAGGCAAGGTAACACAACCGATTTGAGTTATCATTAATAGCTAAACTGAGCTTGCCCTAGATAGATCATAAGTCCCATGCTATCAAGTGTCACTGTAGGTCTGCAGCAGATTAGCCACAGATTGCTAACTTCAATCTAGGCAGTCAAGGCTCTCCTTTTTTAAAAACCCAGAAGCCACTGCAGCTACAAACTCTGTGGAGGAAAGCCTAGAAATCCTTAAGATTCAAACATCAATAATACAGGCTGTCCCTCCTCTATTCTGATCTCCCACAGGATCTGGACCCAAGCTACTTCCCAAAAAGATGCCTAAATGAAGAAGTTGAGGCTAGATTTAAATTCTCGTAAACCAAAGAGGAGTTAATAAGAAGCATAATACAGCTAAAGAATCCTAATGTATTGCGCCCAGATGGGCTACAAGGGGAACTATATAAACAGCTTCCACTGGCTGCAGATAGCTTGTTTGGGCAAGCAGGTCACTTTGTTATAGTAAAAACAGCCCCACCCTCACAGAAATAGGCACTAGTATTTCCTGTGTTGAAGCTGAATAAAGATCCCATGTACCCCAGTTATTGTCTCATATTATTACATAATTCTGAGTACAAGAGTTTCATAGGTCTGTGAGCAAGAATACTTAAAACACTCATCCTTGCAATAGTACATGAAGATCAAGCTGTTTTTTAAAGGCCATTATGCTTAGGGAAACATCCTGAAGGTTGTACAATCACTGGAAATGCAAATATGGACAAGCACCTCATGAGCAGTCCTCACAATAGATGTCTCATTTTATTTCTGTAAAGATGGTGCCTCTGATAAGTTTCAAATAATGTATTAACCAGACACCTTAGTTGATGTACTACAACTGATGTATGATGATTCTATAGTTGTGGACAAAATGAGGCTACATGTTTCTAGACCTATAAAAGTAAGAAGATGGATAAGGCAAGGCTGCCTTCTGGCATCATCTTGTTTATTTTGGGTGTACAGCCCTTATCAGATCTTTTGAGGAATATACTTTCTAGATTCTCATTCACTGCTGGACAGGTTAAAACAGCCAGGGGAGAAGGTGTATTGTTTGCAAACAATTTAGTATTGTTGTTAATGCATCCCCTGAGCATTACCCTGATAAACCAGTTCAAAAACAAGCTTAAAGAAAGAGGAAACCTACAGTCTTTGTCTTAGTTCACTCATGTTAGTGATTGTCCCATAAGAAAACCACAAATGAGGCACACATCTCCTAAGGCACCTCCCAAACCAGCTGGAAAGACCCAATTATAGGGAACCCTCTCAGAAAAAGATCTGAATACTTCAACTTTTTCAGTCTTAGTAGAGGCCTACATCAAGCCTTGTTACCACATTGCTTACACTGTTTGTTTTATTCACTGACCTGCAGGCCTGACAGATACTCTGTCAGGGTATTTTGAAAGTGGTTTGCTTGAAGAAGAAGGAGACCTACAGCCACTGTTTCTGTTGCAGATATAACTGACTGCATCCAAGAAAGCCATTAAATTCAAATGGAAATTACCAGAATCACCACTGTCATCAGAATATTTGGTCATTATAGAATAATTATATTGCAGAGATATGAATGTAATTACCAGAAGGGGAAATATGTACATGTTTTTGAACCATCGAGGCCTCATTTGTAAGTAGTGGAATACAGCCGTTAGGGGATTCGGATAGGGTGTCATGCTGTAATTCCTTTGATTCCTGCCTGTTTTATCATTGCTATTGTATAATCACCATACTTGATGACTTCTTGTACCTTTAGTTTTGTTTGGTCCTACAGTACCAGTTTTATTAACTAAATGATGTTTAACTTTTTAAAATTACATTATATTGTTTGTTAGGTTGGTATCGGGTTAGGGTTGCTAAACTTGTCCAACCTGCCTAGTGGTTTGTTCTTTACAAAAATCTCTTATTATTATAATTAAAGCCATAAGTAATTCAAGTTTTGTTAGTACATACATTATGCTCCTAATCATTTGAAGATAACAAGCATTGCTCCTTATTTAAGCTTATGGAGTGAAAAATAAAAAAAGGCTTAGGAAAAAGTAGCTTTAACCTGCTATGCTAACTAATAAGTTAGTGTGGCAACGGCTTTTTTTAATACATTTGAGAGTAATGGGGGGGGTGTCTGTTTCAATGAGGTCTTGAGGACAGGAACAGGAGGTACACTAGATGACACCACAGAATTTTAGATATGTGATTCTGAGTCATTTAAAATGTTAATAGGGCAACAGGTCTAGCACAGCAGTGCAGCTCATGCAAAATAAGAAACATGAAACTCTAATACCTGGCATTACTGACTGGCTTTTATCATCAGTGATGTATGAAGGCAGAAAAAAGGCGACATCGGAGACAAGTATGCAGTAAGTGGTGTGTGTATGTGTGTGTGTGTATGTGTGTGTGTGTGTGTGTGTGTGTGTGTGTGTGTGTGTGTGTGTGTGTGTGTGTGTGCGCTCATGTGTCTGTGTGTCTGTGTGTTTCAGTGTGAGAGCATGTGTGTTTGAATTTGTGCATTACATGTGAGAGAGTGAATGTGTGTGTGTGTGTGTGTGTGTGTGTGTGTGTGTGTGTGTGTGTGTGTGTGTGTGTATCTGTGTGAGTGTGAGAATATGTGTGTTTGAATTTGTGCATTGTGTGTGAGAGAGTGAATGGGTGTATGTGTGTATTTGACTGTGTGAGTATGTGTGTTTGAATTTGTGCATTGCATGTGAGCGTGAATGTGTGTGTGTGTGTGTGTGTGTGTGTGTGTGTGTGTGTGTGTGTGTGTGTGTGTGTGTGTATGAGCATGTTTGTGTGTGAGCATGTTTGTGTGTGAGCGTGTGTGTGTTTGTGTGTGTGTGTGTGTCTGTGCTAACATGATGCAGCCACCACTGCTAACTACCACAGAAAATGCTGATCTGCCCTTGAAGCAGTTAACATTGTGTCAGAGACATGAAAATCAGCCATTAATGAATTTTTTTCTTATTGCAGCTAAGGTGAATCTGAAAAGGCAAAATACTACATCGTGGAAACAGGGTCTTTTTGCACAGCTCTTAACATGAGCAGTGGGGGTCTTTCTGAATTCCTGGGAATGTGTATTTTAGTTATGGAAGCGATAAAAACATGCTCCAAGAAGATGAGTGTACTTGTTCTATTATTTATTTATTTATCACCAAGTTCAGTTGTTTGGAAACTCACCCCCATGGCAGCATTTTAAATAAGCTTTATTTGCATTTGGCAAGCCTCTGAACCTCCCATGTGGGAAGCAAGCCCCTCCCCACTCCCTTCCTTGATCAAACAAATACAAATAGAAAGTAAAATCTTTAAGAATGGGAGGATCATGGTGACAAACTGGCATTCACTCAAAATGTGTTTGTCTATTTATTTATTGACATTTGTTTATAGGGGAACGTCAAACTGAAAAAAAAAACACTTTCATTGGAGGCCTAGGGAGAAAAGCTCCATAGAATATAAATTACATCAATAATTAGTATCACTTAGAATAAAATGTTCAATCGTAAGAGAATATAAATACCAAACCAATCTATAGAAAATATACCAGATAAATGCATTTGAGATAAATAAGTATGAAAGAAAAAATATACAAAATAAATGCAAACTGAGTATGAAAAGAAAACAAATGTTGTATTGGTGGCAAAAAGTAAGTTTCCCTTCGCAGAGTCACACAAGAGCAGAAATACTGAGTTGCATGGTAAAGTGTAATATGCTGAAGTAGCAGAGTTGTGGCTGATACAGGCAAACGGGCGAGCAGAAATATTAGTCTGAGACAGAATAAATAAGGAAGAGAGCATACAAAATATTATACTGTTGGAAAAAAAATAACTTTTGGTATTAGCCTGATGTGGTACAGGAATCGAGCCAAAAATGGAAAATAATTATTCTAGTAAAGACATGAATGAATCAATATTAAGTAATGAACTGGTAGGGACTGGGACTGAATACCAAAATTTGGCCACACAATTTGAATATGAGCTGTGCCCTTTAGATTTTGTTGGTTTATAAATTTCAAGACATTCTTTACGACAAGAAATTAACATTAAAGGACCAGATTTAAGCTGTTATCAAATGTTCATGCTTCTATCTCAGGAACATTGTCTTTATTAAGCATCAAATTCCCTCCTGCAGAACCTTCCCCTAATGGTACATGCTCTGGTATGCTCTAAACTGAGCCACTTAATGCCATGTACCTTGTCCTTCCTGATTATGAACTTGATCACCTGCTGTGAGCTCAAACTCAGCAGTCTGGCTGCTAACCTGGGTATCTAGATATTGACTTATTAAGTTAATCTTTTGTTTTCTACACTGTAATAACATTGGCTCTTTTTGACATGCTTTATGCCTACAGTTTTGGTAATAATGAGCCTGCATTAATCTGAATGTATTTTGTTTGTACTGATAGCCTATTTTCATTGCAAACTAATTAAGTAACATAATAACATAAATTATTGGAACTTTTATCTCTAAGACTCCAATGGGAATAAGAATTTTCTACTTGGGCATTAATGACCAATAAACATAATAAACAAGCAAATAAATAAATAAATTGCAATCACACTTCACTGTCCTGTGGCTTTTGAGGAGATAGGGTAAGTAAAAAAGGATATCCTTAGCAGGCCATAAGGTACATCTTCAAAAAATTTCTCTGTTGAAGGACATTGGAGGATGTAATTCCTAACCTCAAAGAGGAGACATGAGTGGAGAATCATTAAACGTATTTTTGCAGAAATTGTAATTGTAATATGCATGTCTAAGCATGCTTCTTTTGAGGTTTATGGTGATGTCCACCCTTCTTTGGAGATGTTATGGGAAGCTGAGAGAATTGTAGAGAGCAGATGTGTGACAGATATCTCTTCAAAGGCCTGTGGACTGGGGGGCGGAACAAAGTGCTGCAAATCAAGTTAGAGGGAGGCCCTGGAGTTGGAGATAAGGGCAAGAGAGCAAGAGAACCAAACAGCTGTACAACAGACAAGCCACTATCACTCATTTACACTTTCAGATATCAGTGACATTGTGTTGTACCCACTGCTGTGCAACACTGAAGTTAATATATATAAGATGGATGTAAGTGGGTCTACTCCATACTGGGGATAAACGGGGCTTGCTCATCTGCAAAAATAAAAGTATTGTGGTGTTTGCTGAAGGTTGTAGCCAGCAATCTGGATTTGATTCATTGGGATTCATAAAAATGGCCATCAATGAATCAGCATGAATCACTATAACAAATGATAGTTTGGAATGGTTATCATTACATCAGGAATGGAAGAGCTGCAGAAGGTAGTTAATCTGATGTTCATCTTATGTAGAATGCCTAGGATGTTTGTAATGAAAGGAAGAGATGAAAGTGCATAGGAAAAATATGGATGAGTTTAGAGAGGAAAGCATTATGAAAGGTCCTTAACTGTGTAGGAAGGAAAGTCACTAACCCATAGAGCCAGAAAGCTCACATGTGAGGGGTCAGTTTGAACATAACCAGCAAGTTGGTGCATTGGAAGAGTAAGAGCAAACATTCACTGTCAAAGTAAATACTAACCATGGGAGGGATAGGTGCTGTTGTGTTGTTATATAACTTTGCTCTCTACATCTGCATTTCATCTTCTCTCCATCCTTTCTGTGGGCTGGCATATCATGTCTATCTATTGGATGTCATCTTGTAAATTAGTGAGTTCTACCAATAGCTTTGAAATATGGATACATGACATATGCCTGTTTAGCAGAAATGATTGTAGAATCCCAACTTGTTCCCGTCCTACCTATACATGATGCTTAATGCTGATGTAGTCAGATGGGCTGAACTTGGGTAACAGTTCTGTGCTGCCTTTTATTTGATCTGTATAAGATCTATAATTTCTACTCCAGTGAACATTATTTACCAGAATTTATTAGAAATAACGGTCCATACTGGGCTATAGTGCAGTACTGCAAAATGCACTTGCTCTTCAAGGGTGTGGCCAAAGGTTAGAACTGGCAATATCCATATTCTGGAATGGAGTGGGTATGAAATGTTTGATTGGCTTCAGGTTTGTTAATATCTGCTATGTAGTTTATTAACATTATCCTATGACTTCTTATGTATTTTGAGGCCAAGACTTGAGTAGTTTAAATGGGAGAGATGGTTCATAGCTTCATAGGTTTTTAGTAGGCTAACAACAACCAGGCTGTGCAACCTAACCCAGTTTTGTCCCTGAGTACCTTGGATGCCTATATGGTGGGGTAAGGAGGTACCTGAGGGTTTTCTGTGTGTGTGTGTGTGTGTGTTTGTGTGTGTGTGTGTGTGTGTGTGTGTGTGTGTGTGTGTGTGTGTGCGTGTGTGCGTGTGCGCGTGTGTGCGTGTGCGTGCGTGTGTGTGTGTGTGTGTGTGTGTGTGTGTGTGTGTGTGTGTGTGTGCACACGCGAGCGCGCACGCGTGTTAGTGTGCATTTGGGATGTTAGTTGGTGATTACTGTCAACCTCTATCAGACACATGGGAGAGAGACCAGAGGTGAATTTACGATTTCTCATCCAGTGATCAAGGTTTCAATGCAATAAGGTCAAGGATGAACTCTGCTTGACATTGATGGGGAGCTTATTCCATAGTGTGGGGATCCTTTGAGATGCCTATTGGCCTCTCCAGCATGTTCTATTTATGTCAAGTCCTTGGATCTAGTATTTCTTGTGCTGTTTATTTTGTAGATGTGCAAAAGACTTATCAGAGTTGGATCTGAGGATATCTTATATGCCAGGCTTAGATTGCTTCTTATAAACCTATTAACTCTTAGACTGAGTACAGAGATAGGGTCTTAAGGTGATCTGTGTAGGACAGGGTATTCATACCCTGGATTCTCCTAGTGAGGAATTATTGTTCCAGTATGTATGGTTATTTTAACTATGTGCCTTTGGTATTATACTCTTAAGGATATTGACAGATGAACACGTACATGTTGGGAGAATAAACATACTAGTACCAGTGTGCAAGAACAAATGAGACATCCACAACTGTGGGCAGTACAGACGTATCAAACTACTGTCCTATTGCATGAAAGTGCTGGAGAGGATGATTGATAAATGGACATGCAGAGTAGTAGAAAGTAAGATGGGAGATGAGCAGTTTGGATTCAGGTCAGGATGCAGAACAACTGATCTGAAGTTTGTAGTGAGACAGACAGTTGAGAAGAAGCTAAAGATGAGGAAAGAGTCCAACTGGGCATTTGTAGATTCAGAGAAAGCATATGACAAGGTCCCAAGAAAGATGATTTGGGCAGTTGTACAGTAGTTTGAAGTCCCAGGAATATTGGTAGAGTTAGTACAGGCTATGTAAAGGACCAAATGCCTCATGTAGGAACAGTGTTTGGACTCAGAGGTTTTCCCAGTGGGAGTGTATGTGTATCAGGGTTCAGCTCTGAGCCCACTGCTGTTCATACTGGTGATGGACTATATTAGGAGACAGGTTGGAGGAGAGAGATCAACTGAGCTGTTGTATGCAGATGATGTGATTTTACAGGTAGACTCTGAGCAAGAACTTCATCGACGTATATGGGAATGGAATGCAAAACTGAAGGCACATGGATGAAAGTCAGTCCAGATTAGACCGTTGTAATGGCAACAAATGGGGGAATCAAAAGAAGCTGAGAAATGAGATAGAAGGGAAAGTAATGGGACAGATTACAGCTTCAAGTATCTGGGAGGGTTGGTTAAGGGGGAAAGAAGTCTGAATGATGAGGTCAAGGCTAGTATCAGAGGGGCTGAAGCCATATGGCACAAAGTATCAGGGGTAGTGTGTGACAAAAGAATGATAAAGAAGCTGAAAAGTATGGTGTAGAAAACAGTAGTGCAAAACAGTTCTACTGCATGGTATAGAAAACATGGCAGTCAAAGCACATCATTTGAGGAAGCTAGACATGATGGAAATGAAGTGTCTGAAATGGGAGGTAGCATGTATACTATGAGACAGATAAAGAATTGAGAACATCAGAGCAGAAGCCCAAGCAGCACTAGTTGCAGAGTACAATCTGGTGAAGAAAGTTTGGAACAGACATAAAGAAGGCAAGATGCAAGGATGGCATACAGCAAAGAGACGGATGGATTGTGTGACAGAAGACCTGTGACAGTCAGGCATGAGTGTTGAAGAAAGTAGGAGAGGGCATTTAATTGAGAGAGATGCTGGCAGTTGACACTATACCCCAACTCCATGTGGAAAATGAAAAAAGAAAGGTTGATGATGATGTACGTGTTGGGGAGATGAGGCTATTGCAAGGGGTTAGACTTATGGATATTGTGAGCTGCTGGTTAAGGACCATGGGGATGTAGATTATGGTGTCAACAGTCTATTTTTATTGGGTATGGAGCAATCCTTTGTCTTGTGATCGCACACTGTTTAGAATAGTGTAGAAGAGTTGCAAAGGAAAAGAAGAAAAGACAAAGACAAGAGGCTACGATAGTGCCATCCCACACAGTACAGTGTCATAGTTTTCATAGTCATGTATCTTTGAAATATATTGTAGGTACTGTTTATAGGGGACTCGGCGTTACATCCTATTTTTTTTAGAGTTGTCTGAAGTTAGGATCATAATTGTAAAGAGATCAGGTTTTTAGCATCACAAAAGAGGCTTTTGACTGTTTATAAAGAGTGAGAAGGGAAATGTGCCTTTTTGGGAGTGTAAAAAAGGGCTGTCTTGATTGTTTTCTGTTGTGAGTGTAAAAGGGGCTGACCTGAGGTGTTGATGGGAGATGGGACAGATAGTAAAGGGAAACAAAATGCAGAGAAGAGGGGTTGGGTTAATATGGGAAGGCATTTGAGGAAAGGTTTGAGGATAGTCCAGGGAAGTGTGATGGTGGACTTGTAACTATCACTGGTGAAGGACATGGATAGTCATTTCTTAGATTGAAATACATGGTCTTACAAGATCTAAGCATTGACATTCAGGATGGGAATTCTGAAACCTTTGCCTAGCTTTGCTTGTGCTGTTTCCAGAGCGTGCAAGGGTAGAGAGGAAAGGAGAGATGGGTAATTGAGAAGGAGGATGGGAGAGGGGACGATACATACAGTTTCATAGAAACTAGCGGGAACTAAACTGTCATTTAAAAAGGTGATGGTAATCTGCAGGCTAAAGAAGGTGACATTTCTGTAGGAAATCAAGTTCCCATTTAGCAGGGCTGGGAAGCGAAGAAAGAAATGTTTTGCTGCAATGAAAGGAGCTTGATGGAAGAGGTTGAAAGTGCAGGCAATTGGGGAAAGAAGTGAAATGTTTGAAACTGGAAATTACTTGTAGTGTGAGAGAAAGAGCAAGGGAGAAATAAGTTTTCCTATGTCCCATGGTAGAAGGAGGTGGTTTGATGCTAGGTCCATTTTGTAGTCTAAATAGTAATATCTTTCGGCTTTTCCCAGTTAGGGGTCATCACAGTGGAACTCCAGTCTGCTAATGATTGGCAGTGGATTTTTACAGTGCCAAGTTACCAGCCCGACACCCAAGCTTCAAGGAAGGAACACCAATACATGCACAGACCTACCTGCAAGTCTTTAAATGTCACTTGACCGTGGGGAGGACATGCAGACTCCACACAAAAGGCGCTCCATCCGAGAATCGAATGGGAGAACCTCTTGCTGTGAGGTGACAACACTAACCACTGCACCAACGCAGATATTTTGTAGTCTGAATAAAGATATGAAAAAGGGAGATAGAGAGAAATATCTTGAAGAGACATTTCTTAGTTTTGTTATGTATAGGGGAAAATAAGGATGTTATGGTGTGTAATTCAATGCAGTTTTAGATATAAATTTGGACTATTTTGTGGGGTGAAAGAGCTCCATCAGATGTATGAGAAACAGAAAATCAATGGAGAATGGAGAAAGAAGGCTTTGTAAACATGCAGTACGATAGGTAGGGCAGCTAAGAAAGTTCATTTTTAGAAGTAGGGCCCTCTAGCTTGAGACTTTCTTGTGCAATAACAATGGTATTGATACGCTCAAGAAATCTATATGTTAAAAAGATATCTTTCTAAACATGTATTTGTGGATTATCTAAGCAAGTGTATGTGAGTCTAAGTAAAGAGGGAAAGAAGTGGAACAAATAGGTTAGGATGAAGGTTGCAGCTGGGAATAATGCTGGGAATTAGCTTGGTGAGGGTGCTGAAAATAGGATTAAGTCTGCAGCCTAGGTGGATCACCTGGAAGACATAAATAGAGAGAGAGAGTGAAACAGATGGAGTGAGTAAGAGAAAAATGGAATTAGAGGTGTACTGTGGGCATTATGGAATGGTGGGAAATGGAGAGAATACTGTTAGGGAAGGCTAGATTTCAAGGGAAAAAGTTTAACCTCCAAAAGGATATTTAGTGAGAGAAAGGGAGATTGATACCTCACGGAAGAAGTGGTGTGAGGAAAAAGGGTTTCCAGTATTAAATGCATGCTGGAGGTGGGTCTGTGGAAGATATTTAAAAGTTCTGAAGATGTTAGGAAAGAGTTTGGGTTACCAAAAGAAAACTATTGCGGATATTAAGGGCTATAGGCTAATTTTATAGAGGACTGCCATGTGGCAGTAGCTAGACACAGAAAAATGAAAGGAAAAGTAAATCTATGGCTGTTAAATTGTTAGGAGAGAGCATAGCTCTGATTGGAATGGTGTAAAGGAAAGTGGACTGAACAAAGGTGGTGTATGGATGCACTATGTTCTTATGAGGGACTATGTCAAAGACGTGGATGCTTCAAAGAAGTAGGTCAGTGTGTAATTTGTAGTGAGACTTTGTGATCTTGACGCCAGTCACTGACTAATCTCCGTAGAATGGGTGGAAACTAGATAATGTACGTTGGAATTGTAGTGAAGATGGGACGGGGTTATTCATTTGTGGTGGAGATGTTGAAAGATCTGCGCACTGTGGGCAAATGAGGAGCTATATGGGAAGTTGGCATGTGATGGGTGGGAGTATAGCAAAACCGAAGACTCAAAAAAATGTATATTTTACTTGTTGATGTCATTTTCCAAAGGATGTGCTTTCTGTGATATTTTTGGATTGTGTTTGGCCTTCATGATTGATTCTGAGTGAAGAAAAGTTCCTATCTCTTAGCAGGTACATGTAGATTTGATCTGCTTCTTTTGGAATATGACTTGCTTATAGAACTGTGGACTAGTGGTCAGGGCAGTAGAGGCCACTAGTTATTTTCACAAAATATAGAATGTGCAGTACTGAACAGCCCATGTGCCCTAAGCTCCATATAGTTTTTGAGCTGACACGTTCTTAGAGGACTTTCTCTCTTTTGGCAGAATAACAATATCATTGATTATGTGGCCTGAGTTAATTACCTGACAGTTGCTTATTCACAGGATCTTAAAGTTAAGAGGATGTACATAACCACTGAGTGGGTACCTAAGTGCAGTTGGGGTTCATGGATATGATGATGGGCCTAGAAGGCAAAATAAGGTGCAAACACTGAAAATAAGCTCGGTCTAGCCACTGGTGGGTACAACTGTTATTCTGAATCAATCTGATGATTGATGCATACACTATCATCAGATATGAAGCTAATCAGCAACAAACAGGACATAAGCCACCACAGTTAGTTGTATGAGAGAAGAGAAAGCACTTATTACACTGGATAATAAAAGCTGTCTCTACAGAGACTAGGTATGCTCAGAAAAACAGTGAAGAAGTTATTCTCTTCTCTGAAAGTGTTTACATAGGTTCATCATTATAATTAATCATTATCTCTCACAGTCAAGGTTTGTTTCTTAAGTTTACAATTCAGATTTTTGTGACATTTCATTAATGCGAATTAGGGAATGTGACAAGTGTTTGACTACTAATCCTGTGATTCCATGAACACATTATGCTGAAATCCACTTTTGGTGAACCTGTGGTTTGCCACTTTATGTACTGTTGTAAAACCATGGGGTTAAAATCTATATCTATATCTATATCTGGGTATTGGACACATGCTCAACTAGCATATGCCCGAATCACAAAACATTGAACACACATACATGAAAGCGCTTAACATTGGAAAGCACTTCCGTGTATGTGTCGTTCAAAAAAAAAAAATCTACGTTTTTGCAGGGGGGCTTTGCCCCCCTGCACCCCCCACCCCTCTACTTTATTATTTTCACTCCGAGATCGCACTACATTGGGGAAAAGGGAATTTTCCCTTACTCGCACTGTAATCCGATCTATGAAACAGGCACGCATACACTGAAGTGCTTGTCAATGTCAAGCGCTTTCGTTTATGTGTGTCTGACGTTCTGTGATTCAGACATATGCTAGTCGAGCATGTGTCCGGATCCCCTATATCTATATCTTTAGCTATATATATATATATATATATATATATATATATATATATATATATATATATATATATATGGTTTACTATCAAAATTCCGAAAGGCAGAACAGTTTTTCATTAAAAGATTGAAATAAAAAGTCAAAAACAAAAACAAAAATTGGCCGGAATGTCAAACATTATAAACATAATGATTGACATTCAACATGCCAGACTTCCTGTTTCAAAAATCCATGAGCACTTTTACCCCCCATCCCCTGCTTATTATATATACCAACACCAAGATCACACTACAGTGAGAAAAAGGGTAAATTACCCCAGTCCGCACTGTACTCCAATCTCCATTTAAAACACCAAGTTTATATTAGCAAAAGTATACCCACTTTCTCTGATATACATTCAACCACTTTCAGTTCAACATTACGACAACTTAGAAACCATGCATTCGATCAACCTGCATTCGACTGTGTGCATTTCAGAATTTTGATAGTAACTCTATACATACATACATATATATATATATATATATATATATATATATATATATATATATATATATATATATTTATATATTTACGTATAAAACTGTGCAGGGTATGAGGGTATCCCTGACATGGAGGTGCAGGAGCAGCTTGCTCAAAAAAAAAAAAAAAAAAAAAAAAGGGCAGCTTTGTAATGTGTTTGTGGTAACTAGATTTAAAGCAATAGTACTGATAGACTCTTAGAGATTCTGAGAAAGTTCTATGGTGAATATATAAAAGAATGAAAGTGCTTAATCTTAGAAGAACTTTTGTGGTTTGTCCTTTGGAACATGTTATTTAGTTTCATTTCTGCTTTGTTCCATGCTGTTTCTATTTAGCTTTGATAGACTCATCACCGATAAGTTAATTATTATTCCTTCAAAGGAACACTCTGGGCACCACCTTCATTTAGCAGAAAGGTAAAAGTGCCATAATAACTGTACAAAAATACACTGCCATGATCAACAACAGAGTCAGCAGAAAAGGAAAAGAAAGATCAGACAAAACAAGTATTAAGTCAGTGCAGGAAGATGCTAGGATTAGAACAGAAAGATCACAATCACGGGTAAGGACAGCTAGCAGTACTAACCAAGGACAAGGAGAGATTCATGGTAAATAGATCCCTAAGGTAGCTGCAGTACTAACCAAGGACAAGGAGAGATTCATGGTAAATAGATCCCTAAGGTAGCTGCAGTACTAACCAAGCACAAGGAGAGATTCATGGTAAATAAATCCCTAAGGTAGCTGCAGTACTAACCAAGCACAAGGAGAGATTCCTCGTAAATAGATCCCTAAGGAAGCTGCAGTACTAACCAAGCACAAGGAGAGATTCCTCGTAAATAGATCCCTAAGGAAGCTGCAGTACTAACCAAGCACAAGGAGAGATTCATGGTAAATAAATCCCTAAGGAAGCTGCAGTACTAACCAAGCACAAGGAGAGATTCCTCGTAAATAAATCCCTAAGGTAGCTGCAGTACTAACCAAGCATAAGGAGAGATTCATGGTAAATAAATCCCTAAGGAAGCTGCAGTACTAACCAAGCACAAGGAGAGATTCCTCGTAAATAAATCCCTAAGGTAGCTGCAGTACTAACCAAGCACAAGGAGAGATTCCTCGTAAATAGATCCCTAAGGAAGCTGCAGTACTAACCAAGCACAAGGAGAGATTCATGGTAAATAAATCCCTAAGGTAGCTGCAGTACTAACCAAGCACAAGGAGAGATTCCTCGTAAATAGATCCCTAAGGAAGCTGCAGTACTAACCAAGCACAAGGAGAGATTCCTCGTAAATAGATCCCTAAGGAAGCTGCAGTACTAACCAAGCACAAGGAGAGATTCATGGTAAATAAATCCCTAAGGAAGCTGCAGTACTAACCAAGCACAAGGAGAGATTCCTCATAAATAAATCCCTAAGGTAGCTGCAGTACTAACCAAGCATAAGGAGAGATTCATGGTAAATAAATCCCTAAGGAAGCTGCAGTACTAACCAAGCACAAGGAGAGATTCCTCGTAAATAAATCCCTAAGGTAGCTGCAGTACTAACCAAGCACAAGGAGAGATTCATGGTAAATAAATCCCTAAGGAAGCTGCAGTACTAACCAAGGACAAGGAGAGATTCATGGTAAATAGATCCCTAAGGAAGCTGCAGTACTAACCAAGCACAAGGAGAGATTCATGGTAAATAAATCCCTAAGGAAGCTGCAGTACTAACCAAGCACAAGGAGAGATTCATGGTAAATAAATCCCTAAGGTAGCTGCAGTACTAACCAAGCACAAGGAGAGATTCCTCGTAAATAGATCCCTAAGGAAGCTGCAGTACTAACCAAGCACAAGGAGAGATTCATGGTAAATAAATTCCTAAGGAAGCTGCAGTACTAACCAAGGACAAGGAGAGATTCCTCATAAATAGATCCCTAAGGAAGCTGCAGTACTAACCAAGCACAAGGAGAGATTCCTCGTAAATAGATCCCTAAGGAAGCTGCAGTACTAACCAAGCACAAGGAGAGATTCATGGTAAATAAATCCCTAAGGAAGCTGCAGTACTAACCAAGCACAAGGAGAGATTCATGGTAAATAAATCCCTAAGGAAGCTGCAGTACTAACCAAGCACAAGGAGAGATTCCTCGTAAATAGATCCCTAAGGAAGCTGCAGTACTAACCAAGCACAAGGAGAGATTCATGGTAAATAAATCCTTAAGGAAGCTGCAGTACTAACCAAGCACAAGGAGAGATTCCTCGTAAATAGATCCCTAAGGAAGCTGCAGTACTAACCAAGCACAAGAAGAGATTCATGGTAAATAAATCCCTAAGGAAGCTGCAGTACTAACCAAGCACAAGGAGAGATTCCTCGTAAATAAATCCCTAAGGAAGCTGCAGTACTAACCAAGCACAAGGAGAGATTCATGGTAAATAAATCCCTAAGGAAGCTGCAGTACTAACCAAGCACAAGAAGAGATTCATGGTAAATAAATCCCTAAGGAAGCTGCAGTACTAACCAAGCACAAGGAGAGATTCATGGTAAATAAATCCCTAAGGAAGCTGCAGTACTAACCAAGCACAAGGAGAGATTCCTCGTAAATAGATCCCTAAGGAAGCTGCAGTACTAACCAAGCACAAGGAGAGATTCATGGTAAATAAATCCCTAAGGAAGCTGCAGTACTAACCAAGGACAAGGAGAGATTCCTCGTAAATAGATCCCTAAGGAAGCTGCAGTACTAACCAAGCACAAGGAGAGATTCATGGTAAATAAATCCCTAAGGAAGCTGCAGTACTAACCAAGCACAAGGAGAGATTCCTCGTAAATAGATCCCTAAGGAAGCTGCAGTACTAACCAAGCACAAGGAGAGATTCATGGTAAATAAATCCCTAAGGAAGCTGCAGTACTAACCAAGGACAAGGAGAGATTCCTCGTAAATAGATCCCTAAGGAAGCTGCAGTACTAACCAAGCACAAGGAGAGATTCATGGTAAATAAATCCCTAAGGTAGCTGCAGTACTAACCAAGCACAAGGAGAGATTCATGGTAAATAAATCCCTAAGGTAGCTGCAGTACTAACCAAGCACAAGGAGAGATTCCTCGTAAATAAATCCCTAAGGTAGCTGCAGTACTAACCAAGCACAAGGAGAGATTCATGGTAAATAAATCCCTAAGGTAGCTGCAGTACTAACCAAGCACAAGGAGAGATTCCTCGTAAATAGATCCCTAAGGAAGCTGCAGTACTAACCAAGCACAAGGAGAGATTCATGGTAAATAAATCCCTAAGGTAGCTGCAGTACTAACCAAGCACAAGGAGAGATTCCTCGTAAATAGATCCCTAAGGAAGCTGCAGTACTAACCAAGCACAAGGAGAGATTCATGGTAAATAAATCCCTAAGGAAGCTGCAGTACTAACCAAGGACAAGGAGAGATTCCTCGTAAATAGATCCCTAAGGAAGCTGCAGTACTAACCAAGCACAAGGAGAGATTCATGGTAAATAAATCCCTAAGGAAGCTGCAGTACTAACCAAGGACAAGGAGAGATTCCTCGTAAATAGATCCCTAAGGAAGCTGCAGTACTAACCAAGCACAAGGAGAGATTCATGGTAAATAAATCCCTAAGGTAGCTGCAGTACTAACCAAGCACAAGGAGAGATTTGTGGTAAATAGATCTCTAAGAAATCTTCATCATTGAGTTTATTTAAACTGAATTCTTCATCAAGATTCACAGATGCCAGATATGAAAACCCCAAAAATCATTCTAATAATATATAATTTATAGTTAATTACAGGCCTGAACCCTATGTCATGTTTAGTATCTATTATTAATTCTGTGTCCTTCGGTGTTTGAAGTTGCTGAATTTACTGTCAGGATTGTTGTTGAAAAAGAAAGTTTCTGTGAATGAAAGTATAATGAAATGTATCCCTAGTAGAACAATCAACATCAACTTCAGTGTTAGCTCTCAGCATACACAACTTAACTTCAGCTATGTCTTGTCATTCTATGGCCAAGCAAACATAATTTTGCTGCTACTGAGGACTTATGTCACACCTAGATGAATGCTTAGTATTAGTTTATCATGGAATCTTGTCTCATAGCCGAACTCTTACCTTCAGCTGATGAGATAGGAAGTGCTAGGAAGGGTCCGTATTTGCTATTTGAATAGCTACAATTTTGCCCTTGGGAAGCACTGTCTCACAGTTGTCTATAGTGACTTATTCTGGAGTAGTCTGGGACTACAGCTGCAGTATTTTGCTTCAACTATTGGAATAGTATAGTGGTGCACTTAGTAACATCATCACCTCACAGCAAGAGCTTCCCGTTTGGTTTTTGGTAGGGGTGCCTTCAGTGCAGAGTCTGCTTGTTGTCTCTGCATTTACATGGATTTTCTAGGGGTACTCCGTTGTTCTTTCCCAACTCAAAGATTGACTTTTGGTCATCCATGGGTGTTTCTGCCGTGTGTGAGATATGGGACAAAGTTCGGGAAATATATGACTCTACTGTATTTGCCTAGTAAACACTGGATGGTGGTGGGGAGTCAGGTGCTGCATTGTATGACTGGACAATATTGATTCCTGCAGGGAGAAATTTGAAGTGAAGTAGGTCAATTCTCCTTTACTTCAAATCAGCATGGACACATATCAGAAAAGGCACAGAAAAAAGCATCTCCGAAATTCTTGCCATTCACCACTTTTGTAGCACACTACAATGATTTTTGTTTGAACAACATGGGACTGCAGTAACTTTTAACTTGCCTCCTAATTATTGCTTCTGTGTCATGGTAAAGATTAATGCCTAATGTGAAAATTAGGGAATGATTTAACTGTTGTTTACTCCATATGCTCTGCTTATAGACCATTATATAGACTCATTCATTTCTGAAGAATGAAGGACTTTTTTTAACCCTCCCCATTCCATCTTACATTTCCACCTTTCGCCTTCCTCATACCTCTTCCACACATAGGTAGCCTGTCTTCTGAATCCATTTTGTATTAGTGATTTTTTTGACAGCCTTTGTATGGAACAATTGCTGAAGCTCTAATTTTTTTGGCCTTTTCAGTGCTTAGGCATTGTTAAATGAACACTGATGAGAAAATCAGGGACTAGACAGTATGGTGGTTCAGTAATGTTTGTGCTTTACAATTCCAGGGTCTGGAGGTCACTCTTAACCTTTGGCACTGTGTGTGTGTGGTATATATATGTTCACTCGGTAACTATGCAGCTTTGTGTCTGCACACTCCTTTTTTCTCTCACTTTCATCATATTTAATGCATAAATTAAACTGCTAGCTCCCAAACAGCCATTGCGCCAACAAAACTTTTTTTGGAAGAGCCTACTGGAGTAGATTTTATTTTAAAAGACAGAATGCAGTTACCAATGAAATATCCTGGAAGAGGATATAGTTTCTGTATCAGACAGTACTTCTACATAACAGCAGTTTGATTTAATTGTTGTTCTGCCCAGTAATTGTTTCTGAGATTATCTTTTTATAATGCATCTGTGCTACAAGGAGAAAACATCAACACAGCAAAATATTAAGCCACAATGTTAGGACATGATGGCAGAACCATAAATGGACATTGTCAATAAACACGCTTGGCACAAGAAGCTGTTTTGTTATCACAGTATAAGGCAAAATCTGTAAAATAAATAACAGTGAACACAAAGGTTAGCAACCAGAGAAGCAGTTGTCAGGTAAATAGTAAAACCAAGAAGGAATGTGGCAGTACACAGAATGAGCATACAGGTAATTTTATTCCAAGAAGAACTAGTATGGCATGTAGAGTCTGTTATACCTATGTGAAAGTTCATGACTGAGTCAGGAAAGTTCACTCTAGGAATCAAAAAACATGTGTCATGCATCATGATAAGCATTTAAATTAGAAAGTTTGAGGGCAGGGTTGTAGATGATCCGTGAGCTTTTAAGTAATACTAATACATAATATTTTGTAGTCTCACTAGACTAAGTGGCACACTATAAAAATACTTACATTATTGTCCCAGTTTATAATCCCACTAACCCTGCATCCCCAGTACTGTGAACTGCAGCCGAGAAATAACTATTTTTATATGACACCTGTGTGGTCTGAAATACTGAGGCATCTTGTAACAACATGAGCCAACTTCAAAAAGTTCCAAATCTTCTAGGATTTACAGATGCTTCCCACCCCAACTAAATATCACGCTAGTCAGTCTGGGTTTTAATGAAAATGTCAGACACAGCTTGGCAGAGCCATCCTGATGAGTGCATGACCCAGCCCTGGAGAAAAACTTGACAATTTCTTTTTAAATCCTATTTCTGTCATTTATTGCTAACTTCCCTCATTTATTTATGCTGCCATTCTATCATATTGTTATCTGTCAAATGGTTCTCCTTTACAGTCTGCTTTTATTCTGGCAGGCAGAAACACTACCGGTTGTTCCCCAGGAACAAAGTATTTGGTATTCCTTAAGAATGGTTTAATTTTTCAGCAGAAGCCAGCAAATGTCAAGTTTAATGCATCTGGATCCCGCCCATGTAGTTTTGAATACTTATTTGTTCATAAATGTCTTTTTGCCACAATGAACATTGACCCTTATCTATCCCGCAGGTCATATTGAAAGAATAAGTTACAAGAATGCATCCTGAGCATAGAGACACACACACACACACACACACACACACACACACACACACACACACACACACACACACACACACACACACACACACACACACACACACAAGTGTGCACACTATTATGTCCTCTTTAGCCATTAAAGCTTTGGACAAACTGAAATCGGCTTCTGGAAGGGCCCCGTTATTGACCCATAACTACCATTCCAAGCCATTGTTTATATTGTCACCTTTTGTATCAAAGCTTGATGACAACCTTCTTAACCCAAGGACACACTTGTGTTGGCCTTGCACTATCTAAAATGAAACATAAGATTTTGTTGCAGTAACATTTTCATTACAAATGTTTTAAATAATTTATAATACCTTATAATGGTATTCTGATTTGCTACAAGTATATTATTTTTATATGTTGCGTATAATCATGTTTCCAAGAAAAAAATATGCATGCTTATATGCTGCAGAATAAAATAAACAGATCATAGATAAAATAAGCTACCTGCAAGCTACATGCAAGAATAAAGTAAACATTATCAAAATAAATTGAACTGCCTGAAAGTTGTACTTCCATATATGACTCTCAACTGTCTAGAGTTTCACAGAATGCCCAGATTTTTGCTTCATATTTTTAGTCTGATTCTCATACAATTTGTGTTTTTTTGGCCAATAACTGATGATCAAAGTCGCTAAATAATGAAAGACATTTGATTTTCAGACTTGATAATTCTACAGAATAAGCATGATATGCAAAAACCATGATTATATCACTTTTTGATTTTATAAGTGTGATGTTTAAAATTTGTCCTTGATTTTGGGCCTTTGCCCCTTTCCCCCATTTCTTTTGGCTTTGTCCAGAATTCTTGAGCTAAAAGGTTCATTGCTAATATGCTTCCAGGCTATATGGAAGTGGTCAGTTTCTGTGACACTAGTTTGTGACCACCAACCTATAGCAGCCCATAATACTAAGTACTAATGGATCATCAGGAATCATAGTTGACTTTAAGAGCCTCCACAATAAGAGGATGAAAATGAATGCACCGAGGATGACTATCACATTTGCAAAAAAAAAAAAAAAAAAAAAAGCCAACTCCCACATTTTTTTTAATTATTTGCCCACCCCTCCTGCACCCCCCCCCCCATGTGGGGAGCAATCCTTTCACACCCCCTGTCTTATATATACCAACTCCATGGTTGCACCAATTCATAGAAGCAGGAACTTCACCCAAAAAGGGCATCACTGCCAGCAGAACTCATGAATAGTGATTTCCTGTGGAAGGACTCCAATCACTGGAAGGTTGAACCTTGTGCAATTGAAGCTTGAGAGTTGAATGTTTGTCCACCCATAGTTTACTCCTTGAAACACAGGGATTAAAATGTTTCCACTAAGAATTATCAGTCACAACTTTCTGGACATTCCTCATTTTTATGCTGTTGGTGAGGCAGCTTCTTCAAAACTTCATATGATACTTTTGTAGAAAGGAATAACTTTTTTTAAAGTTTTTCATTGTAATGGCTCTATGGTTGCTATATCACCATTTTTTACTTACTGCTTTCTGGTATTGCTAATCTGAGAAACATCTGAAATAACTTTTTGTCCCCATTTTCCAATATTTTTGTTTTGTTAGTACTGCAACCTTATTTTGTACTGTGAGCCTGGCTACTTGCTAATATGGATTGTTATGTATTTCAAAGTGCTGACTCTAATATACTAGTTGAAGGGAACACAAACAAGTCTCACACGTGAGAGTAAAATGGAGTCAGAATTGAACTATAGACTCTAGATGTGGGAAGTAGCAGGGCCTGCCACTGTACTGGTATCCAAGCGCCCTAACTGGGACCTGCTGCTAGGTTTGTTAGTGTGTTTGTTAAAATGTATTGATCTTTCATAACAAAGTCATGGTAAACACATCTGAGGACTAACTAGGCCATAGATATATAGTTTGTATACTATTTTACTGACTATAACTTTCCTAAGAATGTTGAAGGTTAAAGACAAGTATTTAGTTCTATAGAAATAACTTTATGAAATTAATCCATGCTGCCTCTTGTTCTGTGGTCCACCTGCCTCTTCTATGTAAGAGTATTTTTCCCTTTAAACATATGTTTATTTTTCCTTGTGTTAAATTAAAACCATCACATTTGTATTTTTTATTTTTTGTCTTGCTAGTGTTCTTATGACTGGTAAGTCACAGCTGCCATTCTCTTTCTGTCTTTAGATGCTACTCCACCCCCTGTGATTTACTGTATTATAACTTAATTGTTTAATACATATCCATCACTTCAGTTTTTTTTCCTAGGTTGAATTTAATCAGGATCATTACTTTCTCTGTTGTTAGTTGAACAATTTCCTTTTGAGTGCTTTACCTTGCCAAGAGACTTTCCAGAATGGTTTTGCAACCAGCCCTTTTTTGGCAACTACCAGAAAAATATAATTGCCTGACTTGTCTTTTTCTGTCTTTCTCCAGCACAGCTGCCTGCTTCATAAAGTCTCACTGTAGCTTTCTTTGCCATTTTGTGCTCTGTAATTTTTCTTTAAAATGTTTATTCTTTTTAATCTGTGTGAACATTTATTGTTTATACTGCCTTACTGACTGAGTTTTCTGTAACTGAGTGGCAACCCTGCTGCTTCTGAGACTAGTTTTACTTCTTACGTCTTATCTCACGCCTTTGTCATGAACTATTTTGAGAACGATAGTCTTTTTCTGTTTATGTAGGGGTACATGAATGTTGCCTGTATAACTGAGGCTCAGTTTTCTCCATTGATCTTCAGTTCTCCAGCTTTACTTAATGAATTCACTAGGCAGTTTCTCATACAGACAGTCAGCCACTGTTGGATGTCAACAAGTATGCACTAAATGGGTTAGACTCAAGACCATTGTATTGTGAGCAACATTTTTGCCATTATGTGTGCACAGGTGACCACACTGACAAAACAGTTGTGATCACCTAATCTATGAGTACTACTTACAAAATTGTTCAGTTTCTGTTCCCTTACACATTCCTGCGTTCTAAGACTGTATTGAACATGAATTCTGATCATTCTAGGGAGAGCTATTTCTTGCTGGACAAGCATATCAAAGAACACATCCGAGTTCAACACTAATAAAAATTCATTTAATATAAGTCAGCAAAGCTTTTGGGTCTTCACCTTTTATCAATGCATACAAAATTTCCCAAAGCAGCAGTGTTTTTTTTAAAAAACATATCAAATGTTTTAAAAACCATGAATTAAAATGAAAATTCAGTCCTGGTTCAATAAATCTGGTGCAACCGCAAAATATAAAAATCAGAGAAAACAGAGGTGACTGGGACCACAAGGAGAATATAAATTGTTTATTCGCAAATATTACACTTTCAAAATTTAATATACATGGCAAGAGCCACTGTGTGTCCCTCCTATTATGTTGGTAAAACCAATCAAAGGTTGAAGGATTGTATATGTAATCATTTATCTAAAATAAGATGTGTTGAAACAACTTCATTATATAAACATATATGAGACACAAATCATGTTCATGGTTTTAAATGTTTTAATCTTAGAACACAAAATAGCTTTCAACCTTCCATCTCCAAAATGAGGAGCACTAGCCCTCGTAATGTGGAGCAAATGGGCAAAATGTGGAACACATACTAATGGCTTACTAACAACTTCCAACTAGGAAGGTCATAGGGTGGTTAAAATATGCTGGTTTTACTTATAAAGAAGATCTTTTAATGAAATAATATGATTAATTTCTATTTACCATGGATTTCACTTAAAAAAATTCCTAACACTGAATGTGTGACAGAGTCTTTCAATGTGGAACTTTGAGGAACTTTGAGGAACATGAACTTTTTAAGACCCCAAATAAGGTACGTTCCTCGTAATGAGGTACACTTGAGAGGTATGGAACACATTCCAGTACACCTCAGAGGTGGTGACATTCTTAACTTGACAGAAAGACATGAAAACAAACGGATTCTATGTTTAAGTCCTTTTACCCACCAGGCTTAAATGAAGTTTTTACCTTGAAACCAGAATTAAAATATTTACACAATTGCATTAAATAATTTTTATTTATTTTTATTCATATCTTTACATAGTAAATTATTCACCATCTTTCTTTTTAAGTGTTACATTTCATTGCAATGTACTTAAAGTGTTAACTATTATATTAATTGATTAATTGATTGTATACTTATTTAAAGCGCTGTAGTTTTAGTATCATTGTCTGTTTTGCAAAGCTGAGGAAGCAGTCTAACTGTGAAAGTGTAATATTTGCAAATAAGCAGTTTATATTCTCTTTGTGGTTCTGGTCACTCCTGTTTTCTCTGATGTTTAAAAAAACAATCAAAAGACAATGTCAATTAAACAATTAGTAAACAAGGTCCCCCTGCGCGAGAGCAATTGCCAGGCTCACAAACCAAATACATACAAAAAACAAAGAGCCAGCAAAAGTGACTGAAAATAATGTATTCACAAATACATACAGCAAAAAACAAACCGGTTTCGGCTGGAACAACACAGCCTTCCTCAGTGTATAGATTCAAATCACAAAAAACATGCTGTTTAAATATTATAAAGTCATTACCCATTGGTTGAGTACTCATAAATATTCATTTAGTCCAGGGGGAAATAGACCCCCAAGCTTAATAATCCACTTTTTTTCTTTACTGTTTAGTATATTATGCCATCCAGTTTTCTTCATACGATTCCCATATATTACATAAATAACAATGAACTTGAATTCAGCAGTCGGATGCATCAACTGATGTTTATACAAAGCATTTGTCAATTTTTTATGTTTGATGTTACTCATGTGTTCAGAAATACGTGATCTGAAGGGGCTGTCTGACCTACATAGAATGCTCCACAGTGGCATGTAGCTAGGTAAACAACCCAATCATTACTACAGTTAGCAAAAAAGCCTATATAAAATACCTGGGAGCAATTTCTGCTGGAAAAAGCTTTGGATGTACTGACATGTTTGCAATTAGAACAGTGACCACATGGGAAGCATCCAAATATAGTCTTCCCTGATATGGTAGTCTGTTTTGATACAGAATATTTATTATCACAAAATTTGTAATGAATGAAATAAGATTTCAAATTTTCACCATTTCTATATGAGAAGGTACATCTATCTGGAATGATATTAGCAATTGTATGATCAGATTGTAAAATATTCCAATTTCTACGGACACTATCTAAAAGACAATTAGTGTTCCGAGCATAAGTGGTAGTGAATCTTAATGTTGATGATGCTGTACATGTACGATCCCTGTATTGAAGTAAATCTGATCTCTCCATATTGTTCACCGGATTTTTGGCAGTTGTTATATTGCCAACTTTATAGCCCCTTTGTTTAAACCTGTCTGTTAGATCACATTGATTAAGACAAAATGTAGATGGTTTCGAACAAATACATTTGGCTCTTATAAACTGGGATTTAGGAATGTTCCTAGTTATGTGCGGTGGATGGTAGCTGGAAGCATGCAGAAGTGAGTTGTATTGTGGGAACTTTCTATACATTTCTGTCTCCAAAGTGCCATCAGGCAACCTATGTACAAGGACATCCAAAAATGTAATATTGTTGGTATCATGATGTTCAGTAAATGATAGTCCCCATTCATTATTGTTAAGATATAAAAGAAATTCTGCAAGTCCAGATTCAGTACCTCTCCAAACTAACCACACATCATCTAAGTAACGTCTCCAAATGTCCATATCAGATAGATATGTATTTCTGGTGGAATCATAAATAATCATTGTTTCAACATAAGCCATGAAAAGGTCAGCATATATGGGGGCAAAAGATGCCCCCATAGCTGTTCCTTTAGTTTGCCAGAAGCACAGATCTTTATAATAGAAGACGTTACATGTAAGAACATACCTGGCCATGTCGACCAAGAAGGAGTTAAATGATGAACTATACAATTTAGTAATGTCCAACCAATATGCCAAAGCTTTTAATCCTGCCTGGTGTGGTATATTCATGTATAGCGCACTCACATCAAGTGTACATAGAAGCCAATCAGCCTCAAGTTGTGTATCCGATATTATTTGTAGAAAGTTGGTTGTATCTTGTAACCTGGAACAAATAGATGGTAACAAAGGTTTTAAATATTTAGTCAGAAACATGGATACATTATTTTCAGTCACTTTTACTGGCTCTTTGTTTTTTGTAATTAAACAATTAGGCAATCACTTTGTATCCTAGGTACATAATTAGTTTATAACCCATCTAAAAATGCAGCATAAAAACAGATCACATAGTATACATTTTACAACTTACTTTGTTTAACTTTCAATAAAAGGTTTAAGCTGACAACAGAATTTAACCCAGATTGGCTATCCGCATTCAACTGTGTTATCCAATTTTATTCACATACTTCAGTAAAATTCTTTAAGTTGCCACCCCTTCTGTTTTGATGTAACACTTGTATAACTCAAAACTTAAGGTTATGGTGTGTTCCTTTTTCTTGGACATGTTTCGCAAGCAAATTCGTACCTATATTTATCCTAATATGTGATAAATGTTTAATAATTCGATCTTAAGTCTGTGATTATATTTCCCTACATAAAAACTTTCACATTTAATACAGGTAGCTAAATATATTGTATTTTCAGTAATACAGTTCGCATAACAAGCAAATTTAAACATTTGACCAATATTTGGATGCACACAATTCATATCTGTTAAAATATACTTACAACACGAACAATTATAGCATGGAAACGTTCCTTTTTTGTTGCTTACAACCAACCCCTTTATTAATTTCATTTCCTGATAACAGAGCCTCTGTTTCAAATTTGAACAGCTTGTATCCATGGTATGATTAGCTTTCATAGACTCAGAATAAGCAGCATATTGCCTGTTCAGATTTCTCAGTGGAGGGTTAAGGAAAATATTCTACAGTTTGACATGATGTTGGTATGACTAGCCAGCTGTCAGCAGTCTTGTCAATGAGGATAACTTGTGGCAATGAAAATGCTGTGAGAAAATGTTTACAAACATTTTAATACGTAACATGTCTTGCACAGGGGAACATAACAGAAGATGTCACAACTCAGAATTTGTTCTTAGGACCCCAACCTTCCCTCGAAGTTAGAATGAAAGAGCAGTGTGATCATTTGGAGGGGAGCAAAAATAAAATGTTTACTTGCATCACTCTCTGATGCACACATGGCATGAATGAAACTGAACAACAGACGTCAGTATGCAGCAGAAAGGAAGACAATATGCACGCCAGGTTGAATGAAAAACATGGCTATAAATGTTAATACTTGACTGAGAAGAGATACTACAGCATTTACTGCAAAAATGTGAACTATAGCATACAAACAAGAGCACAAAAATTTTGACATTCAATACCATGAGCTGCAGTAAGGTTTGAAAAAGGAAACATAGCCCGTTCAAGTGTCATAATGTTAGATTAACTTTGTCAAGTCAATGTGTTATACTAAGAATGGAAGTTATATGATCATACAGTGCTTTCTATAGAGCACTGGTCATTCTGATCCAGCTTTTAAGACAAATTAAGAATTTATTTCTGGAAGAAATCCTTCCATTCAATGTTACACAAGTGATATGTCATATTTTTCAGGCTTTCCGAATGATGAATTATTTCCAGAGTTCTTCAGGCTTTTAGAATGATACATAATTTCAAAAGTTCTAAACAACTAAATGGATACATTTTCAAAGAACACCAAGGGCAGACATACATGAGTATATACATAAACATTTTGAGCAAAGCCAAAAATAATAGCAGAATAAAAGGCTCAATATCAGGAAACTAAAATATTACAATAGGTCACTTAATAGTTAATAGAATAACGCATTTTGCATCAACGTGCATGCTTTGGACAACAAGACGTATGGAACTCCAATGTCTGGACTTATTGACTGTCTGTAATCCTGAATGATTTATGAGAGACAGAGCAAAATTGTGAGGCAAAATCAGGGACATTCTATGGAATTGTGGACAGTGACAGGCATGAATGAGGTATACACAGATGACTTAACCCTCCTTTAGTATGACAACTGCTAAACAACACTTAGTTGTACAATGTATTGCTGTTGGCTGAAATCTGTGCAAAATTTGTATGTGCATGTATGCGTATCTGTGTTGTATGCTGCAGTGTAAGAGTAACAAGCTGGCTATAATTTATTTAACTTTCTAGCACAAACATCATCAGCATTGCCATTATGCGTGTGTGTGTGTGTATGTGTGGGGGGGGGTGACTTGTTTGCAATATATTTAAGAGCAACAAGCTGGCTATATTTTCTTTCACTTAACCATCAAAAACAGACCTTACACATGAGGTGGCTGTCTTTAGTTGTTTGGCAAAAAGAGGATCCCCCGGATTCACTAATCTTCCATGCAGGACTAGTCTAGTCCTGCACGGAAGTGGCTATTTAGGAGGAGGATGGCAATGTGCCAAGCATATTAATAAAGGCGCGCTGCCTGACCTGCTAATCTTACACGAAGTGTGGGCGAGTGCAGGGGGTGTGTCTGAGAGCAGCGCTCTCAGAATAAACACGCCCCTGCAAAGTAGAACAGCAGAAACTGTAAATAAATGAGCGAGACCACTCATAGGTGTCCACATATCCCCACCAACAGTCTCCCATGTGTACAACAGCAACAGGACATAAAAATAAAAAAATTAACCCCTGTAATTATTTTTAAAACTCCGAGTACAGCTAACCGTAGGTGCGTGGGTGTGCCCATCGCTTAGCTACGGTTAAAGCAGCTTAAAAGGCTGAAAAGGATAACAAGGAAGATATATGCAAATGAAGCAGCACAGCAATAGTGTAGTGGTCAGAGCATCTGCCTAACGAGCAGGCATTCCCAATTTAAGTCTCACTGCAGCACATACCATTTTCCATGTGAAATCTGTATACGAACACTTATTTACATTTTATTGCTGTATAACCTACTAAATAACATTTAAATGTGAACTGGAGTACTGCATTAAATGCACATGTGAAGAGTCCATACCATAATGAATAAGTCAGCAGTAAGCAAGCGTAAGCACAGATAAGCAGTAGTAAGCATATGTACGCACTAGTAAGTGTGTGCAAGTGCGTTTGGGTGGGGTGAAGCACCATCGACACAGATTAAGCAAAGGAGAAGCTAATTTCATGTAAGACACTGTGACTGGAAGTCAGCAATGCTTACCTCTGCGCAAAGCCACTTACAACCACTTGAAAGTGCCTTAAGCACACCGTATCCAACATGCCCAGCAACAAAACAAACAGCCTCTGCAAGGCCGGAACCCAGGACAGTGCACACCATACACAAAACTATTTAACACTAAGCCATGCCAGATATGCAGAAATTGTATGTTGTCGGAAACATAACCCAGCCCAGTCATGCAACAGTACAGAGAATGTATACCTACAGCTAGATGGGAGTGTGTCTACAAATATATCACTATCCAAACAGATACAACATATCTATAGATGTAGTCACATATATATATATATATATATATATATATATATATATATATATATATAGATAGATACATATATATATATATATATATATATATATATATATATATATATAAATATCCAGAGATATATACGTATATATGCAAGTATATGAACAGATATACATGCAAATGCTGACAACTACACATCTATATGTCCACATATACACATCAATTGACATATGTACGCACATTTATTTCTTTGTAGGTATATTCTGACATAGTTAGACATATGTAAGCAAATATATATACCCACAGAGGTATATATGGCCAGACATCTGTAGATACCAACGGTAGATGAACAGAAACATATATGAGAGGCCCCAAACAATATACGTCAAGTACGAATTTGCATCCCCCGCCCAGCCAAATACGTCTGCCCTGCAATACACTACCAAGTTCATAGTATTGTACGTTTGTCATTGAACTAGGGATTTAAATCAGCCCTCTGTTATGTGTCACATGTCGACATCACATACCCCTCTCCCCCACCCACTAGGCGGGCCGAGCAGTACAGGCCCATCCAACACAGGCCATCCCCAACCATACATGCATAACCCACAGTTTTGCTTCCCCCCACCTGCAGCACACACGCAGTCACCACCCCTACCCTGGTTACCGGCCCTAACCCCTCGGGACCCATCCCGTATGATGTCCCGACCCAAGTATCCTAGATGTGGCACACGCCGGAGACCAGGCACATAGTCAGGGGTACCTATGTAACCCTGGGTGTAGATGAAGGTTGAATACCCTATGTTTGGGTCGTCCTGCATGGGACGAATGTATTCCTGGTACTAACAATAGATGTCACGTGTGACTCTGTGTACACCAGCAGATTTAGTTGTAGGTATTGCAAAGCATACGTGGCACACAAGGTTGGCCGGTATGCACACAAAACACAGTATCCAGCAATACCAGTCAACATTACCGGATATGTAGCTAAAGATTTAGAATTATATGTGTTAGTATAAATACCCATAACTAGATATATACCTCCCCCTCTCTGTGGTACAAATGTACACATACATAGACAGACATATATATAAATACCCACATATAGATATATACATCTGCAGACACCCATACATCCATATGTCATTAGATATATATGTACAGCAATATATATATATATATATATATATATATATATATATATATACACACACACAGATATATATATATATACACACACACACACACACACACACACACACACACATATATATATATATATATATATATATATATATGTATGCATACAAATACATATATATATATATATGTGTGTGTGTGTGTGTGTGTGTGTGTGTGTGTGTGTGTGTGTGTGTGTGTGTGTGTGTGTGTGTGTGTAAATATAGACATAATATAGCCAGGATATGATACAGCAGTTAAGAATTACATATGTTCACAGGCCGTGCCAATGGGGGTCAGGGGCCCAATCAACAAACATGTAACACGTAGCATCAACCCCCCCCCCCCAGCTAGACAGGTGAAACATACAAATACACAATAAAAGTATTCATGAAGCTTGCGCCAGGTGCAGGTGTAGTGTCAGCATTCTAACACCAAATATGGCTGCAGAGCGATTCAGGTACGAGCTGTTTCCATGTGCACTACCTGCGTACGCTATACCCGCACAACTCCCAAGCCTTGTATGCTAATTACCCCATGTTCAGCAGTGTAGCATGCAAATGAAGGTATGTAGTGATTCAGGAAGTGGTGCAGGTGTAGTGTAAGCATGCAGAAATGTAAACCGCAGAAAATAGTTTACATTTTTGCAAACATAAAATCAGAGCCATGACAGCCGACCAGACACATTTATTATATTGTTAATATATGCCAATAGCTAAATATATAGCCATTGGCATAAAAAAAATGTGCAAAATCTAAAATTAACATTTAATATATATAGTCGCACTATCGCGACGTGGAAGCGCAGGGCAGAGGTGCACAAAGGAGATCGCAAGGAATATATAATAATATAGAATAAAACCACAATGGAACACATATCACGATTTCCCCATAATAGTCAATGGCAGGCATGCTACACCATACTATGTCGCAAGGGTTGCTAAGGGGCAGTGACAATATTATGCACAGTAGCTAGGAATTAGTAGGCAATGCCATGCAAATGAGAGGAGTAATAGTGAATCGCAGATTCCCCGCTGGTGTAAGGGTGCACCTTACAGCGTAGCATTATAATACCGAGGTGTGCCCTTGAGATAAAGATGACATCAAGAGAGGGGTGTGTCGCCATTGCTGTAAGTACATTGGAGCATTGCTAAACCGGTTTGCCCCTAGCTAGGCAAAGCTGCAGGATAGGGGTGTGTCGAACTGGCCATAGCTATGCTTAGCTGAGAGTATACAAGGTAACTGACTATGCATGTGAATGGAGATGAAAACATGTGTAAACCCGTTAAATGGGTATGCGCAGCGAGCACTGCAGCTGAAACAGGAAGGCTATAGGAAAGAAATAAGGAAATGCTGCAGCAGTGAAATTGGAGTACAAATGACTAATTAACACTTAGGCGCCTACAGTGGGCCATTGATAACAGCTAACAAGGCTGCAAGCAGCTACCTGCAGAACAGGAAAGGAGAGGGGCTGTACTGCAAAGAAAACAGAAAAGTGTCAAAGCAGAACAAAGCCGATTTGCAGTATATCAGCTACAAGGCACATTTGACTGGGTAGGGAAAGTACAAAACAAGAAAGACAGCAGGTGGATGCATGCCTTATAATGGGAGGGGATCCAGGTCTAAAAGTGAATTAAAGGGCAACAGATTAATCAAGGCAGGCAAGTAGATCTCCACAGTAAAGGACCCACACTTGCAGTACTCATTGCAAAACCCATAATTAAGACACACTGCAGCTGGAATAGCTCATACACACCCACTGACATCAGCACCATCCATAGCACAATACTATAAAGTGTGAAAGCACCTCACACACATTTGTGTATTCGCATACACTCTGCACCAGTGGTGTATATAGATGGGGAACTTTTATTATGTACATGTTAGGGGCTGCCATAGCTTTGATCCACCAGCATGTGTTGGAGACTGAAGGTGGTGTGGAGGATGATGCACACAACCACCCCAGGCACCAGAGGAGGAGGAAAGTTTTCAGACTCAGGGTAACCTACCAAGGGCTACATGATCTGGAGACATTAGAGCATTACAGGGTGGACTTGGACATCCTACAGCAACTTGTGGAGCTGTGCCGGCCACGCCTCAGAGCCAAAACAAACAGAGGGGAACCCATCCCAGTGGATATGAAAGTATGTGTAAGCCTGAGAATACTAGCTACAGGTACCTTTCAAAGACCAACTGGGGATATCATGGGGATCTCACAGGCAACAGCACCCAGGGTACTACACCAGTTCCTGGATGCCATGTTACCACATGCCAATGAGCACATATACTTCCCCTGAACGCAGGAGGAGTTGGCCAGCAACATGCGTCTCTTCCACTGTGTGGCAGAATACCCAGAGGAACTGGGTGCAATAGACTGCACACACATACACATCAAGTCACCACCCGGTGAGCAGGGTAGGCGCTACATAAACTGCAAGGGATACCCCTCGATCAACTGCCAGGTCGTGTGCAATGCCCAGGACATTATCATGGATGTGTATGCTGGCGGCCCTGGAAGCTATCAAGACTCCCACATCTGGCATGCCTCACAGCTGTATCAGTTATTTGCCAAGGGGTTCATCCCAAATGGCCACCTCGTGAGGGATGCTGTATATGCACTGGAACTGTGGATGATGACTCCCACCAGAAATGCACACACACCCATTATGAGGTACACGCACAAACCAGAATCATCATAGAGTGTGTGTTTGGGATGCTGAAATCACAGTTCCATTACTTGGACATATCTGGTGGAGCCTTGCAGTACTCTCCAGGCAAATGTGCCCACATCTTCATAGTGTGTGCCATGCTACACAATATGGTCCTGCGGAAACAGCTGCAGCAGGGACAGAATGGTGAAGGCCCTCACAGCCCACCACCATTGCCAAGGGCCCCACAGGCACAGAGGTACTCAGACCATGAACACACTGAGCCAGCCCCAGTAGGCAGACAGAGGCATGCCCAGTATGCCCATGCCTTGGCAAAGAGGGAATGTATAGCACACACACTGACAGTGAAGGCACCTAGGGACTGACACCTTTCTCCACCTGCATACATAGTAAATATGGATGGCACACACACAAGACTACCTGTAAATTGTCATGTATAGGCAGTCTACTGTGTGCATCCAACACAGGCAGCCCTCAACTATTGCACACACAACTGCCATTGGCACAAGGTAAGTCACCACCTGAACAGTAAATTAAGCTATCAGCATATGCAGATACTGTATGTATAGATTCATAGGTAGATACTTGGCCAACTGCTTTTGCCACCCCATTCATTCATTAACTGTCCCTCTGTGGAGCAGAGCCAATGGCGGGATCCCAGGGGTGCATCTACTGTTCCCCATCCACTCTTCAAGGTTTCTCTTGTGGAGTGTTAGTGAGGGGCTCTGTATAATGTAGTTAGGGATGTTGTTCCAAAGTATGGGGAGTGTCTGTAACAGGAAGCTGTCCCTCTAGCATCTTCCAGTTGTTGTTGTGGCAAGGTTTAGCTCACTACAGTGTGTGGCTCACTGTGACATGGATTCCCATAGGTGGAGCATATCCATCAAGCCTGAGTTTGACATGGCTGTGTTGGCCAGTGGAGATCATCTCTGGGTAAACGAGATGCCACTGAGTAAAGCAGGAGTTTATTCAGACTGGCTGCATAGGCCATATGTTGGAGGCCAGTATTCCCCTTGGTGAGGTACATTCATGGACCTCTCAGCTCTTGGAAGTGTCTTCTGAGGTACATCCCACATGGATTATTATACCCTATGATGGGACTGATGAATGATGAGTAAAGGGGCACTATAACCCCAGTATGTCTAGATGGGAATCCTTTAGTAATCAGATGGCCTACATAGAAGGATGTTCAAACTACTGTGGAGATATGACTGTCAAAGGGGAGATCACTATCTACCTTATTCCCCAGATACCCCATTACCTCATCTGTATTAAAGTGGCTGCCACTTATGTGTTAATATGTGGGTGCCAATTCCACAATGGAATAACCATGCAGTTAGTGGCGCTTGGCTGGAGGCCATGATGTTGACACCCTGTGATGTTCTCTGTGAGGCCCCTTGAGGGATGTCTGTGTCAGCTGGACTATCAATCATGGCTCCCAGTTCACAGTCATTGCCAAACATTGTCTGCCATAGTCCACCTGTGTTTGCCTGTACCTGTGAGATGTATATGCCAAACAGTAGGGCTCCCAGGACTGAGTCTTGTGGGACACCAGTCGTGACTGGTCAAGAGTTGGACCTGGAAACTGCTAGTCATACCATGTGGGTTCTGTGTGTAAGCCCATTGGCAACCCAACCTATGATGTATAGGTGTATGTACAGGCTGGTGTGTTTATCAATAATACCTGAGTGGGGCATGGTGTCAAAAGCCTTGGCGAGGTCCAGGTAGTATGTGTGAACCACCTCCCCCATCATCTAACGTCTTGGTGACTGTATGTAAGACGTCAAACAGGTTCAGAGGGCATGAACTGCACTCAACCAAGCTGACTTGGGTTGGGTCATGTGTTCGGAGGTTGCCATTGTCTTTGTTAATGAGTGCCATGAGGATGCGAACCATACCATTGCAGACCAGGCTAGTCAGGCTTATGGAGTGGTAGTTACCATGGACAGTTGTGATTCCACCTTGATGGTGTGGAATAACCATTGCCATGTGCCATTGTATGGGCATGTAGCCTGTGGAGAAGCTGAGTTAGGAAAGCTTAATTAGGTGGGAGGTCAGGTTGTCTTGTACAGTTTGGAAGATGCAGTCTGGGACAACATCTGCCTCCACTGACGCTGTGTTCTGCTGTTAGAGAGGGCCATTTCCACCTGTGTGTCTCTGATGTGTGGGATACTGTACCTTTTGGGTAGTGTTGTGGGCTTTTTAGGGGGTGAAGTATGCACTGAATGTATCTGCAAGGATGTTGGTGATATCAGTATGGTCAGCATATTTTGTGTTATATTTCATCGGCACAGTGCAAATCAGTGTGTCACCACGTAGATCCTTGACATAGCCAAAGAAGGCTTTGTGGTTATCTTTTGAATTGTTGTGTATTCTCCTGCTGATGTTAGCCTTGGATGATGTCATGAGGGAACTATGTATCATACTAATAGTGGTCATGGATGTCCCCTTTGTGGGATTTGCTGTTTGTCTGGAACACTGTCCTACTTCTGTAGTATAGCCTGTTTATTGCAGAGGTCCACCAGACTGGTGTCCTTGTCTAGAAGGAGTGAGTCTTGGTTTACCAGTGATGGAACGATCCATACATCCGTGTAGGTGCATATAGATTGCATTTGTAAATCTGTCTGTATCTTGAGCAGTGTTTTCCCTTAGAGTGGGGGCTGTAAAACCCCCCACCCCTGTCAATAGTAGTGTAAATTTAGCTGTAGTAAAGGTATACACTGTGGTATCCGTGGGTGGGGGACATGCTTGGGTGTGGAAACAGTGAATAGTTCATGGTCAGATCTAACCAGTGACCAGTTAACCTCCGCTGTGGTGCACCTGTTGCCCATGTTTGTGATGACCACTTCTAATAATGTCCACCCCACGTTAGGGAGGTTATCACCTGATATGAGGTGATAAATTCCAGAAAGCGCTGGGCTTGGAAGTGAGTACCGGAGTAAGTTTCCCAGTTAATGGTATGGTAGTTGACATCGACCAATGCCAGGGCGTGCATTAGGACTGTCATGTTCTCCACTGTCTCCAGGTAGGTGGGTGGTGATTCTGGGTCATGGAAGGTGATCCGTAGCAGGCCACAGTTTATATTTGACTAAGATGTCCTCATCCTGTTATCGTTATCATCTATTTCTTCCTTTTCTATTCCACCTCTAGTCAGTTTTCACTTTAAAGTCCACTACCTCTATGTTGGACTTATTCTACCCAAGATAGACATAATGAACTTCTCCCCTGTCGCTCTGAGTTACTACAAGACAGACATAATGAACTTCTCCCCTGTCGCTCTGAGTCACTACAAGACAGACATAATGAACTTCTCCCCTGTCGCTCTGAGTTACTACAAGACAGACATAATGAACTTCTCCCCTGTCACTCTGAGTTACTACAAGACAGACATAATGAACTTCTCCCCTATCGCTCTGAGTTACTACAAGACAGACATAATGAACTTCTCCCCTGTCGCTCTGAGTTACTACAAGACAGACATAATGAGCTTCTCCCCTGTCACTCTGAGTTACTACAAGACAGACATAATGAACTTCTCCCCTGTCGCTCTGAGTTATTACAAGACAGACATAATGAACTTCTCCCTGTCGCTCTGAGTTACTACAAGACAGACATAATGAACTTCTCCCCTGTCGCTCTGAGTTACTACAAGACAGACATAATGAACTTCTCCCCTGTCACTCTGAGTTACTACAAGACAGACATAATGAACTTCTCCCCTGTCGCTCTGAGTTACTACAAGACAGACATAATAAGCTTCTCCCCTGTCGCTCTGAGTTACTACAAGACAGACATAATGAACTTCTCCCCTGTCGCTCTGAGTTACTACAAGATAGACATAATGAACTTCTCCCCTGTCGCTCTGAGTTACTACAAGACAGACATAATGAACTTCTCCCCTGTCTCTCTGAGTTACTACAAGACAGACATAATGAACTTCTCCCCTGTTGCTCTGAGTTTCTACAAGACAGACATAATGAACTTCTCCCCTGTTGCTCTGAGTTACTACAAGACAGACATAATGAGCTTCTCCCCTGTCACTCTGAGTTACTACAAGACAGACATAATGAACTTCTCCCCTGTCGCTCTGAGTTATTACAAGACAGACATAATGAACTTCTCCCTGTCGCTCTGAGTTACTACAAGACAGACATAATGAACTTCTCCCCTGTCGCTCTGAGTTACTACAAGACAGACATAATGAACTTCTCCCCTGTCACTCTGAGTTACTACAAGACAGACATAATGAACTTCTCCCCTGTCGCTCTGAGTTACTACAAGACAGACATAATGAGCTTCTCCCCTGTCGCTCTGAGTTACTACAAGACAGACATAATGAACTTCTCCCCTGTCGCTCTGAGTTATTACAAGACAGACATAATGAAATTCTCCCGTCGCTCTGAGTTACTACAAGATAGACATAATGAACTTCTCCCCTGTCGCTCTGAGTTACTACAAGACAGACATAATGAACTTCTCCCCTGTCGCTCTGAGTTACTACAAGACAGACATAATGAACTTCTCCCCTGTTGCTCTGAGTTTCTACAAGACAGACATAATGAACTTCTCCCCTGTTGCTCTGAGTTTCTACCCCTCAACTAATTTTCTCCCAACTCTGTTCTCTTTAAACTAGTCTCTCCTGCTGCTCCTTGCTTAAAACTTTGTTCTGGAATCTCCTCATCCTTCTGATTACTTCCTTCCCACAGTGACTGGCGGGTGGAGGGGAACAAAAAATAAAAAATTAAGAGGTGTTTTATTTTGTTCTACTTTTTTATATCACATATGCTTATTTACCTTGTAGCACATGTTTTGTATGACTAGTATCTTTAATTGAAGTTTAATGTATTGAAACTGAATTTTTAATGTGCTATTATTTTATGTGGAGCTTTTCTCCCCGGGCCTCTACTGAAAATGGACATATATCCCGTTAGATTAGCCCGGTCAACAAATGTAAAATAAAATAAATAAAAATAAATATTGCAGTTGTGGCCGATGTTAGCAGCACATGGATGATCTCAGTATCATGCTGCCCCACTAACCTGGAGGTGTAGGTATCCCTGATGAATATGGATACAGCCCCTCCATGTCTGTGTCAGTCCATGTGCTGTGGCTGAAATGTGTGGTATGGGTTGTAGTCTGGTAGTGCTGGTGTGCTCTCAGGAGCCTTAAGACAGATCTCAGTTACTGCACAGATGTTGATGTTGTCCATCCTGAGGAGTGCTGTGAGTGCGTGCATGCATGTTGTGATCACAACCCCTGGTGCTGAGTAGCATAACCCTCACTGAATCTGCTATTGAGCTATTTATGGAGCTGGTATTCACCTTTGAGACTCTCCTAAATAAGGCACCATGGGGACACCAATAGCCTTGGTCAGTATTCCAAAGCCTAAGGCTGACACATAGGCCGGTATGGTATCATTGCATGCATGTTCCCCATCTGTGCTTGTTTCTCATCTCTCCTGTAGGTAACCTACTGGTAAGCAATAGAAAGCCTTAAACTTATACAAGTCTTCTAGCTTCCAAGATAGGCTTTTGGAGTGACTAAGTATCAGTGTTCTGTATGTTCTTTCTGTACTTAACTGTTTCCTGACTACATGGTGATTTCTCACTGTATATTGTGATCTGAAGGTCTGATTATTCACATATTATGGCTGTGATGGGCTGCACCTTAGAGGTTCACAGATAGCCTACTACCTATCTGCCCAAGGGCAATTAGAAGCATAGCTAGAGTGTGCTGGCTTTCCCCATACCATTGATGAAGTAACTAATCCTCTGTCAAGCATAGCCAATGAAGCAATTCCAGGCAGAGTTGCTGGAAGCTGTTGAAGACTGGGGTTGTGGAGGGTGATGGGGCACTTAGTGATCTAGAGGTCATGTTAATGTTATTAATGTGACAATTCAACACCATTCAATTCCCTCAACAGGTCTCGCAGCTATCAAACTGGACAGGCTCCCCTACCCCCTGGCTGTATGGTTCTGGGACACATGATCCCAGGGGTGTATATTCTATTACCCATTCACACAACCAGGTTTCCCCTGAAGTGTGTCAGTGAGGGGCTATGCCTAATGTAGTTAGGAATGTAATGTATTGTCTCACAGTACATTTGTTATATGTTGTTATTTCAAGAGTACGTGAAGCTCAGTGAGTTTGGGGGCCTCTGCCCTTTGCTTAGCCAAGCTTACACATAGAAATCATCTAAATAGGAAATAGGTGGAAGCAACGTTAATGTCAACAGTGTAATGGTTACAGCATCCGCATAGTATCTGTGCATTCAAGGTTCCAATGCTGATAAAGGCAGGGATGTTTATCATGTTCAAAAGTACACCTTAACCACAGCTTGCATATATAGTTAATAATCGGCTGTATAATAAACATTCGAAGCACCCATATAAACCCATGTGTGCTGGAGAGTACAGTCAATAGAGAATGTAATGTTATGTCAGCACATAGTGGGATGTTATGTCACTGACATGTATATATCCAGAGTAGTTAGCGGATGTGGCCATGTTTGCGCGCACAGGTTATACATTACAAAGTTTATTTAACTGTGTTTAACCGCTGCTATAATGTCACACAAACACTTTTAAACATGCTTACAAATGCTTAAATAAACCTTATTCTGGAGTAAAAAACATTTATAAAGCAGCGCAGGTGTTGAACCCTGGACCATGCACGCTATAGTCATGGGACTTACCACTAAGCCATCCGAGATGTATACATGTTTCACAGTCTTGAGACTACACCTTATACCATATGCATTTCACTGTAATGATCACAAATGGGACAGTCACTTTGTGTACATATGTACAGTACATTGTAATGTAATGTAGTCTGTGAACCAACACATTCCAGTCTACATATGTATTACTGTTACAAATTAATATGAAATATATATATATATATATTATACAGTTACATCAATAGCCATATATATAAACATCCATGAACACACTTTGTGACACAGAAGTACTCCAAAGGAATTGGAGTGTACACAAAACACATGCAGCTCTGGTATTATAACAATTAATATTAACCTAATTCACCACAGAAGGGGTGGTTGTTGTGTATATGAAGATTGGGCTGGGGGAGGAACGATGGGTAATGCAATCATGCATCAAGGTGGGCCTGGGTTGGATGTCCAATAAGTGAACTGGAGGGGTATACATGGAGTATGGGGACAATATAAAAAGGACACAAAGCAAGAACCTTTCTCATTCATAATACTCCCTGTCATGTCACATTGCAAAACCTAATTTCACAAACATATGAACATTAAAATGTATCAGACATATGTACACCAACTGACTGTCACATCTGTTTTCATTAGTGAGAAATGTCTGTAGTACAATGTATATTCTAAACACCATAGCATTTGTACATATCTCAGATGCCTTAGTGGTAAAGACAGTGACTGTGGTGTTCATGGTCCCAGGTTCAAGGGCTGTTAGGTTATTTTGAGGGCCAGAATAAGGGCTGTTGGATGCAGGTAGATTAAAGCACTCTTAAGCAGTTGTAAGCGGGTTTCCATGGGTTTGCGTGACTGTAAGTGGTGCTGAAACATGGAAAATGGAGAAGCACTTTACAGGTTTAAATTTTGCTTAATGTCGCGCAGACCACGGGCAAACATGCTTACAACCACGTAAATATGCGTTATTCACACTTTCCCTACCAGTGCCTACTCTGAGAGGTAAAATAATAACACCTTCCAGGAGTAGAATCCGCAACCATGTACTCCATCCTCAGAGTAACCTAATACTAAGCTACCTGGGATGTACCTATCCCAGTTGTGTATGCAGACAGGTTAAAACACAAAAGGGAGGAATGTGTTGAAATAGGACAACCCGCTATGTACCCAATTAAAACTGTATGCTCATATATATATATATATATATATATATATAGAGAGAGAGAGAGAGAGATACATAGAGACATGTCGATATATACAGGTCTACATATATATGTAGATATATAGATAGGTTAAAAACATCTACAGATCTATGGAGGTACAGATAAACGTATGCAATAATATATATATCTATATACATACACACACACACACACATATATATATATATATATATATATATATATATATATATATATATATATATACATATATATATATATATATATATATATATATATATATATATATACACACACATACATACATGTCTGTAGACAGCATCTGAAGTGTTCATATCTGAGTATAACATGGTCCATAGCAATCACACATTCCGCCACCCCCCCAAACAATATGAACATAACATATGAAGAGTATATGCCAATACACTATTACAAATATGTTCTATGGACACAGTCACCAACACAACTGCAATGACTGCAAATATCCATGACAGAAATACACAAACAGCTTTCATTTTGCAAAACTTTATTACATTCCAATGTATTGCCAAAAGGATTCAAGGACTAGCAGTACCTGCATGCTATACAGGAAGCATTTAACAGTGCCTTAGTGAATCAGCCTGCAATTACCATAGTATTAGTCCACTAAGGGATAGGTGTTTACATAGAGAAAGAACACCCGCACACATATAGATGTTGTATAAAAGGGGTTCCTACACACCTGCATGTGCTCTGTACAGCCACCAACATCTACCCCACAACCAAATTAATTACATCAATACATACTGTCATACCATAACCTATTATTCAACTACTGTACAACATCTGCTGAAACCTTAACATACCTGGACACAGACACACTAACATGGCTCAATGTGAAATCGTTGCTGTTATACAATTGAACAGCTGCTGATGTAACAGGGTTTGTATGAACTAATCCTGTTTCAGAGGGTTAAAAAGTTCGTACACCAGGAAGAGTTACCGATTACTGATTATCAGCACAGTATGATACACAGTAACACCAAACTAAATATGTCTTGTAAGCACACTGTAAACCCCCTAACATTATATGCATAGCTATGCAGCCTTGAGCTATTCAAACAACCAGGCCTGACTGAAACACATGCAGAAGTATTAGGTACAGACAAACCCTGCACAAGTAGCAATGTTCAGAAATATAACATCAGTACTCACATTTAGACCAAATCCTCTAGGCATTACACACAATATATTACTGTTCATCTCCATACAGCTGTTGCAATAGATTCCAAACAACACTTCCACACTGTCTTCCTCACAAGTAAGGCAAAGGGACAACGCCCAAGTGGAATACTCAATTATACTCCACTGTAGCCATGGTATTGGCTAAGGCAGTAGCAGAGCAGCTGATGTGCATGTAATTAGCTACTTAGGAACACCAATTGGTTATCAGGATAGCACATGTTACTGATCTGTAACTATAAAAGGTTGCTTTGTCACACATTCAAACCATCTGTATCTACCTGTAGGACAGTACAAAACACTGAAAGACGAACCGAAAACGAGTATTTTACTAGTCAATAACACCTCCGATTACTAAGAAGGTATGTATAGCATGTAGTATGTCTGTGTATGTAGTACCTGTTCTGTAAGAATTACAGTGTGATCAATGCATATAGTGGAAATAGCTATCTTGTAGCGATGTATTGTTGAGCAGTAATAATGCTTGTAGTATTCTATGTGTGTACTGCTGTAATCACAAGGGAAGCTCTGCATACACCGCAAGGGATGATATGTGCTCGGAACCCACCAATTCGCTAACAGCCTCTGTCATTGTCAGGATGGTCCAACAAGTATGTGCTATAACAGGGGATAGTATATGTCGATATATTGTAACAGTCGACATATGTATGGGTGTATAAGATGAATATGTTAAAGGTGGGCTTACTAATTAAGGACTCATACATAAGACAGAAGAGGTTACTTAAGGTTAATCCTTTGTGAACTGAGGGGGGTTGAGCTAGGAACTAAACCTTCTATTTAAGGGGTAAAATAAAACATTTCATAGCTTTATTGGAAAGGCTCACCCAGACTCTGCTACACTTTGCTGTGAGGGAAAGGTTGATTTGCTTTTTATTTGTTGTATTTTGTATTAGTTTATTGCCTTTTTATATTTTGAGTGCTGTGATTTGTTTTCTTTACCTTGTGTTTTGCTTGTGTTCTGCTTTTAACTGCATATTAAAACTTCAAAAGACCCCACAGCTCTGTCTCTTGTGAGTCAGGCAGAAATCCCCCCCCCCCACCCTGTCACTGTTGTTTTCTTAAATACCACTGTCTTTCTAGTTACCTGCCTCTTATGTTAATTTGATCATATATCTCATTTCCTCTTTGCTTTGCTTTCACTGGCTTGCATGAGTAAGCACAAAATTATCATTTTGTGAAATCATTCCCCTTCAACTATTTAAATTTATTGGCCATTCTACTGTATTCCATAGTACCGGAATACAAAAGTGATCACCCCCCTTTCGATCTATCTTACTGTTTTAAAAATAGTGACTGTCCACTAAAACTTAACTTTTTAGACAGGTAAAACTTAAGTTACCTACTTTCACATCTAACTTTTCTAGTACACACTGCAGTGTTTAGGATAAACCATTTTTTTTCATCTTACCTTTAAGCATCCCTGTGACTAGCACTTGCTCTAATACCTGCTGGAAAGTACTAGGAAGCCTTAAACTGATACAAGCACTCCTCTCTCCTTATTAATAAGGAGAAATTAATCATAGGCACTAAACAGCCTATAATTGCAAAGTACCTTGCTAAGGTAAGGGAAAACATCTCCTGTACTTTTCAAAAAAAGCACCAAACCAGGCATGTCCAAGGGTCAGCTTCCGTTGATTTCTCCTGTCCACCTGATGAATCTGGGCATACTGGGGCAATGCAGCAATTGCCTCATGTACACAGACAACCCTCTCCTCCTACCACCCAACACTACAACCTGTGAGAGATGCACTTACATAGCCAAACTGGAAGCAAAGCTCTCTCCACCCACAATTGTGCTGGACAGTCAAGAGGAGAAGGTTAACACCCACACTACACCTCAAGCAACACATAGCCCTTCTAAACTCACACCACCAACACCCACACATAGCAACACTAAATCCACATATACGGAGGCCCTTAACTGTAACCTGCCCAAGCAACAAGGACCTCCGAAGCTGAAATGCAAACAAACACCAATCACAACCAAAATGTCACATAGCTCACAACACCAGTGTGCTACCCAGCAACAGCCCCTAAGGCAAGACAACGTACCTAACACTTTAGTCATAGGTGACTCTATAGTCAGGCACACTGATGTCCACTCACCAGGCTGAACAAGGAGAAAATTACAGTGAGCTGCCTGTCAGGTGCCAGGATGCGCCACATAACTCATGCACTCAAGTCACTCCACAACAATTACAAATATGACTCTGTCATTGTCCATGTTGGAGTGAATGACTTAAGATGTACTTCCCTGGACTACATGAAAAGAGACATGGAAGAGCTCTGGCAGGTATGTCCCTAGCCCTGAGTAGCATCCTGTCTTCACCCAGAATGATGCCACAATACAAGGACAAAATGATTGACTTCAACAATTGGCTAAGCTTCTGGTGTCATTCAAAGGGGATCCAGTATCTGTCTGCCTGGGACGACATGATCGACAGACCGCAATGCTTTACCAGAGATGGTCTGCAACTGTCGCCCCTGGGATTCAGGTTACTAGAAAAGGCTCTTGCCACCCCTATAGTGCCTTTTTTAGGCAAAGTTCAATGGACAAAACCACCACCGTAACAGGTACAAGCATGCAAAATCTGAAGATAATGCTACTCAATGTTAGAAGTCTAAACCTCAAAATGCACTCTCTCGAGGCACTCCTAAAAATGGAGAACATTGATATCTGTGCAGTAACTGAGACCTGGTTCAAGGTTCCAGAGAGCACCCCTGCAATACCAGGCTACAACTCTTACCACACTTTTCGGCCACCAGACCAGGATCGAAACACTAAAGGTGGAGGAGTGTCCATATTCACCAGGGATATTCACACCACCAGGTTAGTTGCCCAACACAATGGGTCTGAAATTCTCCAGGTGCAACTAACACAAGGTAAGACTGCAATCCAAACTGTAGCTTGCTACAGATCCCCCACCATGCCCCAAGATTCTCACTACACCTTTCTAAACATACTGGAAAATATTAATATAAAACCAAACACCCTAATACTGGGTGATTTCAACTACCCTGCCATTAACTGGGAAAACTTCTCATGTACCAACACCTTTGCCCAACGGTTCTTGGAATTCATAAATTCCAATGCCCTAGATCAACTAATCCATAGTCCCACCAGGGGCTCCAATATCCTAGACCTGGTCATTACCAACATGGGATATCGATGCTCCACACCTATGGTCACCCTTGTTGGTCAGATCAGACCATAAGCTAATCACCCTTAACATCCACCCCCCCCCCCCAGTAAGGAAACCTCCATAAAAAACTTCTCCAAAGCCAACTTCATGCTACCCAAGTCAGAAGTTACAAACTTCATGACATCCATGCAGACAGGAACTGAAAGTTCGACTGAGTCCTACACTAAGGCACTGTACAAGCACATCCACTCATGCATGAATCGTGCCATCCCAAATAGAACCAAGATGCTCTCCTCCAAAAAAAGGAAGCCAATCTGCTGGTCCCCTGCCATAAACAAACTTTACAACAAAAGGAAGAAACTGTTGCAGAAAAGAGAAAAATCCCAGGATGCAAAAAACTCCCTGACCAGCCTCAGTAAGAAGCAGAGATCCCTCATAAAATCCTCCAAAATAGTTACGAAAATAAAATTGCCAAAGATTCCAAAGACAACTACAAGGCATTCTATAACTATGTCAAAAATCTAAATGGCAATGCTCAGATCTGCTCTGAGCTACAACAGAATGGCATTAAATGTACTTATCCCAACGATATTGCCAATATCCTGGCAGATCGATTCAGTGCCAACTTCACCCCTCTCTCACCCCCTAAATGGCCCGTCTCAATACCAGAAGATTGCCAAATTCCGGTAATAACGGCCACACAGGTAAAAAACGCACTCTCCAAAGCTAAAAATACAGCATCCATGGGACCAAATGACATCCCGGGCTGCCCGGGCTGTGTACTATATGAACTACAAAATGAACTGGCACCTCACCTAAGTGTCATGTTTAATCATACCCTCACCTCAGGCTTCATGCCCACTGAGTGGCGCACAGCTACAGTAATCCCACTCCACAAGGGGGGATCCAACTTGGATCCCGGGAACTACCGCCCCATCAGTCTGATGAGCCTGATCTGCAAGGCCATGGAATGTATTATCATGGAACTTATAAACAAAGACATTGGTAACCTTAAAACACTGAACCCCACCCAGTTTGGGTTTGTGAAGGGCCGATCTTGTCTCCTGAACCTGATTGACTTTTTCAAATCAGTCTCCAGAGCCATGGATGAGGGTAAGGCAGTCCACACAGCCTATCTGGAACGTGCCAAGGCCTTTGACACCATCCCCCACTCTGGAATCATAGATAAATTTACTAAGCTGCACATTAATCCCTATGTCACTCAATGTGTTGCCAACTGGCTTACTGACAGAACCCACACTGTAAAAGTAGCTGACTCCAAATCCAGCTCCAGACAAGTGACAAGTGGAGTACCTCAGGGTTCAGTCCTGGGACCACTCTTGTTTTGCATCTACTTCTCTGAAGTACAGGCCAACACTAAGGGACTCTGGCTAACAAAATTCACAGATGACTGCAAATTGGGAGCCATTATTGAATCCCCAAATGATGTCGATACTCTACAAAAAGGCCTTACAGAAACAGATGCTTGGTGCCAGAGCCATGGGCTCAAGCTCAATGCCAAGAAATGTATAGTTATCCCCTTTGGGAAAAAACATGTACCCGTGAATTACCACATAGGTGGCAGTACACTAAACACCGAAAGTGTGATAAGAGACTTAGGGACACAGGTGGACAGTGGTCTCACCTTCAATAACCACATCACCACAACAGTCAGGAAATCCTTCTATGTGTCACACCTTATCACTAAGGGCTTTTCATCCAGAAAAAAGGAGGTCATTGTCCCACTGTACTCATCCCTCATTAGACCTATTATAGAATACAATGCCCCATTTGGTATGTACCTCTCAAGACATCTGCAACAACTGGAAAGGCCACAGAAATACCTCACTAAAAGAATCACAGGCCTAAAGCAGATGCCCTATGCTGACTGCCTTAAAAAACTCCAGCTATACTCTGTCGCATATCGTCTACTCCAAGGCGATCTCTGCTTAACTTACAAGGCCATGTCAAACCCAGAGCTGTTGGACATGCTACACTTAAAGAAATCCCAAACCCTCAGAGCCACATGCTCCAGGGATCTAAACCTTGTCATCACAATAAACAAAACATGCTGGAGGGATAGGTTCCTGACCCAGAGACTTCCCAGACTCTGGAATAGACTGCCCATACATGTCAAGCAGAGCACCTCTTTGGCCCTCTTCTAAAGGAACCTTGATGATTGGATGGGAGAAAGGAAATTCACCCCAGGGATCATGTCAGTCACCCTGCTAGACAGGGGTCCAGGGAAGTAAATAGTGTGGGAAGAAATAGCCAGGGAATTGTTATGGCTAGGCTTGTATAGGCCCTAGCGCCGATAGCCTAGTACTAACCTATGAACCGTGCAAATATGGTGTGCATTGTGGGATATTGTGCCAATAACTGTGTAATGTACAGTATTTTAGGCAGATCTGTATTCTACTCTACATAGCAGTTCTGTTATGTTATGCAAACAATAGTTATGTCTATTGGCAATTACAATACTCAGTAACAGGATACATATCATTTGTATTCATCTGATAGTTTAGCAGCATGATAGCAAAGATAATTGGAAGAGCCAGGTAACTATCCATGCACATAACACATGTAATATCCACCTCTCTAGTATTGTTTACAAGCAATAACAGCTGTGCATGTGTACATGTTATGCAAATGTGTAGTGACCCTTGTTATGGGGCTGGACCTCTCTAGTATCGTTTGCAAGCAATAAGAGCTGTGCATGTGTATATGTTATGCAAATGTGTAGCGACCCTTGTTACAGGGCTGGTCCTCTCTAGTATCATTTGCAAGCAATAACAGCTGTGCATGTGTACATGTTATGCAAATGTGTAGTGACCCTTGTTACAGGGCTGGGCCAAATGGCTATGTGCACACCTACATAGAGTGGATACTGAGAATAGAGACACACTAGTTGAACTACCAGGTTTGTGTAGCCCAACCTCTCATTGCCAACCTAACAGCTGCTTGCACATACTGCATGTAAGGTAGTGCACAATACTGGTAATGAAACAGGTTGCATATCATCTTTAACTCCAGTGTAACATCTGCAGTAGGAGTGTAAGATGTAGGAGACAGCTGCCCATGTGTAATAGCTGTTTCATAGGTGATGGCTCTCACTATCTGATTATATCCTGATCATGTTGATAGTGGCATCAGAGTCTATTGATACATGACTGTTTGGAGAGTGGGTGTCTGTGCTCAACAGAGCTCATGGTCCTGGTGGATATGTGAGTATATACCCAGAGAAGGAAACAGACTGTGTCTACACTTGCATCATCTGTAATCAACTAACAGGATGTGATGTGCTAGTCAGAGGAGGATTGCTGCTAAAGGTAGCTACAATGTTTCTGTAATAGCCAGTGTTGTCACATCCATAACACAAATATTTACATGTGAGCATCACTGTCTAAAACATCTTCATAAGCAATACGTAAACTAAATACAGTACTTGGTACTTTGTAGTACTGAATGCTCATACAAGCATTTCCACAGTCAGCTACTGGTGTTTACTAATGTCAGCTTTGTGTATGTGGCCATCCGGGGAGAATGTAATCTCTATGCCATGTACACTGCCAAACCCACCTAACACCACACCCCACACATTGTTTGTGATGCAGCTACAGGGGTAATCTGGAAGGCAGCCCAGTCTACAGCCATGACTGGACTGGACAGTTATGAGGTGTAGGTTAACACATGCAGCTCATCAACACAACCAACACATACCCTTACCAGAACACAGTAAGGACACCCATGCACACTAGCAGAGAACGCACACATTCACAGATGCTTCTAAGTATCTGGCCAAACAAGTGACCCCCCAAGCTGGAAGAGACAGACACCAAAATACACAAACTGTATGACATAGTTTGCATAATTGTGCCACACCCCAGAACACGTGGTTGGAAACATGCCCAACAGTACTCATTTGTGAATGCAAACTCTAGCACTATGTTACACACCAACCTATATAATGGTATACATACTGTCAGCTGCCTGTCTGCCATGATTAGCCACATACCCATGCACTTAGACCACCTTTTGAACTATACACATGGCTCTGGCATATTCCATGTTGTTATGCAGGACCTGTAATGCAGTAGCCTGGACTGCATGGAAGCGCATGTAGGAACTGTCAATTCTTGTAGCCCATGCAGGTATGTCCCAAGGCCTGGGTCACATTCTGCCATTGGCCAGAATGATACTGCAGTACAGGGCCAAAAGGAATGTATTCCACAATTGTCTAGTGTAGTGGTGCAAGTCAAAGGGTATCCAGTATCTGTCTGCCTGGGATAACATGGTTGACAGACCATGATGCTTTGCCAGACAGGGCCTGCACCTGTCACCCATGGAAATCTGGATACTGCCTAGGGCTCATGCTTCCCCTATAGTGCCTTCTTCATGCACAGTTCAAGTGAAGGTCCACTGCTGTGACAGGAACAGCCAAACAATAAACTGCGGGTCTCGCTACACAATGATACATGTCAGAAACACTATACGGACACACATGTGTCAATCCCTAACATGGAGAACATATCTGTGCAGTGGCTGAGACATGTTTCAACACTCCGGAGAGCACACCTGCATGACCATGTTATAACACATACCTCACCTCTTGCCCATTTTCTGAATAAAAACCCCAAAACCAGCAAAACCAAACTCAACCAAAAAAACACTGGTGCACCAGAGAAATGGACCAAAGAAATAACGTAAAATGATTTATTCAACGTTTTCATCCAGTAGACTTCATCATAATAAAAATGTAAATCACCAAGAACTCTTCTGTAAATAATTCTCTAAAGAACAGAAACGCAAATGTTAAAACCACTGTATTATCACCAAACCATCAGAAACAGAAGGGCTGTTGTGTAGCATAAAAACGTTTCCGCACTACACCCGAATCACCCTAGTTCCACTACAAATGAGCCAACTTCCGTCAAATGTCCATTATCCTTTATTGGAACACATAGGCCGCAGGTGTGTCCATATTCCTGAAGGATATGTACACACCCACGCTAGTTGCACTTGCATAACTTCAGATGCATTATGCTGAGTAACTACCTTTGTGCCAAAGTGGAATTCAAATTGCACCTTGCGACAGATCACCCACCAGTAAACCCCAACGCTAGTTGCACTTGCATAACTTCAGATGCATTATGCTGAGCAACTACCTTTGTGCTAAAGTGGAATTCAAATTGCACCTTGAGACAGATCACCCACCAGGCCGCGGATTTCCCAACTGTCATAATGTGCTATAATGGGGAAGATTAGGTCTGAGATGGAACCATAATAATGGCTACTCTCAACTATTCCATTATGAACTGGGAAGACTTATCATGTACCAATGCCTGCGCTCAATGCATGCTGGATTCCATCGACCCCACTGACCTAGACCACAGTAGTCACACAAACAGGGCTAACAGTATGCTACACATAGTTAGTCTCCAATACCAATGTTATGTTTCCTAAGAGCAGAGTGGTGACTGTCATGGCACCCATGCAGATGAACAATGCATGTGCAAATGCTGAATCCTACACAAATTAACCATAAGCAGTCACATATGTGCAGTGATTGTGCCACTGAAACAGAACCAGGATTCAACACAAAACAAACAAGAAGGCAAACTGGTGGTACCATGCTTTAAACTGTACCACAGAGGGTAGCAACTGTTGCAAGAGTGAACACACATGAGTGTAGGTGATCCCTGGTCAGCCTCAGTAAGATGCAGATGCACCATATAAAACCACACAAAGCTACTGTAAAACTAATCAGTCACATATTATGAGGCCAAGCACAGAGCATTCTATAGCGTGTCATTAATGGTAATAGCAACGACGAGACCTGCCGTGCTGCACAGCACTATGGCATGGAAAGTACTGCACCTACAGAAATAGCACCCGTTCATCCAGATAGGGACTCGGAGAACCTAAACCCACTCCCACCTCCCCCCCAACAGGTACACTTAGCAATATATCCATGTACACTACAGGGCTCCTGTAATAATGACTATGCAGGTACAAGCTGCCTCTCTAAAGTCATACATACAGCTTTCATGGAACCTGTCAACATCCCAGGGTGTATCCTACACAAATGTAAGAAGATTCAGCTATCCACATACACATCATGTTCAATCATAGCTCCATGTCAGGCTGTGTACACAAGGAATGGTGCACAGCAACAGTTATCACACCCCAAAAGGGGAAGACACCATTGATAATGGGAAATAGTGCACAACTACCCTGCTGAGTCTGGTCTGAAAGGCCATGAACCATGATCAAAGTATTTGATGTACTCGGTACAGATGTAGATAACAGTAGGGTTGATTCACACTGCATATCATGACCTTACCAGGACATAGGACACCATCACACATTCTGTGTTCCAGCTACACTCAGTAAACTAGGTGTATATTCCTATGTCACAGGAGTGGTTGGCAACTGGACTGCTGGCAGAACCAACACTACAGAAGGTGTCTGACTAATACACGTGCATCAAACCAGTGCCAGCCACAGTAATACAGGGTTCATTCCTGGTACTTCCCCTCTTTGTTATCTATACCACACAGACTAACACAGAAGGCATCAGCCTATTGATGTTTGCAAATGACTATGAACTAGGAGCAATAGTCGACTCAATGTGTGCTGCGTTCAACATACAGAAGGGCCTTAGTGTTTCAGATGTGTGGTGTGTGACGTATGGCCACAATCTGCCAGCTAAGTATTGCATTGTCATCCCCTATGTTACAAACCCTTTATCCATGAACTACCACCTAGGCAGCAGTCAGCATAATGGCAACTGTGTGTATGGGATGCTGCTGGACAGTACTCTTTCCTTTGATAGTTACTTCACCACACCAGACAGGTAGTCATATGTGGCACCCCTAATTATGACAGGGTGCCATCCAGGAATATAGAGATAATTGTTCAGCCATACTCAACACCCATGTGACCCATAATAAATGACATATTTCCTTTAAGGGTTATTGCCCATGTGTAGATGGCCTACACTGCCCTTCCCAATCCCTAGCTGCACTATGTAGCATGCAGACTACCCTGAATAAAGCCATGTCCAACCCAAAGGTGTTGTACATGCTTCACTTAACACATCCTGATCCCAAATCAACACATAGTTCATAGACATCCACCTTTCAAGTACAAGGATCACAACATACCTGACAGTCTGTCCCATACACTTAACATACTCTTGCCATACTATGCATCCCTGTCCAGCAAAGCTGAACATCGCCCCTCTCTGTGACATGGTGTGATGACCGCATGCCAAATATATCAGTAACCCTGTGGATCAGTTCTGTGGCACTGCTTGAACTGGCCACTGAAACTTACCTGTCTGTTGCCTACAGCTAGATAACCTGTCTGCCTAGGCTCATAAATGGCCCATGGCATATAGCCTACTAGATCACTATGACCAAACATGCTATAGTTGATATCCAACCCTGCAAATACCATCAGGCTAGCTATTGTCCCATGTGTTACACATGTGCAACACAGGCAATACATGGCAGGATGCTACACAGCTGTGCAGTGCCATGTAGATGTATATGGCAAAACACATACATGCTTGCAAGTCTGCAAGGTAACAGGTAATGTCCCTAATGGCTATGTATAACTATATATGTGACATATACACAGCATTAAGGTCGATTGCATTAATGTGAACACATCCAGGCATGTGCTGATAGGTAAAGACACCAGTACAGGCAAACAGACATGCCCACGTCAAGACAACATCCACATGGTGTATGAGCAATGTCATCACATGACACACACATATATGGCGATAACATCACATCACCAGTAAGTGTCAAATGTGTGTGTCTTATACATGTCAGTGGTGTTAGTGTCATGTAGATTTGCAAAGACGTATTTGTAATCTTAATAAATGTGATACACATGTATGTTCAGCTGTATTTCTGTACTTCTCTGTGAGTTACTGTGACCTGTCTCCATCATTATGTCTTCCAGGTATGCCACATAGCAGACTGCCTGCATACAGCTGCTTGGAGGATGAGGTCCTTGTCCCATACCTCCTCGACAACCATATAACACTCTTCAGCCATGTGCCACAGGATGCACAACAGCGGGATGCCCTGTGGGAGGAAGTCTGCAGGAGGGTAAATGATGCTGGCGGTCACAATCGCACCTATCAGCAGGTGCACCGACACTGCATTGACCTCATAAGATGGGCAAAACAGCATGCTAATGCAAGTGCCAGGGAACAAGGTGCAACAGGTGGGGGGGGGGCACTCACCCAGCCCCCACTCACATGTAATGAGGAGCTATTGGCCAACATGGGGACACCTGCGCACCTCCATCCAGAAGCTTTAGCTGGCATTGTGGAGGTGGGTGTCTCTCAACCACCGAGCCTGGAGTTGTCTGGTAAGTCACTACTGCACATATAACACAACTATATTTCACTTAGTTACATATGTTTCTGTACAATATGAAATGTAACATCATATGCAAGGCATGTATGCCCACATGCCACATACTATAGTCTGCTACTCTAGGTATGCACAGATATGCATACTCCATAATATAGTGTATTGCACTGGCTTATGTGCTAACATAGACATTGCACCCTGTAGCTATCACACAGGTGTGGATAATGATCTTACTGCTGTGACACTCCTGTTTAGGTACCTCTGGTGTTTTGCAGCAACAGCAGCCTGTGTCAGGTGAGATTGTTATTATTTACCAGGTTTGATAATGCATGGAACATATTAATTGCATGCTATCTGCCATAACACATGTACACATAATGTATGGTGGTCCTGTTAATGGACACTGGTCAGACCTGCAATGCATCACAGTGTTTACCCATGTGAAACAATTGAAAATTATATGAAACACCTACACTAAACCTTCCAAACTTTCATTGCCAGATGTGTGGACAACATTGAATACAGTGGTGGAGGTGTGTTTCACTGTAAGGACAGGTACTACATATCAGCATTAAACATGTTGGGAATACTAACAATACTGTACAAAAAGCATATGTGTGCACACACTCTAAATGTGTTGGAGCTGGAGTATGACCGGCCCACAGGATATACCCTTGTGGATTATACCCTTGCTATGAATGTCACACAATGTTATGTGCTATCTGACATGTCCATGATATGTAGTGGGTTGACTGCAACACTGCTCAACTATCCTGCAAAACATGTCTCACATCCCATACATACCACCTTTTGTCTGCATAACCCTGTCCTCAGTGGAGCATATGACATCTATGGGTGTATGTCATATTGGATAACACTGACATGTGAAATAAGATTGCCATCACAACCATTGGTCAGAACATGTGTACACATGGCCATGGAGGATGGCCAGAGGCATGAAGCAACACACACAGTAGAAGTGATGTACATGTGTGTACACCCTGTTGTACATTGGCTCGACACAATACAACTATGGCCTTTGTGTAATAGTGATATTGCAGATGTGAAACACTAAACATCATACGGGCCTGTGCACAGCTTGTGTAGGCATAGCATAAAACCACCATATAACATGTCTTGAACATCTTGAGTGTGTCACAACATGAAAGCATTCACATATGCAGTATCCAAATACATACATATGTTGCACAACATACACGTACAACCACATCAGGCCACAGATACAGTACATTCACCTTGCTGGTGTCAGACATCAATGTCATGCCTGCTCCTCATGTGTGTGAGGTACACAGATGGCATGTGGGACATACAGTACTGCTAAGTTAGTCATGTGTGGGCATAGTTGCCAGGCATCAGTAATATGGTTGCAGATGTGCAGGGGTGTCATCCGTATACCCTTCTGTGACCTGTTTCACACATTCCACATTAGGGTTTAGTGTGTATACACCTCAGTGATGTGGGTCACATTGCACATTCGATATGTATTGTATGTGAACATAGTCATGGCTATAAACTGTGTCAGTAGCTCACACTGTATAGCAATTGTGAAGCCACATGATGCCCTGCAATGGCTATGCACATCAGCTCAATGTGCAGTATGTCCCTGCATATTTGTAGGGTGGACAGACAACATTGTATCAGCTGAAGGCCCATGTTAGTATAACATGTCCCTGCATTGGGACACCATTACCGTACTGTAGATTGGAAAGGACACCATAGTGTTACACATGTATGCATGTCATTCCAGATGTCAGCAGAAGACATGTCATACTACATGTGATTGGCAAGGTCATATGCCACACAGCAGGCCGGTGTACTGTAAACCTATGCTGGTCTCTGGCACCATTGCAAAGTAGGGACAGCCATGTCAAACATGTGTGTACAGCGAAATGCACAATGTCTAGACTCATCTCAGGGGTAGGCGGAATAATGTTGAACAGGCATGCATTGCTTTGGGGGAGATATGCAAGCTAGGGCTCAGGCAAACATAGTATGCAGTCGATATACCCTACTGCTCTTGTCCTCACACATAGGGGTGGTGGCCAACACAAAGCATCAATGGCAGATGTACAAAGGTCAGCGATGGTCTGTTAACATGTGGTGTATGTTGCACACACCATGGCAGTGTGGTGCAATGGTGCAAAGTGCATGCATTGTGTTGCAGGTATGAGGCATAGGCTGCTAACACAAATGGCGTAATACAGGTATGTATGCTAACCACCACTATAATTGTGTACGGTGCATGCCGTCTGCTATAACACATGCATGCTGTTGTGTGCAACTCAGGGATGTATGATAACTCCCACTATAATTGTCTAAGCTGAAACTGTAATTGTCTAAGTTGAATGTCATCTGCCATATCACCTGCATGTAGCGTGTGTGCCTGTGTGTGTGTGTGTGTGTGTGTGTGTGTGTGTGTGTGTGTGTCTGTGTGTGTGTCTGTGTGTGTGTGCCTGTGTGTGTCTGTGTGCATGTGTCTGTGTTTCTGTGTGTGTGTGTCTGCGTCTGTGTGTCTGTCTGTGTGTATGTCTGTGTGTGTGTCTGTGTATTTGTGTGTCTGTGTGTGTGTGTGTGTCTGTGTGTGTGTGTCTGTGTGTGTGTGTCTGTTTGTGTGTGTGCCTGTGTGTGTCTGTGTGCATGCGTCTGTGTTTCTGTGTGTGTGTGTCTGCGTGTGTCTGCGTCTGTGTGTCTGTCTGTGTGTATGTCTATGTGTGTGTCTGTGTGTGTGTGTCTGTGTGTGTGTGCCTGTGTGTGTCTGTGTGTGTGTGTCTGTCTGTGTGTGTGTCTGTGTGTGTGTCTGTCTGTGTGTCTGTCTGTCTGTGTCTGTGTGTCTCTATCTGTCTGTGTGTGTCTCTGTCTGTGTGTCTGGTATAACTTGTAATGTACAGTTCTTGTCTTCTCCTCACAGGTGTTGATGTAGGTGCGTTGCCCTCCTGCGGTCCACCTGATATTAGTGTCCCCACAGACTCTAGCAGTGATGATGATAATATGATTGAGGCACAGGCAGGGTTGTCAGGGGCTAAATCAGTGCCATTGGTTGCCATTCCATCTGTCTCTCCTTCATCCTCCAGTTCCCTTGCCTACACATATCCCATCACCACTGGCCATAGAGGAAGGACAGTTGACAGGTGGTAGCATGGAACAGGGAAGTGTGGAGACTATGGAAGGTGTGCCTGCACACCATGATTCCAGTCAACTGACTGGTGATGTCCCACACAGGCATGTGCCCAGCGCTGCTCGTAGGAGGACCACTGGCCAACATGCCCCTGCAAGACAAAGCACATCAGCTGGAGTCACCAGATGCATGTTTCAGGCTGTAATGGAGGCACAGGCATGTGCTGAATGGCACAACAGAGAAGGTCTTAGGCTTCAGAGGGCTGCTGTCCATTCATTAACTGACAACATCCAGGCACTTGCAAATGCTCACCATCATCTTGCAGATGTTTCAGATAGACAATTGGGTGACATGGTGGGAGTCCTTGACCATGGCATGTCAATCCTGGAGTGTGGAATGTCTGTGCTGGAACATCTGGTGGGAGTTAGGCATCAGGAACATGGACGTAGGTCAGCTACATCACCTGTTGAAGGTCTACGTGAACATGCTACTGCACATGCCCGCTCCCATAGTGGTGGTAGCAGCAGCAGTGCAGGTGGTGCAGTGCAGTCTACACCAGGACACAGCAGGCCACATGCACATGGTCCTGGATGGTCCCATCAGGGACACAATTCCAGTGGACATGTGTCATCAGACAGTAACCAATCTGGACCTCTGCCTGGTAGTGCCCATGCAACTCCTGGCAGGTGCAGGTCACGTGGCCATGGCCGGACACCATGAACTGTGAAACCTGCCTTGTACAGTCTGCAGCTGTCAATAATACCCCTGTGTAGGCCAGCCACATGCCAGACCTGTGTGCATGCATACACACATACTGGAAACAAATGTAGGGCACCTCAACACACACACGCATAACATCCACACATGCCCAATGATATCACAGGCCCTAACACACACACCCACACACATGATGTCATCCAATGGTGCAGCCTAGGCCTCTGGCAAACATTATCACCCTGTGCATATGATGATGCCTGTGCCGCATCCCTGTCATCCACACCACTGGTGCAGGGACATGCTCATATGGTCTGATGCACAGGGTGAACATACTAGGTAGACAATTGTAGATTAATATTGTTGAGTAGTGTTGACAGGCAGCAGACATACCATGTATTACAGTTTTAGAATGCATTTTGTATGTTTGCCAGTATGTATCATGTGTAACAACACTAACAGCATGTTGATCTTGATGTTCTTCCTTCCTCTTTCAGGTGTAGTTGCATATGCCGGAGGATGTCGGTGTTTGTGGTTAGTGTCCCATATGTACATGTTGACTACCCACAGGTCAGTATGACAATACCTGCATGCACTTTGTAGCTTACACATCACAGTTATATTCTCCCATGTTTCAATTACGTTTACTGTTCTAATGATTCAAGAGCATGATAGCTGTGTAGTAAGCTACAGTGTTCAGAGCCATCACATCCATAGTGGGTGACATCACAGGTATAGTTACCTGGAGCGGGGAGGAGGTAAAAGAGTGGTATGCCGGATGACAAGGGTAAAGGCCAGTGGAAATAGTGGCTTCTCATTAGGAAGCAGTAATACCTACTGCCATGACAGCATGCAAACACAGACACACCCACACCAGGGATTCACAGACACAGTAACACACACTCTGACACACACACACAGTTGCCAGTGTTCAGATGAGAACACCTGCCTATGTGCATATCATGATTATAGTACTACGCAATTACAAGATGCACCACAGAGATTACACATGTACAGGTAGTCGGAATGGCCTAAGATCGAGGACATCAACAGGGCTACTACAGTGCAGTGAGTGTATATGGGTGTACATGTTAACAGGTGGTTAGAATGCCTGTCTACGATTGATGATATCAACAGGGATGCTAGATTGCATTGAGTGGATTGGGGGAGGGTCATTAACATTTCACTATGGTAAAATACAGCCTCACTCCAGGGACTGGACAGCCATATACACAGACAGCCATGCACACACACATGCACACACACACACACACACACACACACACACACACACACACACACACACACACACACACACACACACACATGCACACACTGTGGCATTCACAAAGATATGCACCTATGTCATATACATACAAATACTTTACATGTGTGAGGTTCAACCACCTGCCTATGCCTTTCTTTCTACACTTCACTCTGTACTGGTTTCAACAACAGTGTTCAGGAGAGTGAAAACATGTGGGATGTATTCCCAACCATACGTGACATATATGGACACACACACACCCACACGTGCCAGTGCTGTGAATCAAACACCTGCCTATCTCATGATCGGTATTACAGAAGTACAGCACTATCGCATCCGGTACAAAACTTACTGACTCTTTCCTTTGCCAACTGTGCTGATTTATGCACAATATATGCACAGGGGAGGTATTATTGTTACAGGTGTCATGAGGTTTGCCTTCAGTGTCACCCTTACAGCATTCTACATTGTCTGCTTCCACTTCAATTAACAAAACCTGACCATAGCAGTTACACAGGTTATTGTAGGAATGGTTGTAACACACCAGTGAGCTGTCCTCAGTAATCATTCATCTGCAAAGAAGCCCCACCACTTAGTAGTCATGTCCAAACATCTGTCCATACCTCATGTACGGCTTACTGTACTTAGAGCATATCACCATATACATTTGGCAATGTTGAGGCTGTATTGCAACAGCATGATGTACTAAGACAACAGTCACCTTCAGACATCAGACACTACACACACATGAAATTGACACAAACATCAATACATGTACACATATGCGGTCTACATCAGTAAGTGCACTAGCAGGTCAAGAGGATACATTCCTTACCTTCCCCATGCCATGTGTGAAACATAGCCGAGCATTACACCATAATGGATGTTGTATTCATGTACTGATAGGACACTACCACCTTCACTGAGTAGCCCAGTGTACATATATGGCAACAGCACATATCAGTGAGACACACATAGCATTATTCCATGTCATGCTCCTACAAACTGTTACTTGACAGTGCCATGGTGAAGCCAGGGCACTGTAATGGTCAACAGTGAGCACATCATATTTGCCACCCACATCTCATGTTTACTGGAAGAGTGCCAGCAATGTGCTCTGTTATAGCTAGGCAGTACACTCATTCAAGCATGTGCGAAGTCTGTGGCTTGTAAACATCTCACCCCACCTTGTACTGGCTATTGTGGTCTAAGGCTAATGTCCAGACAGCACACAGCATGCATGGCTTGCAATTGCTGACATGGGGTATATGTAGGAGCTGGGGCCACACATGGCTGTACATGTCATGAACATATCACTTGTGACTACGCAGGAACATAAAGAGCAGAGCTGGATTTCCCTGAGTCTGTCAATACAGGCCTTGTGTAGGTCCTATGATCCTGTTATTTGGGTATGTTTGTAGGCATTGCATTAGGTGGACATGTCTAAAGACATACATGCCACATGGGGTGTTGTATGATATGATAGGTGTCATGGGTGATCAGTAGAGAGGGAATATTCCCTCTGTTAAGATAGATATCAAACCTTATGTACTGTTAGCATGCTATCTGCCATGTGCATGTGTGTAATGACTGTAGCCACCTGTATGTAGAAAGGATAATGAAAGCTATGGTAATGTCATTTATGTTGTATGAGTGTGGGATGTACATATCCAGGGCAGGTAGAGTTATGTCATATCCAACCATGAGGGTGTTGTTTACTGGTGTCCAGCAACAGTCGACAGTGTTAATGCTGACAACATCTGAGGGACCCTGGTATGTGTACAACTGAGCTGGTTACAAACAGTGGTATTATTGCATTGCATAACACATTATGCAGCTGTGTCTGTACATGAGTACTTTGCACAGTTGATGTAGGCCTAGATACAGTCCACCATTCGAGGGTTATCTGGTGGTCTACCATACTATGTCATACCACATATGGATGTGTGTTGGTAGTCTGGAGGCAAGGTGGTGGATGTATATGAGGATACAACCTAGAATGCAGCATTTGCCACTGTCACCTGTACCTGACTCATCTATGATGCTTTATGTCAGAGTAGTGGTCTTTACATGTGAGTAGCCTTTATGAATATGTGTACACTACCACCTGGAATGGTCCATACCACTGTTATGGCCCACATGTCTGGATCTGTGTTATATGGTGGTAGTGCAATTGTGCACTACAGAGCCTTTAGCCAGGTGTTCCTCACTGCACAGATGTCAGTATTCCCCATTGTAGGTTCTACATTGAGCAAATGGATTACTAAAGCCACACATCTAGCACTGGTTAGCATAAGCATCCAATGCAATTGTCTTGTAGGTGTCAGGGTGTTACTTCTGGGTATAAGACATTTGTCTTGGAATGCGGCTATATGGGTAAATGTTACCTAGGTATTATCCACACACATGTGAAACATGGATGCATGTGCTCTGTGTTGAAGGCTTGTCGTTCAGTCATGACAGCCCAGAATGACAGACACTGGACAACATTATAATAACAGCAGGAGATTGGCTCATTGTTTTGGTCTAGCAGTTGCCACTCACACCATGACATCACTGCTAGTGGCATTAATGTGCTTGGTAGCAAATGCCTCATGGATGGTGATAGACAGCAGCAGAAATTGTGTATATGACCAATGTGAGATATACGTAGGGTAGCAGTCCTGCTAATAATGACAACTACTAACACAGCTGGGAGAGGTGATCTTGACACCTGCACCTCAGTACCATTACACAATATGGCTTACACATTATGCTTGCAAATGCCACTGTTCCACGTATAATGCCACTGTCCACAACCTGCTATCAATGTATGCCTTTCAGGGCAGCAAGGTGTGTGACACATGCTGTAGGTAGCATCTGCCTGTGTGTCCCAGGTAACCTATTGTCTGTCACATCCACACATGCATGAATGTATATACTTATGTATATGTCAGTACATCATGTACATGTATGCATGTGTATCAGACAGCACAGACACAGATATATCATTTATGGGCCACATACAGGTATCAGATAGTAAACCAGTATGATGTGCATATATACTGACAGGTAAGATGTACATAGCTGTAAACCTGTGTGTTTACAATAGGAGTCCATTACAACGTGTTCTGTACATGTAAGTGTATGAGCATGCATACTATGGCCTTCTGTGGTTAGAATCGGAGTGCATCCCAAACAGCCCTGTGCTACTAAGTGTATGAGCGTGCCCACTGCCACCTTGTGTAATTTGAGTCAGTGCATCCAACAAGCCTTTTATTACTAAGTGTATGAGCATGCCCAGTATAACCTTGTGTAGTTGTAGTCATGAAAACAAACAGGCAAATGCAAAAGACAAGAACAACTGGAATCCAAAAACGTACCACGGAGCCCTTGTACCAGCAACAACAAGTAGGTAGTCTTAACGAATTTATTTATCACAAACGTTTTCGCCGCACAAAGGTGCAGCTTCCTCAGAGAAAACAAATTAACAATGAGGTAAAAGTGCACGCCCCTTTTATACAAAGGAAAAGGAAATGACAACATGGTAAGGTGAAACTCATTGTAGTAATTGGTAAACAAGTAGAAGCCTACACAAGAACAACTTGTTCCTCAAAGAGAAAATGCAAACATTAATTCATGTTAATAATAAGCATTTCAAAGTGTGGAATGTTACCAAAGAAATAAACATAAAATTTAAAATGACATATTTAAAATTCTTAAAATATGTGAAAGAAATCATAACGTTAAAGTAAAAATTCAACATAAAAAGTCATAAATAGCAACTCATAAAAAAGTAAGTATAATATGCAGTAATGGATTAAATCTTAGTAAAAAAGTAATGGTAATCCATTATAAGTATGAACCATAATGAGCAACTGTGTACCTTAAAGATATTATTGTATAAACAACAATAATAACTAAAATCTAGGCAATATTTAACATGAGAGGTGCTACAACAAAGGCACGTCACATGAAGTCAGAAACAAAAAAAAATTGTATATTTTAAAAAAAGTCTTTATGTATGCATAAGAAAGTAAGGAATATCTACAAAGGGGGGTACTACCTTAAATAGCTCCTCAATTTGAGTACTGCTGAGATGTTACAGTTTTCGTTTAAACCCGGGTAGCAAAATGCGTCTAAACGCAGTTGCCACTCCAGTTCACGTACTTCTAATAGTAGAGTTATTGGGCCTCCCCGGATGTTGTTGGTCACTTGATCTATGGCCATAAATGAGAAAGAGTGCCCAGGGTGGTTGGCAATGTGTTTAGCCAAAGCGTTAACGTCAGAGTTTTTCTTAATTGCATACATATGCTCATAGACACGGTCCCTAAGTCTGCGGTCAGTCTTTCCCAGATAAAATGAGGGACAGCAATCACAAAGAGCCAGGTATACAACTGATCTACTTTCGCAGTTGAGTGGAGCTTGGATTAAAAACTTCCTGTCCCTTATAGTGTAGCTCTGCCCTACCTTCATTTTGTAACACCAGTTGCAAAAACCACATGGGTACATCCCTGTGCCTGTTAAAGGTTTTTTTAGTTAGGTCCCTCTGTAGAAGTTCCTTAAGATTGTTGTTCCTCTTGAAGACAAAATTAGGACAGGGGCCTAATTTCTCAGAGAGGCCAGGACTCCCTAAGATAAATTGCCAGTTTTTCTTAATCAATGCAGTGGTAGTCTGAGTGTTAAGACTAAATGTGTGGACGTAACTAATGGCAAAATCACGTACATGGTTGGTCAGAGAGATGTCATTAGGAGAGGGGGAACACTCAATGGGTGACAGTAGTGTGTTGTTAGAACTAAGGTCAAGTAGTACATGGCTTTGCAAGATAGGTTTATAAACCCCGTTTATCCTTTTGGCTGTAACTTCAAGCCTAATTTCATCAATGAGATTCTTCGGGTAACCCCTATTAAGGAACATGTTACACAAAAGTGTGCATTCGTTCTGGAAGGTGTCAAAATCACTACACATTCTAACAGCCCTAACCATTTGGCCCTTCACAATAGATTTCTTTTGTTTGAAGGGATGGTGGCTTGTGAAGTGCAAGAACGAATTACAGTAAGTTGGCTTTCTGTAAACACAAGATGTGTAGGTGTTCCCTTCCTTTCTCAACTTTACATCGAGGTAATCGATTTCTACAGGTGAAAAATTAGAAGTGAATTTCAAGAAGTCAGTAGTACCATTTAGAAACTGTAAGAAGTCTGCGGCTTCTGTGTTATTACCATGGAAGAGGATGAAAATATCATCCAGGTAACGTGTGTAAAATTTCACTGTCTGCATCCTTTCACTGGAAAAAAGGAAGTTCTTTTCCCAAAAACCCATAAAGAAGTTGGCGACTGAGGCCCCACAAATGAGCCCATCGCCACGCTTTTTCTGTAAAAGTAATCCTTATCAAAAAGGAAGTAATTACATGAAAGGACTATGTCCAAGACTTCTGTAACCAAGTCAATTTCAGTCTGTGGTGCTCCACAGTCTAAAAGCAGGAGGGAAATCCATTCCACAGCTTCTTGGTGTGGAATGGAGGTGTATAAGTCAACAACGTCGATGGTGAGAAAATTATTCCCATCATCGAACGGAATGTTGTTGAAGTTGTCTAAAAAAGACCAGGAGTCTTTACATACACCCCGAAGGTCCTTCAGGTATTTAGACAGGATAGTGTCTACCAATCTGGCGCTGGGATATGTCATAGATGATCTACCATCAACCAGCGCACGCATGGGGGGATTATTGACATCCTTATGGACCTTGGGGATGCCAAACATGACTGGAATTTTTGGCATAGAGATGTCGATGTAATTGTAAGTTTCTATGTCAATCTTACCCTGCAAGAACAAGTCACGGAAGACGCCCCTCATCATACTGTGAAGCAGACATCAGACATTCCTTTAAGGCATGTAATAGTTATACCGAAACTCCTCGGTATAACATTACTAAAGAACAAGTCTCCCTCTTAGATGAATTATGCCATTACCCAGTTCGAGTAGTCAAACCTGATAAAGGGGGTGGACTTGTAATTATGGACAATTCACTGTATAACGAAAAAATGCTCGATGTCCTTAACACACCTGCCTATTCCCCTGCTTCTCTCAATGAAATACACCGTACCCATAGCATGACATAGTCCTTTCATGTAATTACTTCCTTTTTGATAAGGATTACTTTTTACAGAAAAAAGGCGTGGCGATGGGCTCGCCTTGTGGGGCCTCAGTCGCCAACTTCTTTATGGGTTTTTGGGAAAAGAACTTCCTTTTTTCCAGTGAAAGGATGCAGACAGTGAAATTTTACACACGTTACCTGGATGATATTTTCATCCTCTTCCATGGTAATAACACAGAAGCCGCAGACTTCTTACAGTTTCTAAATGGTACTACTGACTTCTTGAAATTCACTTCTAATTTTTCACCTGTAGAAATCGATTACCTCGATGTAAAGTTGAGAAAGGAAGGAACACCTACACATCTTGTGTTTACAGAAAGCCAACTTACTGTAATTCGTTCTTGCACTTCACAAGCCACCATCCCTTCAAACAAAAGAAATCTATTGTGAAGGGCCAAATGGTTAGGGCTGTTAGAATGTGTAGTGATTTTGACACCTTCAGAACGAATGCACACTTTTGTGTAACATGTTCCTTAATAGGGTTACCCGAGGAATCTCATTGATGAAATTAGGCTTGAAGTTACAGCCAAAAGGATAAACGGGTTTATAAACCTATCTTGCAAAGCCATGTACTACTTGACCTTAGTTCTAACAACACACTACTGTCACCCATTGAGTGTTCTCCTAATGACATCTCTCTGACCAACCATGTACGTGATTTTGCCATTAGTTACGTCCACACATTTAGTCTTAACACTCAGACTACCACTGCATTGATTAAGAAAAACTGGCAATTTATCTTGGGGAGTCCTGGCCTCTCTGAGAAATTAGGCCCCTGTCCTAATTTTGTCTTCAAGAGGAACAACAATCTTAAGGAACTTCTACAGAGGGACCTAACTAAAAAAACCTTTAACAGGCGCACAGGGATGTACCCATGTGGTTTTTGCAACTGGTGTTACAAAATGAAGGTAGGGCAGAGCTACACTATAAGGGACAGGAAGTTTTTAATCCAAGCTCCACTCAACTGCGAAAGTAGATCAGTTGTATACCTGGCTCTTTGTGATTGCTGTCCCTCATTTTATCTGGGAAAGACTGACCGCAGACTTAGGGACCGTGTCTATGAGCATATGTATGCAATTAAGAAAAACTCTGACGTTAACGCTTTGGCTAAACACATTGCCAACCACCCTGGGCACTCTTTCTCGTTTATGGCCATAGATCAAGTGACCAACAACATCCGGGGAGGCCCAATAACTCTACTATTAGAAGTACGTGAACTGGAGTGGCAACTGCGTTTAGACATTTGCTACCCGGTTTAAACGAAAACTGTAACATCTCAGCAGTACTCAAATTGAGGAGCTATTTAAGGTAGTACCCCCGTTTGTAGATATTCCTTACTTTCTTATGCATACATAAAGACTTTTTTAAAATATACAAAATTTTTTGTTTCTGACTTCATGTGACGTGCCTTTGTTGTAGCACCTCTCATGTTAAATATTGCCTAGATTTTAGTTATTATTGTTGTTTATACAATAATATCTTTAAGGTACACAGTTGCTCATTATGGTTCATACTTATAATGGATTACCATTACTTTTTTACTAAGATTTAATCCATTACTGCATATTATACTTACTTTTTTATGAGTTGCTATTTATGACTTTTTATGTTGAATTTTTACTTTAACGTTATGATTTCTTTCACATATTTTAAGAATTTTAAATATGTCATTTTAAATTTTATGTTTATTTCTTTGGTAACATTCCACACTTTGAAATGCTTATTATTAACATGAATTAATGTTTGCATTTTCTCTTTGAGGAACAAGTTGTTCTTGTGTAGGCTTCTACTTGTTTACCAATTACTACAATGAGTTTCACCTTACCATGTTGTCATTCCCTTTTCCTTTGTATAAAAGGGGCGTGCACTTTTACCTCATTGTTAATTTGTTTTCTCTGAGGAAGCTGCACCTTTGTGCGGCGAAAACGTTTGTGATAAATAAATTCGTTAAGACTACCTACTTGTTGTTGCTGGTACAAGGGCTCCGTGGTACGTTTTTGGATTCTAGTTGTAGTCATAGTGCATCCCAAACGGCCCTGTGCTACTAAGTGTATGAGCATGCCCACTGTAACCCTGTATAGTGATAGTAGTTGTCCATTCCACAGATGGCCATACTCCAGTTCAGGTTCCTGTTGTGCTTCAACTATACCTCTCAGGCCTACCTGCAGATGATGTGTCTTGTTTGTGCATACAGGTTGTAATGGACACCTACTTTAAACACACAGGTTTACAGCTATGTACTTCATGACTGTCAGTCTCCCTGTTGTTGTCCTCAATCTTAGAAGGGCAGCCTGACTGCCTTGGGATGTGTAATCTCTGTGGTGCGTCTCATAACTGAGTCATATTGTAATAGTGATCTGTTGATAGGCAGGAGTTCTGATCCCACCACTGGCAACCATGTGTGTGTGTGTGTGTGTGTGTGTGTGTGTGTGTGTGTGTGTGTGTCAGCAAATGGCTGAGTGTGATTGTGGGTGAGTATTTGTGTCTGCATCCTGTCATGACAGTAGCTTTTGCTGCATTCCAAAGAGATACCTCCTTTTGCACCGGCCTTTATCTTTGTCAACTGCTAAATCTCTCTCTTCCCCCCACCCCACAGCAAGTAATCAGTTCTGTGATGTTATTCAGTTCAGAAGTGGAATCGGAGTAAGTGGAATTGTATGCGTTCTGTGGCACATACCCCAAATACATACCACTGTACTAGTTTACATAGGGAAGATGTGTATGCACAATACTGGCAAGTGTGTGCGTGTTTGTGTGTGTGACTACCCTGTAGCCAGGCATACACATGTGTAATGTCTTTTAGCACACCATGGTAGCCATCTGTGGTGACCAGTGTCTACAAAGTATTACATAGTTAGGAATGGTAAAGAATACACAGTCAAGCACGACTACAGTTGGGTATGTTATTTTCCTGTGCCACTGTCGAGCAGTGACACAGAAGTGGTCGCTGGGGTGTAGGTACATACCCATCATTCCTCCACCCTAACTCCACAATCCCTGGCGTAGATTACATTAGTCATCCTTCCCCACCCCAAACTCCACATACACAACAACCATCCCTTCTCTGGTGAACTGCTTAAGATTTAAATGTTATAACACAAGAGATGCCTCTGTTTTGTGCCCACGTCAGTTCCTTTGGAACCCTTCTGTGTCACAAAGGGTGTTCAGATGTGTGTATACACACACATATATATATATATATATGTGTGTGTGTATACACATCCCGTAGGTGTATATATATATATATATATATATATATATATATATATATATATATATATATATATATATATATATGGTTTACTATCACAATGCCGACGCGTGCAATTGCACGGCTATGAAGTATTCGGACAACAGATGTTCGAATACTTCATAGTTCGGCAGGTGATGTGAGCGAACATTATCATTGCAAATGGACTGTGCATTCGCAATTATAACGTTCGCTCATGTGAGGGGATCGCAGTACAGTGCGGTTAGGGGAAATACATCCCTTTCCTCACTGTAGTACGATCTCCGAGTTGGAATATTAAGTTAGGGGGGGGTGTGGGGGGCTTGCCCCCCTGCATAACTGTGAGTTTAGGCTAGTTAGGTATAGAGTTATGGGACGGGTGGGAGTGTTGTGTATTGTCGGAAATGTCGCGAGTGACATTTTTGACAATACACAGCTGTTTTCGACATTAGGGACATACGGAAATGTTCATTTCTGATGTTTAAATTTGAAAATTCAGACACGTTTTATTCTGAGTTTCGAATTTATGATAGTAAACCTACATATATATATATATATATATATATATATATATATATATATATATATATATATATATATATATATATAGTTATGACAGTTGTACAGATATGGACTTGTCTTTGTTGTTTCACAGAGTACAGTACATTCAAGAGTACTGTACATACGTTCACAAAGTGACTGTCCCATTTGTTTTCAGTACTGTGGAATACCTGTAGTAAGATGTGCATTATAGACTCTATGCAACATGTATACAACCCAGATGGCGTAGTGGTACATCCAGTGACCTCAGTGTGCATGGTCCAGTGTTCAAGACCTACAAGCCTTGTTGATACTGTCAATTAGGACTGTGTAAGACAGTTGTAAGCAGGTGTAAATGTGTTTTCGTGACAGTAAGCAGCGGGTACACGCAGGTAACAGACATGTACAACTTGCAGTACACTTGAAATGCCCTCCTTTGGCAATCCTGCTGATGTCACCCACCTACGAATACACCTCTGGGACTGCTGTAGCCCAATAATCTCCATGGTGTGTGCTGTAACTGCATAATGCTGTAGTGTGCTAAACTAGTTTGGTAGGTGTTTTAATCCCAGACAAGCCAATTGTGTGTCTGTCTGCCTGCCTGTGAAAGAAACAATGCTTTTAGAGTATGCACACTCTTTACAATTGGCATATCCACCTTTGGCAATCCTGCTGGTGTCACTCACCTAGAAATACACCACTGGGACTGCTGTAACCCAATTTTCTCCATAGCACATGCTGTAACTGCGTATTGCTGTAGTGTGATAAACCAGGTAGGGAAGAATTCTATTCCAAGAGAGGCCAACTGTGTGTATGTGTGTCTGTCTGTCTGCCTGAGAAAGTAACCATGCTTTTTAGAGTATGCACACTCTTTACATTTCACATAACCACCTTTGGTATTCCTGCTGATGTCACCCACCTAGAAATACACCTCTGGGATTGTTGTATCCCAGTAATCTCTGTAGCGTGTGCTGTAACTGCATAATGATGTAGTGTGATAAACTAGTTAGGTAGGGGTTCTATTCCAAGACAAACCAACGGTGTGTGTCTACCTGAAAAAGGAACAATGATTTTTAGAGTATGTACACTCTTTACAATTCACATAACCACCTTTGGCAATCCTGCTGTTGTCACCCACCTAGTAATACACCTCTAGGACTGCTGTTACCCAGTAATCACCATAGCACGTGCTGTAACTGCGTAATGTTGTAGTATGATAAACTAGTTAGGTAGGGGTTCTATTCCAAGACATGGCAGGTGTGTGTGTGTTTGTGTGTGTTTAACAGAGCCTATGTGGAGGTGGCTGTGAATGTCTAACCACTGGACATGTTGGGGAGTGGATTTTGTAGTTTTCCTATATGGTGTCCATATTATATGTCACAATGTCCACGTCACAAGGAGTACAGATGTCAATCAGCCAAGGGACTGCGTTGGCAAGCCATACCCCTACATCTGGCAAAAAGCCTGGTGAACAAGGTATGCAACCCTACTATTACCTGGAATACGTTCTGAACCCATGTGTCATACACAAACACACTTGCCTATAATATCCCACTATGTTGCTAGTACCCTGCACATTGATGACAGATAGTAGGTATGGTGTGATTGCAGTGGGCTGCAGAGGGCATGGAACCCTGTACAACAGTACAATAGGCACATAATTGCGGACAATGTGCCTTCACTGTGTTCCCCACTGGATAACTGCAACATATGTGGTGCCATCAAATGTGATCCATGTATGGACTGATGCCACTGACACCAGGGAATACCTGTATCATGCTATCAATGCAGGTGCAGGGTCAACCTGCTGTGTATAAGCAGGTCCTGCCACACCAGGACAGTATTGGCATATCTGAGGATAACAGTCTGTGTACACAACATGTGCCGGCTAAACCAGGTACACTTGTACATGTCACTGTACATCATTGTGGGATGTGCACATCCCAGGCAATGTCCATGTTAAGGACTATCACATACAGACATGGCATGCATTGCAAAGCAATGGCCATACCCAATGGTAACCAGGATGTCAGGAGAGTTCATACAATACCCATTTTTATGGGACATTGCAGACACTACACCCCTGTACCATACTGCACACCATTGATGGGTGGCATGATGCCAAGGATTAACTCCTCACCCAGCCTTGTACAGCCATCTTGCACAGCCAACCACTACACACCCATGAAGCAATGCACACATGCATGTCAGTACTGGCACCTTGTGTCTGCGTGTGGGGTATGATGCTCCCAACCACAGTCACACCCAGTATAACTCCCATTGGCATACCGACTGATGTCAGACACGTTCACATGCCCTAGCCCATAGAAGGTCTGGATATCCCCCTGTGGTGCATGTAGTACCTATACATTACTGCAGTGTGGCAAACTAAGTAGATATTAAGTGTATTTGTGGACCTGGCAAAGTGTGTCAATGTGAGTCCATTAGAGAGTGTGGTTGTGTTGACAATGACATCCGTTCATGTGGACAGCCATGTGTGCTACACCTAATGTAGGTCTACTATATCTCTGTTGCATATGTCGCTCACCAGCACACACATATATGTTCTTACAGCACACCAACATATCAGCTTTGTGGCACATGGAGTAACTGCATGCACTTGTAATAATAATGACTAGTCAGTCAGGGGTTTGAACCCCTGTACTGGTAGGTGTGTGACAGATGATGTTTAGGTTTTAGTCTCCAAGCCCTTCTCTGATGTACTTTGCCTCTGTCTGTCCCACCCACACACTCTCTGGTGGATGTGGAGTTGTACACCTGCTCAGCAGCAGCTTGTGTTTTGTAAAGTGATGGTCATGATCAGGTGATGGCCTCTGCACCTATTGCAGTCCTCCTCTAGCTGATTGCATGTGGAACAGCTGTGATGATGTTCCCATAGCCAATCGCATGGTAACACAGTACAATATGAAGGAACATCATGTTGGTGTTTGCCCATGACAGTCGCTGTGAGTGGAACCTGGATCTTGTGTTTGGTAAAAGGCATCACATATGATATCTGGATGTTCCTCAAACAACATACACAGTGGAAAATAGCCTAAAGACAGGAGGGTGATGTGCCAGACATAACTACAGCATGTAAGTGTAGCTATGCTTCACTGAGACTACTGCCAGTTTAACAAGTTGTGTGTGGTAATGGCTATTCTGCATGTTTTAAAACTGACAAGACAGTACTCTGTTTGTGAGGGAACCCCCATCTGTAGGGACATCTGTGGACTGGTCAGTGTGTGGAACCATTTGTTTCCTGTGTTACTCACTGAACACACATCTGTGAACTGCAGGAGCATAGTTTGAGGATTGCAGTTGGTACATGGTGATAGTGATGAGAGTTACTGCCATTGCATCCCTGATTGGATATAGGTCACATGAAATAGTGGTATGACAGTCAATGTCTGGGGTTCAGTGACAAGCCAATAATGGGCCACTGTTCATAGCTGCAGTCCCAAGTCTTCTCTACTTTCTACAGATGTCATGCAGTATATATGCATGTGTTCTGCTCCCTCTGCAAATGTATACCATATGTTGTGTTGGGTTGATGGTCATATCTATACATGCTGTTATAAGTAATCCTGAATGCTGTTGACTATTACTAAGCCATATCTGTGTTAAAACTGCAACACCATGGGCTGTGTGGGTTTGGAGGTCCCGGCAGAACCTCCTGTCCCACTTCAGCTGGCCATGGCACAGGGCACCAGCACATTTGGGGCCCAGCCTTGGACCTCCACCTCTGTTGGCACTGCACCACCTTCTGGTGGAACTGCCACTGAGGATGGGGCTTGTCCCCACTGGGAGCAGGTCCAGACAGGGACTTGTTCGCTGTCGTACAGTCACGGATGTGGTACATAGGGGGCTCAATAAGGGGTTTTGAGGCCAGATACGCCAGCTCAAGGGCAGAGTGTCACATTTACAGGGTGAGTCTGCCCCTCCTAGACTGCCCCCAGCACTGCCACCTTTGCGGCTGTTTTGGTGCAGTGGTGGCTGCCCATGACTGGGGACCTCCATCCCACTGTTTCCATCTGGGGGCTCATGGGCTTGTGACTGCCGAACACCCCCTCCCCGTCCAAAGTGTATCCCCCCACGTGTCATATACCGACCCTGTATTCTGTCTTGTCTGTCATCCTACCCAACCTATCCTCCACGAGCGTACCTACTCCCCTTCCCCCACATCCCACTCTCACCCTATGGAAACAAAAGGCCAATCAGTTCCTAGAACAGCATTTGCCCCATACATAGCTGTCCATTTCACATGTGTCCACTGGAAACATGTAACCCTTTTAATATGCATCACATCATACTCCAGTTGTCCTCACCCCTGTCTCTCAGGTACACTATCTCGGTATGCACATGGCGCCTAAAGGTTCCAGGTACACGTGATGCAGACGACCCCATTGTACACACAACACTACCGGTCCTTTTATGGTTACCCCATTTACTTTTTCCATGATGATGTCGCACACAGCACCTTGCAAGAGTACTGTTCTCACATAATGATTGGACAGGAACTGTTGTGTTAATGTCAATAAAATGCACAGAGTGATGTATTTGGCCAATGTACAAATGTTTGCGTGTATTAATGACACATGTCTGTCTGAGGGGGTCTTGATATTACATAAGACAACACCACTACATACTACAGGTGTTGCTGGTGTTTCCCTTCTCATTCCTTTGTAATGCTTTGTTGTCACATGGAATGTTCTTGATATATATATATATATATATATATATATATATATATATATATATATATATATATATATATGTATGTATCTATATCTGGACATAAACACACACACACATACATCTACATGATGGAATACATTTCCTATACTGTTGAATGACTGTGCTGGATGATATGTTTGTGATAACATCCGATGTCTGTATATCTGCCATGGCTTAGTGATAAATCACATTAGCTGTGTGTGCAGGGTCCTGGTTACGAGCCTTGCAGAGGCCATTTATTTTGTTGCTGGGCAGAACAAGGCCATTGGATAAGGAGTGATTAAGGCACATTAAAGCAGTTGTAAGCAGGTGTGCGTGGATTTGCATGGAGCTAAGCAATGCTAACATCCAGTTACAGTTTCTTACACTCAGTTTGCCTCTACATTGCTTCACCAGTGTAATACTCGCACACTGGCGGCCAAACAGGCTTACACCCGCTTGCTCCCACACTTGCAAATGCACTGCATTTGGTGTTGGAATCTGACACTCACACCCCTGGGTTGGAGTGAAGACTACGATATTACCTTGTGATGCCTATTACATCAGATTACATGCCTACAGTATTGGGAATAGCTGCCCATTATGCGAAAGCATGCTGTTTGACTGTACGGAATCCGTGGCCTGTCCAAAGTTTGATTCATATTATTGGCGTGTTCCTCTTACAATCAGCACCTGTCTGGCTAATACATGGGAACTGATACTCTTCAATACAAACAAGTAAATGGGTTTTGGAACCCACATCCTTCAGCTGAGTCATGCTACTGCATACCTAATATTCTATCATCTTTCTAAGGTTATAAGTGGAATATGTGCTTTCTGTCCCTATCAGACCTCTCAAACAATTGGGGGCAAATATCAACTGAATCAGGGACACGTCATAACAACATCAGGGACACATTTAAATTATTAGTGCTATTTACCTGACACATTGACAGACTCACAGCATATGAATTTATACACATTTTCTGAGGTAAAGGATGTTTATAACTCTTAATTGTTGTCATTATTCATTACATGTAATTCACCACCATTCCTCCAAAAGTCACTAGTTTTAGGAGGGATTAATTGGGACAGAGTTAGAATTTGATTCAAAATCAGGGACTTCCCTGGAAATCAGGGACAGTTCAGAGGTATGGTCCCTATTTGTTCCCCCAATGGTTTATGTCCTGTCCAGTGGATTTGCTCTTAGGGGTTGGAGGTATGGGCATCAGCTATGCCCATTTCGGAATATTACTTACATCCCCAGGGCGGTCCTAATACGACTGCGCCAGCCAACACCTGCATGCCTAGGCCCATAATTGCATACCCATAGTTCCCCCACCTGCCCCTCCTCTGCAGCACTCATCCTTACTGTGGGTGCAGGTGGGGTATAAGCACACCACTACACACTGCTCACTCTCCAGATGTCGGGACACATGTCGTACTTTGTGTCAACCCATGGGTTATCAGGCTTGCACAACCTACTGGTCCATGTACGTCTACAGCCTGGTTTGATGAATCATTACCGGGACTGACTCCGATGATCATTAATTTTTGGGTGTCCCACAAGGGACATCGATGTCTATGTTTCAAGATTAGACCTGGCAGGTCTTTCCCACTGGTAGTATCCTGCCGGTGGTCTGGGAAGCAGTGGTGTGTTTACTTTTATTGTGTGTCTGTATGTCTCTCTGGCCTAGCTGGGGGGGCAGGGGGGGGGTGCTGGTATGTGTTGCATGTTTGTTTACTGGACTCCTCACCCCCATATGCACAGCCCGTGAACATATGTAATTCATGACTGCTGTATCATATCCTGGTTATATACATGTGTATATTTAAAGTCACATACACATATATATATATATATATATATATATATATATATATATATATATATATATATATATATTTATATATGTATATATATTTATATATATATATATATATATATATATATATATATATATATATACACATTACTATAATACAGATATATAGCGGTAGCATTGTTGCCTCACCGCAAGAGGTTCTCCCATTCGATTCTCGGCTGGAGTGTGGGGAGTGCCTTCTGTGTGGAGTCTACATGTCCTCTCCGCGGTTGGGTGGGTGTTCGAAAGACATGCGTAAATGGGCATGCCTTCGTTGAAGGTTGAACGTCGAGCTGGCACCTCGGCGATTGTGAAAATCTACTGCCAATCATTAACGGATCGGAGTTCAGCTTTGGCTACCCCTAACCGGGAAAAGCCAAAAGACAACAACAACTATATACAGATATATCTGTATATGTATGCATACATGTATATATTTATATATTACAAAAAAATATCAAAAACTCGAGTCCAACAATGAATCAGCTCAACAGCATGAGTATAACAGAATTCACTAGGGGGTGAATGATAGATGTTACCAGTTGAAAAAACTTATATAAAAACCACTTTATTATAAATTACGACAAGGTTAAGCGCTTTCATCTAAATACATAGACTTCATCAGAACACTGTCCTTACAAAATCATACATTTTTATACTACATTCATACTAATTAATGCACCAATCATACAACAGTTCAACCAGCATATAAAAAACTATATAAAATAAGAGTCTGCTGTTCCCATTTCAAAATAATAGTATATATGGTACTGAAATCACTAATACTTCTAATACATCAACCCACACTTATATAAATATATATATACATTCAAATATTTGTTTACTTATATAAACTTTTTATACATTTGTAAACCTCTCTAAAAAATCTCTAAAAATATTAAACCTTATTCAACAATATGGGTTTAATTGTAATGTATTCATTAATTCCTGGTGGTGAAGTTGCATTCAATAAAATTTGCCATCTAACCTCTTTCTCTCCCAGAGTATGCTTGATACTCCCACCTCTTTGTGATACCTTCACCACTTCCAATATTGCAAACTTAAAAGTACTGCAAGTGGAACTGTCCCGTACATGTCTAAATAGGGCATTGTTCTCATCCCTTTTCTTTATTGCATACAAATGCTCATAAATCCTATTTTTCAATTTTCTTCCTGTTTGACCTACATAAAAACTAGGACAGGTGGTGCACAGGGCCAGATATATAACATTGGTAGTATCACAATTACCACGACAAAAATGCTTTCTACATATATATATGTAGATATTTATATATATATATATATATATATATATATATATATATATATATATATATATATCTATGGATCTATGGGTGTCTGCATATGTATATATCTATATGTGGGTATGTATATATATATTTAGTCTCTGTATGTATACATTTGTACTACGGAGAGGGAGATGCTTATCTCTATGTCGCTATGAGTAGATATACACACACATACCTCTACATATATACATCTACATCTGGTTATTCTGTTCCTTGTCATATAGATTACACTTTGCTGCAGTGGGACTTGTAGTGGGTGTGGCTGCTGATTGGGCGATGCCTCTGCCCAATGAACACATTTGCTTACATCCCTGGTGCTGTCGATATAGGCCCACATCAGCCAACACCTGCACACCTAAACCCATATGTAGCTACCCGTAGTTCCCCCACCTGCACCTCCTCTACAGCACCCATCCTTACTCTGGGTCCTGATTGGCTCTGAACACACCACTACATGCTGCCCACTCTCCACTTCACGGGACCCATGTCATACAATTGTCTCAACCCATCAGGCATTCCCACCCTTGTATTCTGGGTATGTATACACCCCAGCCAGAATGGTGGATGTATCACCTTCTTTTGGTCTTAGCAATTTTTTCGGTGTCGTGCAAAGGACGCTCCTGTCTGTGTTCCAAGATTAGATTTCACGGGTGCACTGTGTACCCCCCTGATTGTATCCTGCCTGTGGTCTGGGGAGCAGTGGACTATTTACATTGTTTGTGGGTTTGTGTGTATGTTTCCTGTGTCCGGCTTGGGGGGAGGGGTGGAAGGTCATGCTACATGTTTCATGCTTCTTGCTTGGGACCCTCACTTCCATTGGCATAGCCTGTGAACATATGTCATTCTTGTGTGCTGTTTCCTATCATAGCTGTATATCTGTGTATATCTACTCATGCACACACACACACACACACACACACACACACACACACACACACACACACAAACACACACACACACACACACACACACACATATATATATATATATATATATATGTATATATATATATATATATATATATATATATATATATATATATATATATATATATATATATAAATATGTGTGTGTGTCTGTAAAGCAATGCGTACCCTGCGCAAATGCACTTACGCTTACTGGTGTTTATATATGCTTAAACCTGCTTACCAGTGCCTTATTCATTATGACACTGACACTTAACTCCAGTTAACTTTTAATTGTTATTTTGCAGGTTATACAGTGGACAGATGTTGCAATATGTTCATGTACAGATTACCAATGGTAAATGGTATGTGATGCAGTGGGATTCGGAACGGGAATGTCTGTTCGTTAGGTGGTTGCTCTAGCCAATACACTATTGCTGTGCTGCTTCATTTTCATATATACCCTTACACCCATGGCCCCTGGTTCCCCAAACACCTACCTCAATGCCTATCTAACACTGCAGTCATCCATTCTCCAGTTGGATTTGTGGTGTATTCACACAACTACACATTGGCCACTCCCTACTCCTATAGACCTATCCCATCGGTTGACTCACTCCACGTATCCTTAGAACTCTCAAAATATTAGTCCACAAACATTGGTGACATGAGCGACCAAAAGGACACTAGTCGCAATTTTGGGGTTGTCCGACATGGGACATACATGTGTTTATGTCAAGATTGGACTATATACTTCATTACATCCTTACTCCCATTAACATGACACTACAATAAATTAATAAGTATGACTATGTGGTAACACACACGTTACACATAAGAGCCTAATTATGTATGTGTTCGGCAGTTTTCTTTTACAAATAGACCGGTTTAGTAATTGGAGTTGCCATAGCAGGCAGATCACAGGAATGATTCCATGTGTAGGAAAATCCTCACATTTGAATTTTTTCAGCACAGCACTGACTTTGGACATTGTACACACTTCTGCATTTTAACAGTTTCGTCCCTTCCCTCTTATACACATAGGTTCATAGGTTCATAGGTTCATACTAGGCTATCTGCCCGAGGGCATTTACAAGCCTAGCCCATAGTTTTGTGGCTTACGCCACCCCTTTAGTATGGGGAACTATACCCATTATTTTGCTGTGCCTCTGTTGAGCAGTGACACTGAGGTAATCCCTGGGGTATATCTGCGATCTCCCATCCATTGGTCAAGATTTCTCTTGAACAAGGCCAGCGAGGTGCTCTGCCTCACATATACCGGGATTTTATTCCACAGCATAGGGAGTCTTTGGGTGATCTATTATTCTATCTACTGTCGAGGTTTGTAAGGGCACATTCATGTTATTTATTTCTGAAAATGGAATGAATGTGTTACAGAGAATGTTCTTCTACATTTAGATGTCTGCATGTGTGTATGCATATATACTTATAACGAACTCGCTGACCTCCACGGGGCGGTCCAATTAGAACCAGCCCATCCAATACTGGCATGCCTGGCTCCATAATTTCATACCCATAATTCCTCCACCACACCCGAGTTCAACATACATGCATACCATCCATTGTCCAGTTATTATCACAGCCATAACACACCTCCACACATTGCCCTCTCCCGAGCGTTAGGGGCGCTACACGTATGTTGTCCCAACTCATGTATTCTCAGGCTCTCCCACCATTTAGTCCTTGAACATACCTGCCCTTGCTTGTGTAATGGTCGGATGGCCAAATAGCCTATCAATTTTTGGGTAGTCCCACCAGGGACTACCCTCTATGTGTAAAGTAGACTTAGCAGATCAACAATGTTACTCCCACTGGTAATATCCTGCCTGTGGTGTGAGTAGCAGTGCTTTGCTCACTTCTGCCCAGCTTGATATGACATACACTGACAGCACTATATAATACTGGGGTTGCTGTTGATTCCCTACTCCTTCCTTTTGTATGCTTTATTGTTACGTCGTTCTTTTTTCATATATATATATATATATATATGTATATATATTATATATCTGTACATACTTATTTACATTTCCTATGCTGGGCACTGCTTAGATCCATGCAAGCGCACTCCGGCTTGCTTGCTGGTACTTATATATGTTTAGTGCTGCTTATTTATGCTTACACCTGCTTACTAGTTCCTTATTCATTATGACAGTGCCACTTTGATTGAATGATATTTAAGTTAAATATCTCATGCGATACTCTTATGTCAGTTTTACAGCAAAACGACATTCATTCCACATGGAAAATGATATGTGCTATTGTTGGGCTTGAACCATGAATGCCTGTTCGTTAGGCGGATGCTCTAAACACTACACTATTGACATTTATGTTGATTCCGCATGTTTTTCTCTATTTGAATGAATTTGATGTGTAAGCTACGCTCGCCGGAGGGCATCAACACGCAAACACGCTGCACTTTGCTTACACCTTTGATATTGCAGCAATTCAAATGTATAATAGGGACACGGGGAATCTAATTGTGAAAGTTCTAGGGACAGGGCTCAACATTCCTCTGTGTGCTTGTGTATTTACTACTTTGATTTTATTTTACTGTTCGTGGACACTCTTGTATGCTTAGCATACATTTCGGTATCCACCGGCACTGACTTACTGACTTACTATTAGATGCAGGCTCTACTAGTAGGCATAGTAGGTTTTGCAACTGTCAGGGCATGCTTTACGCCTCTGTAGAGCACTTGTACATGCCCCCTGCACTCACACATGTTTCCTGTGCATGTCGAGGATGCGGCGGCGTGCGCTCATACATATTCATATGGCACTGCTGCACCATCTGTACTGAGGACGCTCGGCGCAAGGCTAAAACCATCCTTGCGCCTAGCTTCTTAAATCCCGGGGAAAACACTGCTTCTCATACTACAGGCAGGATACTACCAGTGGGAGAGACCCGCCAAGTCTAATCTTGAAACAAAGACAATAATGTCCCTTGGGGGACAACCCAAAAATTTTATGGCTATTCGGGCTTCCAGCCATTACACGGATAACCTACGGCAGGGTACGTGTGTTCCCGGACTGCAAGGTTGGGGAAGCCTGATGACCCATGGGGCGAGACAACGTATGTGATGGGTCCCGAGAAGTGGAGAGCGGGCAGTGTGTAGTGATGTGTTTAGACCCGACCTGTACCCAGAGTAAGGAAGGCTGCTGAAGAGGATGTGCAGTTTGGGAACTATGGGTATGAAATTATGGGTCTAGCTATGCAGGTGTTGGTTGGAGCGGTTCCATGTGGACCACCCCAGTTATGTAAGCAATAGTGTGCATTGGGTAGAGCTGACACCTAACAAGCAGCCATGCCCAGTACGAGTCCCACTGCAGCAATGTCTAGCTTACATGGCAAAGGACGGTATAACAAGATGTGCTGTTGCAAACCCACTAAATGACAACAAAGAACACATGGTTGCAACACCCCACTGGTCTGCATGTAAGCCAAACTAATTGGCATCACAAGGTATTATTGCTGCTATCACCCCCTCCCAGGGGTGTGATTGTCCAGGCCTACCCCCAAATTCAGGGTATATACACAGCTGTCACTGTAGAAGAAATGGCCAGCTGTGGACCTTCCCGTCAGCCATCCTGCACATCCCTGGACATGTCCCCACTATCACCCCCTCTGTGTGGCCCAATAACACCACTTATCTATCGACCCCTGTTGCATTCATAGTAATGTTCACAGTCACAGGTAGGTGACACCCTCCACACAACTATATTGGCAGAATCTGGAACCCTCAACCCAGGTATATTACCGCAGCTGTCCCAGACTACACATGTAAATAACACATGAAGGGAAAACCCAAGCACACTTGGATCCCCACCTGGTGAAGTCCGCCACCCCCCAACACTCCAGACCCCTACACCAACTACTGACACTGATACCTCCTGTCCTTCCTCGTATACATATCCCAACACCCTGCAAACCTGCACTACAACTCCCCCACCAATCAGTCGAATGGCCTACTATACAATTAAAATGTCCCCCTCCTCCACCTACCCGCCTACACCTCCACTATTCACATCTACTCTACAACACAGGTATGGCGTAACTAAAACTAAACTGAATACCTGAGTGTAGCCTAACCAGAAATGCTAAACTGGAATTCCACTTAACCTTAGACTGACCTTCGTGAACAGTCATACCTGACATGAACACCTGACTTACGCATGTATAATACCGACATGTACATGAAGTGGTGCAGGGGTATGCAGCAGCAAGCAGGAGTACACCTGTGTGGGCAGCGGTAAGCAATGCCCACACTGGTTAAGCAATGTGGAGGCCAACCCAGTGTAAGACGCCATAACTGGAGGTCAGCAGGTCTGAGCCTAGTGCATACCAGTGCATACCCGCCTACACTTCCCCCGCAGTGCCGTAGGCATGCTGTAGCCCACAGCCCTCATTGTGTCCAGTAACAACATAATCAGCACTCCCAGGTCACCCCTGCACACTATAGTCCAAGTGAGTTACCACAAAGGCATGGCAGATATACAATCAGCTGCTATCACAAACATATCATCCGGCACAGTCAGTCAACAGTAAAGGAAATGTATGTAAGTATGTACATTAATACCAGCAAACTTGTGCACAGTGCTCAGTCAGAGTATTCTGAGCAGTCTATGAGTACCAATGAACAGTGCCTGTCTATGCATACTGTGAAAACAGTAGTCTTGTATAATACTAAAGAGAGGAATGGAACACAGGCCACGGTGTGGGGGCGTGTTTCATCCGTGGAAGCGGGAGATGAGGCTGGTCTGGTGTGTGAGCAAACCACTGCATCTGAAAACCCTGGCAGGATGCTACCAGTAGGAGAAACAGTGTAGACCAGCAAAGTGTACTCATGACACAACAACAGGTCCATCCCTGCCGGGATGCACAAGACATTATGGGTCACAATAATGTTTCCACCAGTATCGGAGGTGGATGAAGGGAAGGCTCGAACGTACATGGACTAAACTGATGAAGAGCTTGCAGAAAGTTGCATCAAGACAGTAATATGGAGAAATACCAAGACATGCAGAGAGGGAAATGTGTGGAGGTGTAGTATGGCAGGGCTAGCAAGTACAGAATGGATGGATGTTGTGTACGTGGAGCTCGGGGTCGGGGAAAGGGAGCATGGGTATGACATTAAGGTAGAAATATGCAAGTTACACAGAGCTGCAATAGTGTAGTGGGCAGAGCATCCACCTACCACACACACATTCTCAGTTCGGGTCCCACTGCAGCACATGCTATTTCCCATGTGAAATCGGTATAACAAAATAGTTTTGCTGTATAACCTACTAAATGACAATTACACTTGAACAGGAGTACAGAATTATACATAGCCCACTCAGTATTCAAAGGACATGAGACGACACACAGATATGTATACACAGACAACTTGTAATGGTGTATTTTACAATAATGTATGCCATTACCAACAGCACATAGATTTGCACTTATGTAATCAGTGAGGAATGCAAGGCCCACACAGAAACGTAGATGCAGACAGTGCGGATATATAACATATTATGCTGTCCAGGACAGGCCCGTCAATTCGTACAACTGTGGACAAAGTATATGCCATCAAGATAGGTAACAATAAACAATAACAGATGTAGTTCAGCAGCTGCCAGTTACACCCCATTGTCAAGGCCTAGGGGGACATTTATTACCTGTGATAATGTCTATGTATCTGTCACATGTATGGACCCTGACCAATAAATGTTGTGGGAGTCCACGATATGACTGGGATGATAGCAGGAATGCCAGCAGTATATCATGATAGACCAATACTGAACAACCCCTAACCATATCACAGCAGGACAAAGCCAGCCATATATGTGGAGGACAGAGGCAGGAACACAGGGCTATACTTGTAATATTGCTGTTACACACCCTGCACATTGCTGATGTTACAGGATTCAATGCAACATACCCTTATGCAGGAATAACACATCAGGAACAGATAGCACGCAACAGACAGATTGCTGTGGATATATCTAGGACAAGCCCTGTGTGGTGCTCAGGCAAAAGCAAACAGACAATCCACTGGCCATCATGTGGATAGGCCCACTGTTGAGAGCGATGCAGACAGACTGTATTTTATCCTAAACTACTATGTGCACGCAAACACTGCAAGACCAGCAATATACAAAGCACATAACAACACCACTCACTTTGTCTGTAGGTCTGGAACAACTTATGATTGTGTAGTTGTCCTGTGTCTGCAAGCCCTGCTGTAATAGGTGCTGCAACCTGCCATCTGTAACACTGCTGCCCACATACAGGAAGGATGTCCTCCATACTGGAAGTAAGGAGAGAGAGAGAGAGAGAGAGAGAGAGAGAGAGAGAGAGAGAGAGAGAGAGAGAGAGAGAGAGAGAGAGAGAGAGAGAGAGGGAGAGAGAGAGAGAGAGAGAGAGAGAGAGAGAGAGAGAGACACTAAAAGGTATGTAAAACACAAATGTATGTAATTTAATGTAGTATGTGGTATAGATTAGTAGGATGTATGATGTAGAATGTTTGATATGTGCCATCTGTAGTTGTCCCTGTCATGATGTCCCACTAAACAACTGCTCTGGACAATACTGTCTGTCCCTGTAAACAGTGGGACATACCCACCAACTGTGCAGATTAGCAATGAATGACAAAGATGTCAGCCATAATATCTGTGTATGTTATGGTAGTGTGGAGAATAACTGTTGGTGGATGTACTGCTGTCATGATAAACATATGTGTGTCAGTGCACACCACTTGCAGGACAGTCATGTGAATGTGTAATGTAGCATGCACAAATGTCATAGGTGTGTAATAGGCATACCAGCAATCTCACACCATAGTTACCACCCTAATGTTAGGCTGTGTTCACATGTGGCACCTGTCTGTGTTGCAGCAAGGCAGAACAGTGCAGCTGTGAATGAAAGACGGTTACAGAATGCGGACCGGATGTCTGTATGCACTCCACATATCTGTGTGACATGGACTTTGACATGTATGTGTACAGATACAGACACTCATATAGACATAGGTATATCAACAACGTGCAACATATATCTACACATATATGTACATAAATGTATATTTATACACATATATATAGTGGCACTGACAATGGCATGCAGGTGAAATAGTCTGTAACAGGCCAGCAAAGATAAGTGTCCCCACAGGGAGCATGGCTACAAACACATAGCACAAAGCATGGCACATACACATAGCACAAAGCTTGGTACAATACAACATATGTCCCAATGGTAGATAAGCAGCTGACATGACAATTGCAGTCTGTGAACGTGTTGTTGTAGCTGATATGGTAGGGGAGATGTATATGTGTATTCAGAACTATGGTAACCCTGTTGTATGGATGGCTCAGACCTGTTTCCATCTCTATGTCTTTCAGGGATCATGTCACATAGTCGTCTTCCCGCTACAGTGCCACAGAAACGGATATCATCATCAACCACTTGGTACAACACTACATACTTCTTTTTGGCCAGACAGCCCATGACCAGCAGGAGAGGACCGTCCTGTGGAATGAGCTAGTCCACAGGGTCAATGATGTTGGACTGCATAACCGCAGCTATGAGCAGGTCCGGCATCATTGCACCAACCTGTTTCGCCATGTACATCGGCGTGCAGCTGCCATAAGAGGGGACTACCTTGCAATGGGGGGGGCAACCCGCCCATCCACCCCTCACCTGTGTGGAGGAGCTTCTCAGCAGCCTCGTGGCACCTGTCTGCCCGCAACATCAACACCTGGCAGGGCACATCTTGGAGGTACGTGCCAATGACACACCAGCTGAGGAGCGTGCAAGTAACGCCCCAGGGCACATCAGTACACAACTCATATATGCATCTGCAGCTGTACAGGTACATCACGCAAAACTAAAATGTCATATACTTTGCTGCTGTGCAGTAGTAATAAACTGTTGTGTGGAAGCTGTAATATTGTGTAATTATACTGTTGATGTAATGTAATGCTGCACTCACCTGTTATGAATGCCACAGCTGTGGCCACTGACATCAGCTTTCTCGCACTCCTATGTAGGTCTCTCCAGGATACAACCACAGCAGCAGCCCATAGTCGGTGGGTATGGTTTATGTGCATGCATGATGATAAACTGGGCATGTAATAGCTATGGGCTATCCCCCATCCACATGTTTAACACACCTACCCATACTGCATGATGTACACGTTCACATTTTGTTGCTGAGAAATGCACTGCATCACAGTAGAGACCATGCTGGGGTATCAGAAGGGTACAACAGACACATGCAAGATAACTAACATCCTGTCAATGTACAATGTGTCCACAGGGATGTGACATGTGGCAGGACACATGGCCTACAGTAGGGACATGTGTGACTCAACATCACCATGGCTGCAGCTGCACACAAGCAGGTTAAGTAAGCATTGCAGACATAACCCTAACCTCACAGCACTCATCACAGCAGTGTGTGCACTCTAAGGGATGTGCACATGAGTAGAGCTTGCAACCATGCAGATGTCTGGGACATGTGTAGGGCACCCCTCAGAGCCATGGTAAGGTCCGCTGGTTGTCAGTGTAATAGTCATGTACTGGTCATATATACACTGCTGATGTTGTGATTTGTAATCCAGACATCAGGCATCCACAACTGATAGCTGTTCACATACCATCCCAGGTATGTGTTGCTACAACACACAGGGACTGTTAGCATTGGAGCTGACATAACCGACACAGTACTACAGATGCATCAATGGTTTCTACACTTGCGAGGTATGGTGCACAGTACAAGGCAGGGTGTGGGACAGGCCACAGTAACACTTTGTACATGGGTGCAGTGTTAACACAAGGAGGGGCCATCACCTACCAACAAAGCTCATGCCTCACACACATGTATACTGCCGCTAGCATGATATCACTATAGTTGCACTGCATGCTGTTGAGCTCCATGTGTAATGCATGTTAACAGAAGGCTAATGGGAGGACTGTGTGTACAAATGTTGTGCAACTCCACCTGTAGTAGTGTGGGGTGTGTGTGTGTGACTCAGTTGTGTTTGCAAGTGCAATCTAGTGGAGTGTGGGTGATGCATGTCAGGTGTGTGTGTGTGTGTGTGTGTGTGTGTGTGTGTGTGTGAGTCCATGTATGCACAGGTGATAGTGGGATTGAACACATGGTGGTACTCCCCCTTGGGATTGTGCCGTACATAGAGTGAGACATGGGGCACCAGACAACCTGTCAGGTATGTGAACACAGGACAGCTGATAGCATAACAAGGTCTGTAGCATGGAGCATGCATTGGGAGGTGCAGTACATACCAGGTATACACATCATATTGCCAGCTGCAGATAGGTAACTGACTACCCACATATGCAGCACTACAAATGCAATGGGGAATTACCACAGCCCATCAGTGAGTGTATCCAGGTAGTACTGTCGTCCGCATGATGGGTCGCTTGTGCAGCAGATGTGGCATGGACTGAGCAAGGCTGTAGTATGAGGCTCTGGTGTGTGACATATGTAGTGAATGTAGCAGCCCCAACCATATAGGGGCCTCTTACACCATTACTGCCCATACACAGGGTAATACAGGGTGACAGCTGTGGGGCCATGTACAACCTACTCCACCCAGGTCAGGGAGGCGATGGAGTAACAGGTCAGGTGTGGTAACCACACATGTAGGCATGGAGAGGGATGATATGTTAATGGGCTGTAGTGATGCGTGTTTATTAGCAAGTGCCATGCAGGAAGGGGAACATATGTAACTGACTGTGGGAGTGCCTGCAAACTCAGGGAAGGTGAGGTAGTAAGGTGGCTGTCAGTGTGAGTGTGTGTGAGTGTGTGTACTGTTATGCACTGCTGTACAGGTCTTAATGTGTGTATTTGTTTCCCCTACAGGTGGCGAGGTGGGTCAGGGTCCCTCCTGCACTCATACTGAGATAGGTGTCCCTACAGACACCAATAATGATGAAGGTACAGGTGAGGCACAGGTGGGGTCATCAGAGGCTGACACTGCGCCATGTGTCATCACCCTTCTAGCCACCCCAAGCCCTCACACAGTTACAGTGCCTTACAAAACCCATCACATGTGGCCATAGCAGAGGGACAGTTGGTGCTTGGTAGCAATGGCCAGGAAAGTGTGGTGTCCATGCCAACTGTGCCAGGTCACAGTCAGCATAACCAGATGTCCAGAAGGCCACCACATCGGCAGATGTACCGTGCTGCTCATGGGAGGACTGCAGGTCATCCTGACCCTGGCAGAGGCGCCACAAGTGGTACCATCAGGAGCATATTTCAGGCCATAATGGAGGCACAGGCATGTATGGAAATGCACTCCAGACAGGTCCTGAGGCTGCAGAGGTCTGCTTTTGCAGCTGTAAGTGGCAACCTCCATGAACTCACTGTTGCCTTCTATGAATATACTGAGGTCATGGATAGATGGTGGGGTGAGATGGTTGGCCTCCTTGACCGTGGTATGTCTGTGCTAGATCATGTGGTGGGAGTGGTGCAATGTCCGCGTGGACGTAGGCCAGAGACACCAGCAGCTGGCAGTCAATGTGGACATGCCAGGATGCACAGCCGCTCCTGTAGTGGCAGTACCAGCCCCAGCATACCACAGAGGCTGCTGTCCACACCACACCATAGCAGGCCACATGCACATGGCCCTGGCCAGGGCCCTGCGGGGAATGGTTCCAGCAGACATATGTCATTATCAGGGGAGAATAGCATCTCAAGGTCTGTACCTGTACGTGCCCATGTTCATACACATACTAGTGTATATTATCCATATGAAATGATGATTATTAGCCTTTGTCTTTTTGTTTTGTATAGCTTTAACTCTTTTTCCTTGTTCACTTTATTATATATGTAATCATGACTTGGGAGTGGGAACATACCATGTTTCCTATTGGTTGGTGAAATATATAAATATTCAGGAGTTATATGTTTTGTAATACTGACTTTTTTTCACTGATGAAGGCAATTTAGCCGAAACCGGTTTGCAAATTAAAAAGCTATGTATCTCTACTAGCTTGTTGGAGTCTTATTTTTATAGTGATCCGGTTCACACACTTGCTGGCCAACTGTTGTTCTTTTGGTTCATTTGGGCCATGCATATCCTACGCACACAGCATTATGTTCAGTTTCTGTTTGGCGGCTTTGCTGTAGGGATGTGAATCCTGCACTATCATCATTGATTTAGGGGAATCCCCCCTTGGTATAACCTTCACCATCTTTTTGGGACTTTTGATGTAGTTCTCGAGTGAGTGAATTATAATACTGGACTAGCGAATACATTTCATTTCGTTTTAAAGAACACTAATTGTGGTCATTGGTTGCAGGAGCAGACTGGCGTTCTTTTTTGGGTCTAGGCCTCGGTCGGGTTTTTCTCTTTACCCAGGGACTTATCAGGCTGTTTTTCGAGGATGTGTACAGCTCCAGTCAACATTCATGTGTTTGGATATATAGGCGCTTTGGACTAGTGGCACTTTCTAACCAGCATTTGATGCAAGGATTATATATACCGAGTTCTTTGATTTCCCATTACATCCAGGTATTGTCACCAATTGCTTAGACATATTGAGGATTGGGTGAGCCCTACTAGCGGCAATTCATGGGTGTGAACAGTTTGCACTAACATATTCTTGGCTAAATCAGGTACTGTATTACTATTTGGTTGAACACTAGGGATGTATGGTTGTATATATGGACACTTACGGCTTTCGTATATATTGTGCGAACATACCACTTCATGGACATGAATATGGACATGGTTTCTTTACGCGTACTTACTGGTACCAACTGCATGGCTTTATGTGGACAAACCTATGATTTATAAATATAAGCAGTATTTTACTGTGTATTACTATTTTCTAATAATATTTAAATCCTGGTTGATACTCTGCCTTAAATCTAGTTTTGCATTTATGAACACAGTGAATAGTGATTGGGTATCAGACAATTTTTAGAACTTTTCTCTTTTTTTTTTTTTGATTATGTTTGAACAGATTATATGTATGCCAATTTATTTTGGACTAACAATGCAACCTTTATATGTTGTTTCTACTTATGGTCTTTAGCAATTGTAGTTATTTTCAACCAACAAATGCTGCTATGATATAGCAACTGTTCACAACCGGCATTTGAGGGAGATATATGTTTTGTTTTCTGTCTACAACAATCTTTTCTCTCAGATTACAGGGTATGTTGATTTATGTACTGTGAACCTTTATTGGTTCCATGCATATTTAGCAATCAGCTATACTCTGGCTTACATCGCAGGACCAATAGTACTATTTGGATATTCAAGTTTGGATATTGTCATTTCATTATTGCAATATAGGGCTTACAACCCTCTTTTATCGGAGGATATAACATTCGAATCAGGACCTTCATTGGTACTATGCTTATTGAGTGATCTGATATAGTCTGGCCCATATACTAGTACCAATTGTTTGTTACACCTATATACATTCAGCACTACTTGGATATTCTTGTTTGAACATTTTTAGCCTATATGGTCAATTGCTTGATTATTGGATTATCAGTCCTCAACCTTCCTTTCTTTAGAGGACATAATTTTTGACATTCAGGTACAAGTCTGTTTTATACTTTTTAGGATTTAAGTCAAAGTTTGTATCGATATATTATATAGGCTAGGCACAATTATATTTTTATGCCTTACGGACATACCCATTGCCTAACTTAGGATTGTTTTTCAAACAATATTGGGGTGCTTAATGTTCAGAGCCATTTGCATACGACATTGCTTCATCATATACCATTTTTCAAGTTTTTGACTTTGTTATTATCAAAGTGAATTGTTCTTTGCCCTAACTGTTGTTTATGTCAGCCAGTACTGCTTTATTATTGGACTTTTCTCGATTGCTATAATCAGATTTACAGCAGACTTTGAACATTGTTTACAATCTACAAATCAGGTTTATTTGGTTACATGCTATGCCTTGACTGGTATCCATATTACTACTGTTCTATGTATTATGGTCATGTATTAAGACCTTTATAAAGGTTGGTGTCTTGGTTTGCCGGCTCTGTGGATTCTTTACATACCTATTTTTATTCCACTAATATGGATTTGGAAAATATCCTACCAGGATTACGTGCCTATAGGGGGGATATTGGTGTGTTTGGAATCAATATCATACCAGGCAGTAATCCAAAAGAGTCTGAACAAAATTTGCCCCATGAATGTGATTTGGCATTTAATGCCCTCAATAAAGGTCTCAAAAATGTAAGATCCAACATATAGCATCTAAGACTGTTTCGTGCATATCTAAGCAAAAATATTGCCCCTAGGGGTCTTAGGATCCATTTGCAACCTCTGGCTGGTAGATCTGAAGAGAGACTAACCAATGAATGGAATGAGGCTTTGCGACAAGCATCAATGTTGTTTGTTAATATATTGGCACAATATTATGAAAGAATGGTGGATATCAACCTCAATGAAGTTTGAACGGTATGTGAGGAATGTAAAAAATTTCAGTCCTTGCCCACATTCAATGAATCAACCAAAAAATTGTCCAAAGAATTGGCAAACCATGACAAAATAACCAGAGAGAGAAAGATCAAGAAATTTAATAGGGACATCTCTGACTACCAGAGAGGACATTCTTTTGAGTCCCATAGAACAGTCAGATTTATGGATACTAGTCAGGGGGCAACAATTACCAGAACTAGAAAAAGACCAAGCTCTATCTTAAAAACCTGAGATAAGTCCAATACAAGCACATCAGGGGAGGATTCCTCAAACACTGACAATGATAGTGTTGGATATAAAGAATTACCTAACCGGAAAAGATCTAACATGTCAGTCCCTTTAGAAATGGCACAAGGCGTTGAGGTGGACGCAAGCATAAGCACAGGAACAAAATCCAGCTCCTTCGAGGGGTTGATTTAGAACCTTTTAACATAACTGATTGTGTGTATCAGAATGTTTTAAACTTGTCTGATGTAACATTGTCTCATGAACAAGAACTATTGTTGAATAAAGGACTTAGTTTTGTACCGGGGTTTTTTTCTGATGAATATAATGTTGTTACAGATGTTATCAGTTTCTGTCGCAATTTAAACCTAAAACTCTTTTTTTCTGACAGGGACTCTCAGAGATCTAATGAATTCAGATTTTTAAAATCTGAGTTCCAGCCACCAATGGACAAACATGTATCCATTTTTTTACAATCAGTACTTAGGGATCTACATTTCCAACACAGAGATTTTAGCATACTTGGACAAAATTTATCACCTCCTGAGATTACGGCCTTACAACAGCTTCGGCACAATCACAACATAGCAATTTTACCAGCGGATAAGGGTGGAGCAGTGGTAGTCATGAACATGAGTTACTATCTCAATGAGGGTAAGTCACAATTATCGGACACAAGTTGTTATATGGGCAAGGCAATTGATCCCACTCCAGTATTCAAGAAGGAAATAGATTCCTTCTTGAATTCAGCAGAAGAAGAAGGTATCATCAGCAAGAAACAATGTTCAACATCTTATGGTCAAAGACCCACAGAAACAAGTTCTATATCTTCTCCCCAAAATCCATAAATCAATTTTAAACCCCCCTGGTAGACCAATTGTCTCGGGCATTGGATCTTTGACAGAACCACTATCCATGTTCCTTACCCAATATTTAAAACCCTTATTAACTCTGGTCAGGGCAAGATTACAGGACACTACAGAATTTTTACAGATTATGCAAGATACACAACTAGAGCCCAATTGGCTTATGTGCTCATTAGATGTCAAAGCTTTGTACACTAGCATTCCCCACTGGGCTGGTTTACAAGCTCTACAGTACTGGTTAGAGCTGTCTGCTTTGTACTCCCCTGGATTTAATACATTGCTAATCTGCATGGCAGAACATGTATTGAATAAAAACATTTTCTACTTTCAAGGGGAATGCTACTGGCAGCTCCAGACCACGGCCATGGGAGCTTCATTTGCCCCAATTTATGCAGATCTATTCATGGCTTATTTCGAAGAATGCATGATATATGATCCACTTCACAATATTTATCTCGTGGAAATTGATATATGGTGCCGATATTTGGATGATTGCTGGATGGTGTGGCGAGCGGACGCTACATACTTACAGGAATTTGTTGAATACCTGAATAGCAAAATTTGGGGGATAGAGTTTACGGTTACATATGATTTGCAAACCATCAACTTTTTGGATGTCACTGTCTCCAGGAATATGGATCATACCCTAAACACTAAGACATATCGTAAATATCCCCAATACAATACACTACTCCACGCCTAAAGTATGCACCCACGCCATACCATCCGCAACATACCCAAATCACAATTTATGCGTATCAAACGGATAAGCTCAACACAATAAGACTACGAACAAGCCAGTTTAGATCTGTACCATAGATTTGTAGACAGAGGATATAAACAACAGGACATTACCAGGGCATGTGAATGGTCCACCAAGGTTGACAGACACACATTATTACAATATAAAGTACCGGATAACAATACCTCTAAACCAACCATCAGGTTTGTTACCACTTATGGCAGAAATCATAATGCCATCAGAGGCATAATTAATACACATTGGAACATTCTTTTGGCTAATGACCAGCTCAGAACACTCTTGGGTCCAGAGTGTTACTTTACATACAGACGAGGTAAAACACTAGGCTCTCTGTTCTCTCACTTCAAGAACAAGGAAAGTGGGGGAGCCATTTATAAACAAATGACCATATCCGGAGATGAACTGTTGAGCACTTTTCCTTGTGGTCACTGTGGATCTTGCAAACAGGTTAGTAAATGCAAACAATTCACCAGCAAGAATGCCAGCAAAGTGTATGAATGCAAAATCTTTGGCAACTGCAGCAGCAGTTGGGTGGTCTACCTAGCTACTTGTCAATGCTCGTCCTTTTATGTGGGCCAAACTTCTCGGTCCCTCAGAGCCCGTATGAATGAACATAGGAGTGATATCAAAAACAAAAAAGAAACCAATGCTCTATATAGACATACATTGAAACATCAAAGTGCTCAATTTAGATTTATGATTATAGATAAAATCATTGGTGATAGAAGCAACTCACAAGGATGGCATAGCATTCTCAACCATAAGGAGAAATTTTGGATTATCACCCTGGGGGCATTATTCCCACCAGGTTTGAATGACCATTTGTGAATTTTTTCTAATATATATGGGAACTCTATGCCATACCTCATCTATACCCTATATAAGTATATAGTTTCATATTATGCTTCTACATACCCATGAATTATATAAGTTTTGTATAAAATATTATTAGACCATTATTTATGGTTTGATATCTTTATTTGTTATACATCAATTGTTCCTTGATGTGACTCATTTTGCATTTTTCGATTGTTGGTGGTGGTTTTGGATTTGTTACATGCTTGGAATATTGAAATCTGTATATATTTGTATTGTTTTATCTCTCATATACTTACTTACATATACTACCATATGTATATTATTTTTTGGTATCCATAGAATCAATATGTTGTTTTGTTTTCTTTTTGGTTTAAATTTTTTGTTGCAGCTATGACCATTGTTTAGATCCTATATTTTTGGGATTATTATGATTAACTATATATGTATGTTCATACACATACTAGTGTATATTATTCATATGAAATGATGATTATTAGCCTTTGTCTTTTTGTTTTGTATAGCTTTAACTCTTTTTCCTTGTTCACTTTATTATATATGTAATCATGACTTGGGAGTGGGAACATACATATGTTTCCTGTTAGTTGGTGAAATATATAAATATTCAGGAGTTATATGTTTTGTAATACTGAGTTTTTTCACTGATGAAGGCATTTTAGCTGAAACCGGTTTGCAAATTAAAAAGCTATGTATCTCTACTAGCTTGTTGGAGTCTTATTTTTATAGTGATCCAGTTCACACACTTGCTGGCCAACTGTTGTTCTTCCAGCAGACATATGTCATTATCAGGGGAGAATAGCATCTCAAGGTCTGTACCTGCACGTGCCCATGGAACCCCTGGCAGGCACAGTCGGCATGTCCGTGGCCAGAGGCACCGAATTGCACACACTGCCAGGTATGGTCTGCAGCTCTCCAACATTACCCGTGTGGGGCAGCCACATGGCGGAACTGTGTGCATGCATACCCACACACTATGCAACCACACCTAGGACATCTCCATACCAGCACACACCACATCACCATGCCCCAATCATGGAACCACACCCCTCACCCACACACATGGTGACACATGTTTGGACCACCCTTGGCCTCTGGCACACCTGCAACACACCCTGTGCATATGATGATACCTGTGCCACATCCCTGTCATCCATAACATCGATGCAGGGACAGGCTAACATGGTTTTGATGCACACAGTGACTGTAATGGGGTACCGCAATGTACCACAGTGTAGAATGTAGTCAGGGGTAATGTGCACAGCATACATGTCAGGTAGTGTAGCCATGCAGCTAGGATGACATTCACACACCCTGTGCATATGATGATACCTGTGCCACATACCTGCCATCCATAACATCGATGTAGGGACATGCTAACATGGTTCTGATGCACATGGTGACTGTGACAGAGTGCCACAATGTACTGCAGTGTAGAATGTAGTCAGGGGTAATGTGTACTGCATACATGTCAGGTAGTGTAGCCATGCAGCTAGGACGCATCTCAGCTGTTGGTAACACCAATTGATATTCCCATACTGTCATCCATTTGTGCTGTAGGCATATGTCAGCAGGAGGATGGTCCGCAGTCATATTCCACAGGGGTATGTCAGTGTGGTGACACCATGGCCATGACATATGTTGTGTACAGTTGCACACATGCCACAGATATGTATAACAGCTATTGGCTGTGCAAATGTGACCAGTGGCCTGCTGGGACAGGTATAATCTGCACCCTTATGTCAACTCATCCACATACACACACATCCTGACTTGGCGACACTGTGTCTAGATGCCAACCCGGGTATGTAGTGCTACTGAACTATGTGGCTGTCATTGCACACATGACACCATCTGTAGGGTGAGATGTGTACCAGGTCACGTGCTACATGCAGACTATCCACAGACATGTACAATATGGTAATGGGGGATGTAATGTTTGTACATGGTGAATACATCGTGTGTCATACCATCATATACACATTGACCGACACATAATGGGTAGACACACATCTTAGAGACCTGGTTGTATAGTTGCTAACTAACTAGTCAATGTGTCCAGTGTGTTACAGGTAGGCTGCACACAGCACATGTGTAACTGTGCTGTATCCTGTTATCTGTTACTTGTATGGGTGATGGTGACATTGGCCACCTGAGAGTGGTATGTGGGCCATATACCAGGTGCACCATGGTGTAAAGACAATGTACACAGCACCCACATACCCCACCAGATATTGTTGGCCACCTGAGAGTGGTATGTGGGCCATATACCAGGTGTACCATGGTGTAAAGACAATGTACACAGCACCCACATACCCCACCAGATATTGTACACACTAGAATCCATCTAGATACTTTGACATACCCACTATCACACAGTGGCCATGACGCAAAAACAACCCATTGCATATCACAGCAGTGCTACCACAGGGATATGCATGTGATGCACACACCACAGACATAGTAGGGTGTTGCATTGTGTTGCCACACCTATGGGCGACAACAACAATATCCGTACTACTGTGTGGCAATGTGTATTGTAATAGGAGTATGTCGACTCGGACCAGTGTACCCTATAGATATGCACACATGTGGCAGACCTCAATGGGATTCCCATGCCTACCGACCCATTGGTGCAACACTGTTGTGCTGGTACTGCAAGGCACAAGTAGCTGTTAGAGAGTGGAGTGTAACAGGCTACATGTTACGTTAATGGGGTTGAGAGGCACCACACACTATACAAGTCATACAAATAAGCATCCCCCAGCCAAACACATCTGCCCTGCAATACCCTACCAAGTGTTGGTGATGCCATAACCAGGGCCAGTGGCAACATGGCCACACGATGTTACCGGTACTACATCCCATCTGTATGATATCAGGCTGTTATTGGTAACATATCATGCAGTACGTTCTGGCTCCCATGGAGAACGTATTATGTGGATGCCATCAACATTACCAGGCTTCAGATACACAGACACAGATATGCAGATACAGGTATACATATACATAATTATATATATATATATATATATATATATATATATATATATGTGTGTGTGTGTGTGTGTGTGTGTGTACATATACATGTGACTACACATATACACACAGTTATATGTACAGTACAAAACATAAGCGGTAGGTGCATACAATATGGAACAGCCACTATGCCTACAACTGACCCCTGAATGACTGGGCACTGTATGTGTCACCCATACAAATGACAATCGTTGCCTGTAACATGCACCCACAGAGAGGTCATAGGCGAAACAACACTCACAGATTTGCTGACATGGTAACCTGTCATTGTGTACTATTACAGTTCTACATGCCATGCCATATAACTGTTCAGATACTGACAACTATATCAGTGGAGTGATGCTACAGTGGACCAGTTATACTCATACAGTAGGTTGGAAAGGTTGACAGCTGTTACTGTCCAGGCCATGCCATTCACATTGTACAATAGGAAAGACACACTGGGCCACAGGATACCTAACAATCGACAGTATGTAATCCAGGTGTGTAGTTCAGCAGCCTCTAGCTACACACTGTACAAACACAGTAGGTGGTGTAGACATCTTATGACCACAAAGGTTGTAACTGCTACGTAACTTGGCATAACTGACACCATCACGTGCACACCAACACACAGAACAGTTTGTATGGCAGGGGGCAGTAGTCCTGCAGTACCCAGATCCATGACAATAATGTATATATAGGTGAAGTATGTGTTACTGTACATCCAGATATCTTAAGGCAGCTCAGCCCTGATAACCCCACATTTTGTAGCAGCCTAGGTCTTTTCTGGTGCTCCCCCGTAGTCTCAATTATACAGGGCCATATACCACTATTACATAGACTGGGCTCTGAAGTGCATGAGGGCACACATGTATTGTGTAGGTGTCACCCACACATATCTGGCCCCAGCCCCACCATATGTGTGGGGGTTACAATGGCAGTGGACTGATGGCGGACATGGCAGTGTGTTATACTCCCAGCCCACTATGGATCAAACACCGACAACATGACATATGTGCACAGGTTGGTATTTAGGTGCTGGACAGAGGCTAGAATACAGGCACATATGTGGACAACTATTGCCATACACTATACAAGGTGCAGGTGTTACAGGATAGTCTGAAACTTACCCTTAGTCAGGGAATTGCTGGTATGGATGGCCATGGATGCAGCCATGTACCGGTAACACACAACACGCACACTGCCAGTGTATGATCTGACACAAGACCTGTGTGGTGGACAGACAAGACATGATAGGCACAGCTCCGGCCAGCATGAGGGTAGGCCCACAATTGTGTGCTATGCAGATGGACTGCTTTCCATGGCAAACTAGTATGTACACCCACACCCTGTAACAAAAGTACTGTACAATGCATAACACAACTCCACTCGCAGTCTGTCTATACTTCTTGATCCTCCTACAAATATGTGGCTGCCCTGAGTGTGCCAGTTCTCCTGTATGGGTATTGCTACATGCTGTCGGTAGCACTGCTGCCCACACGGGACAGATGCCCATCACACAGGAGATGTAATGGGACCATGCACACATGATGTGGGGATAAACAGTGAATGGTTGCCATGACAGTGTTAAATGGGTGTAGTACACATGTGTAATCATATATCTGGCTATCTGGATATGTAAATGTAAATATATTCTCACCATAGTTCCTGGACATGAAGTGTAGGCCAACCCCAGCCCGTATGTTCCCAATGTCATGGTTGCAGGGGGTGTCAGGTATCTCTAGCAGGTATAATAGTAGGCTATTGCTACTGTCATTGGGATTGTCTTCACAGACATGGTGTGTGTGGCAGGTCACATCTGCTCATAATGTGTGCCACTGGTTACTGAACTACATCCGAAGGACATCAGTGTACAGTACTGCTGCTAGCATGTAATGCCACTGTGGACTGTAGAAGAGATATTGGCCAATATATGTGGGGGTCTGACACAGTCTGTACATTACAGAGGTATACACATATGCCCTTAGTGCTGCACATGTGTACCATGCCTCACAATATGGATGTGGATGGCCATGTAGATGGGTATAACACATGACGACAGGTATATAATGTCCACCATAGGTCACGCATTCACACACCTCTGCTTGGCTTGTAACGGTATGACCACTGGTACAGGGGTACCATGGCCACATATTACACAATAGGTATTGACATACATATGCAGTGCATCCCACTGCCCTGTCTGACATACATGACTGTTAGGGGAGGTCCGGCAGTGGGACATCTGGCTAGCATCTACACATGACATCCCACTGGGTAGGTACACTCAGCTGCTAGGCATGTCACAATGCACTATACAGGTTGCAGGCAGACTACCTCAACACTGGCCTACACCTCCCAAGGGGAAATGCACATGTACCTGCATATACAGCAGGCTCCACAGGCATGTCACAGCACAGGTGTGAGAGTGCATATCCACAACCAATGTGAACACAGGCACTTCCACATATGGTTAGCTAGCATGGTATGACAGTATATGGACTATGTGTTCGACACCATCCTCATATGTGCCACTCACAGACTGCCCTACATATACTGGCCTGCTACACTGTTTGGTTTGGTAGCTGTCTGTGGTATGGGACACATGTTTATGGCCCTACAAACATGTACGCCACTACAGCACCATACAGTGGGGCAGCATGTAACATCTGAAAGTAGGGGAACTAGAACAATGTCATCTACCACAGTCTGTACACAGGCTAAGGTACATATGAACACTACACACACTGTCAAAATTCACCATAGGTACACAGACCTCAGTACTATACGAACATCCTCAGAATGTGCAGGTAATATAATGTAACCCCTACTGTTCATAACATGTGTAGCAGTCAGATATAACTATGGCTTGTTCTCAGATATGATGCCACAAAGTATGGTGTACAGCACATATGCACCACTTCATGCACAACATATGTACAAAGGTTGACAGATGTGTGGCTGGGAGCACATACACAGGGCCAATATTGACATGTTGCTGTGATAACCATGTACATTTACTGTTGTTACAGGGTTGTTGCAACATATGTCCTTTGAGGGATATTACATCTGTAACTACCACAGCTTTCTCCATCTACTGACTGCAATCCTCACACTACTTTCAGCAGTCAACAGCTAGATGCTCCGTGGGTGACACATGCAGCCATGGACACAACACTGCCCAGGCTGCAGATGACCCTGCAGATGGAGATTCCCCATCAACATGGAACTGACATGGCAGGTATTGAGACATGTACATCAGCCATATCCACACAAACACTGTGAAAGCAACATTACTCCAAATGCAGTATAGCGGCACTTACAGGCTGTAGTTAGGACAGGCACATCCACCTCCCATTTGATGCAGTGTTTCCACATTGTATGTTGTTAGAGGTACACCGCAATCCATCTGGGATGCTGTCTGGCACACAAAAGATCAAGTTCCTGCTCACAGTGAGTGACAAGGACAAACACCACCATGATGTTCCTGGGTATTGGAGTGTGTTTCCATACAACTGGTGATGGGGATGTTACCACAGCTGTTTCCCATACAAGCAAATCAGGTTTAGGTCTCCATGTCCACCTGAGAGGGGGTGGGGGATGCAGACAGAGACTAATACATGTCAGGGAGGGGTGGGAGGGTAAAACTGAGGCATGGTTGTGTTACACACCTAGCAGCACAGGGTTTCAAACCACTGATGACTATGTAGTGCCAGCACAGTTTGCTGCAATTATTGGATGTGCCACATGGGTTACCTGTTGTGGAGCACTCAGAACATATATGTGATGGTGAGTGACATCTGCAACAGGGATACAGTAGCTGTATGGTAGGTGACAGGTGCCAGCATCAACACAGCCACACTCTCACAAGGACACACACACATTGACACACATGGCAGGGCCAGGTGTACAACTGATTGGTTGTGGGATTGCCACATTACATCACTGTGCAGGTATCCCATGCACCACACAGGTCATATGGGGCTGTACGGGCAAAGGGTATGGGAAGGTGTCTGACATCAGACAGCATGCTGCAGTATGCCCATGGGGGTTGTAAGGAGTGTGGATGTGAACATCTGCAGCATGCAACACACACACAAACACACAGGGTGCCACTACTGACATGCATGTGTGCATGTCTGCACAGGTGTGCGGTGTTCATCTGCACTAGACGGCTTTCCACTGCTAGGCGATGGGTGTACCTTGGCTTCAGGCCACATGACAATGGTCTGCATTGTGGCTCATGGATGTAGTTTCTGCATTTGCCCACACAGGTGGGTATTGTATCCCCCATCTGGTCACCTGGGTGACTATTGTATGTGGGCATTGCTGTGCATCACTTGCTATGTCTGTATTCCTTCATCCATGACATGGACTGTATCTGGGATGTGCACACCTCCCACATGCATGTACAGTGACATGTGGAACTGTACCTGGGGTGTCTGGCCTATGTTGTGAACACAGATTATCATCAGATGTGCCAGTCCTGCCCACCTGTGGTGGGAGCTGATAATGGCCAGCAGCTTTACCCTGCACCTACATGGTGTGCATGCTCTCAGCATTCCTTGGTGTTAGTGGCATCTGTCCATACGGGCATGTTGTCAGGCATGGTATGTCCGTTGTGGGTCACATGTGATGGCACCACAGGTGGTGCAGTTGTCCATTGGAGAACATTGGGGAGGTGAACTTTCTGCACTTATGTGCATATTGGACAGATGGACTGGGTGTCATGCCCTCTGTGGCCCACTGCTGTCACTCCATAGTTATTATCGGTGGCCAATGTGCAGTGTACTACTCACATATTGGCTGTTACCTAGGCATGTGTGTGTGTATGACACGTGGGGTGAGAGTGTGCTCTGGGTAATACTGGGGTTGCTAACTGTGATTGCCTGGCCTTGATGTTACATGTCTGGGTATGGCTCTGCACCCCGGCCTCTCAGCCATATCACATGTGTTATCCCTGTACAGTGGACATTGTGATATATAGTATGGCCACCATATCAGAAAATGCAAAACCCACTCTGCATTGGTCACAGGTGTCACACAGTCACAGCCACCTCTACACAGGATACGGGTTACAAACACACACTCACACATACCTGTCATGTTTGGGAGTAGAACCACTACCTAATTAGTGTATGACACTACAGCACTACGCAGTTATAGTAAGCACCACGGATATTATTGGGGTAGCCTTTGCCCAAAAGTATATTTCTCACTGACTGACATCAGCAGGATTGCCAAAGTAGGGCTCTGAAATGACTGCAAGAGACTAGCCTAAAATGCATTGTTTCCAACACAAACAGTGACATACACAATACATCCGGAACTGCCATGTGTGGGGATGGAACTCAACCACGTGTCTAATTCATACTACAGCAGTACGCAGTTACAGCATGCGCTATGGAGATTACTGGGCTACCCTTTTCCCAGGGGAGTATTTCTAGGTGGGTGACATCAGCAGCCTTGCCAAAGTTGGGTATGTGAAATGTACGGTGTGTGAGTAACCTAAAAGCATTGCTCTCTACACGGTCAGACATGCACGCATACACCCACAGTTGGCAGGTCAGGGGCTAGAACTCCCAACTAACTCCTTAATTACACTATGGCCATACAGTGCTATGGGATGTGCTATGGAGATTACTCAGCTACCATTGTCCCAGAGGTGTATTTCAGGTTGCATGACATCAGCAGCCTTGCCAAAGGAGGGTATTTGACTTGTAAGGGGTGTGAGTAGCCTAAAAAGTATTGCTGTCTACACAGTCAGTGACAGACAGACATGCACAGTTGTCACGTCTGGGGTTTGACCTCCTACCTAACGACATTATCACACTAAAGCAGTACGCAGTTACAGCATGCACTACAGAGATTACTGGGCTACAGCTCTCCTAGAGGGGAGTATTTCTAGGTGGGTGACATCAGCAGCCTTGCCATAGTTGGGTATGTGAAATGTATGGGGTGTGACTAACCTAAAAGCATTGCTCTCTACACAGTCAGACAGCACACACACAGTTGGCAGATCAGGGGCTAGAACTCCCAAGTAACTCCTTAATCACACTATGGCCATACGATGTTATAGGACGTGCTATGGAGATTACACAACTATGATTGTCCCAGAGGTGTATTCCAAGTTGCGTGACATCAGCAGCCTTGCCAAAGGAGGGTATTTGACTTGTAAGGGGTGTGAGTGGCCTAAAAAGCATTTCTTTCTATACAGTCAGTGAGAGACAGAATCACACTCACACACATAGTTGCCATGTCTGGGGTTAGAAATCCTACCTAACTAATCTATCACACTACATCAGTACACAGTTATGGGACGCGCCACAGAGATTATTGGCTTACAAGTCTCCCAAAGGTGCATTACACATTGGATAACCTCAGCAGGCTTGTCAGGGTATCGCTATGGGGTGGCTAGTGTGTGCATGGCCCATACACCATTCATGTAGGGGTGACATGCCACAGGCGGTCAGACATGGGGTCATATGTCACAGGTGTGTGTCTAGGGCAACTAGCTGACTATGTCCTTGTACACCCATGTTGCACAGCTGTCTGTGGTGCTGACAGGTACTGGTCGCTAGTAACTGCAGTGTGTGACATCTGCAACTGATGTGTTTGGGGCCCTTTGGCTGTGTGCTCGGTGGGACAGGTGTGGATGGCTCCTTGTCACGGTCACCCTCTTCCACACATCTATACCTATCCACCTTTGGCGTATTATGGTGTGTTGTCCTTACATATATGTCTGTATTCCTATCCACTGTGTATGCAAGGCATGAGTGGTGCATACTGACATGCATCTGCAGTAACTATTGCAACCGCTGGATATGTCTGGTCCACTGGTGTTTGCATAAATGGCCTTCATGTGTTTAAGTGTGTGGGCATGCCCAGTATGACAATTTCAGTATGTTGATGACTGACATTGTCTTCATTTCTCTTCTCTAAGTGTGTGAGCATGCCTAGTAAGGCCATCTGTTACGCATGTGTGGAGCATGTCCAGTGGTTTGTACTACACAGCTGACCTTTATGTTGTACACCGACAGGTAGCATGCTGTGTCTGCAGGGTATCCACTGATCATTTGGCATTGACTGTTGCAACATGTCTGCATAGTGGGAGGTACACCTGACTATTTCTATGTTTCTATACAGGATTGGGGGGGCGCACCTGACTGTTACTGTATGTGAGGTGGGGGGGGCACACCTGACAGTTGTACACATTTGCTAGGACTGTACTGGTATGTCCTGTAGTCTGATTCTGTCAGTGGTCTTACCCATCATGCTGGCTACGCCATACCGGTGTACGTCTGTTCTTATCTTTTGATTGCATACACATTAGTTTCTGACTTCCTAGCTGTCACAACTGACATCCCACTACCTGGCATGCTGTGGCCTGTCCATGTAGGTCTGGGTGGGGGTCACCCATACCCCTCATTCAGAGGCCATAGTACGGCATTTGTTTTTGTTTGTCTACACCTGTCCTGCTGGCTGTGACTGTTGTTGGGTATGTGACCCCCCCCCCTCCTGACTGGCATGTGTAAGTCACTTATCCTGTGGGTGTCACAGTATTGCAGGTGGTGCTGCAGGGCTGCCTATGTTGGATGCACGTAGCACACTGCCTACGCATGGTTAGGCACAGGTAATGTTTGGCATCCCTTTTACTGTATGTGAGAGTCAGAGAGAGGTGCTATTCCCTGGGTCCCTCCCATGTCAGTGTATGTGCTATGTGTTGCCTCTTTGCCAGGGCCAGGGCATACTGGGCATGCTTCCTTCTGCCTACTGGGGCAGGCTCAGGTTGTTCCTCCTCCGAGCCACTCTGTGTCTGTGCAGGCCTTGGCATTGATGGAGGGCTATATGGCCCTGCCCCTCGCTGCTCCTGCTGCAGCTGTTTCCACAGGATCATATTGTGTAGCATAGCACATACAAGGACGATTTGGGTACATGTAGTTGGTGAGCATTGCAAGGTTCCACCGGATGTGTCCAGGCACTGGAACTGTGACTTGAGCATCCCAAACACACGCTCTATTATGATTCTTGTTTGTGCGTGTGCCTCATTATGGAGTTCTTGTTTGGGTGTGTGTGCATTTTTGATGGGTGTCATCAGCCACTGCTTCATTGCATATCCAGCATCCCCCACTAGGTGACCATGTGGGATGTCCCCATTGGCAAATTTCTGGTACAGCTGCATCAGATGCCAGATGTGGGAATCATGATAACTTCCTGGGCAGCCAGCACATGCGTTCAGTATTATGCCCTGAGTATCGCACATGACCTGGCAGTTGATGGAGGGGAAGCCCTTGCGGTTGATGTAGACCCTACTCTGCTCACCGTGTGGTGCTTTGATGCATATGTGCATGCAGTCTATTGCACCCACTACCTCAGGGTATTCTGCTATTTGGTGGAAGAGACACATACTGCTGGCCAATGCCTCACGGGTGAGGGGGAAATATACGTGCTCACCGACATGTGCTGTCATGGCATCCTGGAACTGGTGGAGTATCCTGGATGCTGATGCCTGTGAGATCCCCATCATATACCCCAGTTGGCCTTTGGAAGGTACCTGTAGCTAGTGTTCTTAGTCCTACACATACCTTCATTTCCACTGGGATGGGTTCCCCTCTGTTAGTTCTGTGTGTCAGGCGTGGCTGGCACAGCTCAACAATCTGCTGTAGGAGGTCCCTGTACACCCTATAGTGCTCCACTATCTCCAGTTCATGTGGCCCTTGGTAGGTCACCCTGTGTCTATACACTCTTCTCCGTCTCCTCACTGTGGGTTGGTCAGCAGCATTCCCATCCTTGCCACCCTCAGCCTCTTCCACAAGATGTATGATAGCTATTGCAGCTGTTGTGAGTGTTAAAAGTTCCCCGCTCATTTACACCGGTGGTGTAGGGTGTGGGAAAAACCAGAGGAGTAGTGTTTGCGTAGTTTATAGTAGCATTCTGGGCTGGGCTGGTCTGCTGCCTGTGTAATTGGCTGGTTCCGATCCATTTCACATGGCAGCAAACCTAGTACCCCTTGATTAACTTCCTACTGCTGCTTTCCCTTCCCATTGCCCTTCTGATTCATCCCAGGGGCATGCCGCACAATCGGTGTACTGCAATGTGCACACTGATGCTATTTCCTGGGTTCACTTCCTTTACCTTCCTGTAGATCCCGTTGCGTGGCGTGCACATCTGCTTACACTGTGTCATATGTGCTGGGCAGGTTTAGACACATCTCCTGGCTTTGCTGTGCTAAGATGGATGCAACCCCAAGGCACCGGGCTCCAGTCCACTGACAGTATGCATAACACTCCCACACATGATGTCACCTACCTCCTAGTCTTGCACTCAGCTATTCATACTCATACACTGTTGGGATCTGGCTCTCATGCTGGGGAAAACCGGGATTCACTATCCTTCCCCTCATTTGCATAGGATTACATGCTAATGCATAGTTACATGTGTCAGACTGTGTCTCCCCCCTTAGCAACCACTACTCACTGGCCAGGTTGTCTTTTGCCTGCCATTGACTTACATGGTGGAATACTGATTTTAGTTAGACAGTTTGTTTAGGTTTATTTTCTTATTTCCCCACTGGTCCCATTTGCACGCTGCTGCCCAATGCTTCAACGTACATGATCGGTAGACATATCATAAAAGTTGTATTTTGTACATTTGGCATTGTTTGCAATGCCAATGGCCTTCTACTTGGCCATTGGCATGCTTCCTCAATGCTATGCAGCCTTTATTTGGAGCTGTCATAGCTCTGTTTTGGAGTTTGCAGTACCGTACTCGGTTACTAACCGAGTACATTTCTACATATTACGCTAGTCCTGCATGCCCTGATTCCTGCTTCCTGGATGGCAAATTTACCTCTGTGGCATGGTTTTCACCTGCACATGGGGTGATTTGCATATGGGGGCTGGGGATATGCAGCACTAGTGCTATAGCACTCGCGCACGTCAGACGTACACGTACTTGGATCGCTTGGCTGCCATATTGGCAAAATTTCATCTAACACTAATCCTGCACACTGTGCAAGCTTTTGAGAATCCGGGGGGATGTGTGCAAAAGTAACTTTATTGCCACTGTAGCATATTGAGCTGTGTTGCCATTTCATGATGCTGTGCTTTGGTTGAGTTCTTGGCAATGTTTTTTTTTCTCTGTGGAGTCTGCATGCCCTCCATGACTGTGTGGGCTTCTATTCATCTGCTCTGGTTAACCCCAGCCCCTCAAAAATATGCAGCAGGTTAAATGGAATTCCTCCAGTTTCCATGAAGGTGAATGTTCAGTGCTGGTGTGTGTGTGTGTGTGTGTGTGTGTGTGTGTGTGTGTGTGTGTGTGTGTGTGTGTGTGTGTGTGTCCGTGTAAAAAAAAATCACTGATTTTTATCTGTGCATGCACACACACAGTAATGCCAGGTATACACTTAACTCTTTTGGGTAACAATAAAAATACAGTTAACAAGTAATTACATTTCAAAAGTAAGGCATAAAATACATCACAGAACAGTCAGACATTTAAAGCTTATAGGAGTCTGGTGGCCCCCCAAACCCAGGACTGTATAAATGGTTTTGACTTGGACTTATTAGTGACTTCTGCCATCAGTCGCTCCTATTCTAAAACCAGCCCTGCTCATAGATGAGTACCAAAAGTTGCTGCAGGTGGTGGGGATGGTGTGGCCATTACTTCCTTAATTTTCATCAAAAACAAGCCATAGCTTGAATTGAGGCTGGGCACAGTGTCATCATTGTTTCTTTTACTATTCTCACAGACTGTAGAGGTATACAAAGAACTTTACTTTAGTTTGTGTAGGGGCAGTGTACTGTCTAGGAGCAACAAAGTGGACAGCATTACTGTAATCATTTTTTTTACATTTCCCACAACCACACATCAGTCTCCTATGCAGGTGGCTGCCTTTGGAGACTAGAGGCTCAAAGTGAGGGGGTATGCTTTATATATGGAAGTATCCAGGGGCCCCCCAACTTGACATTTGACTCTAAGGTCTGTCATTAAGTCATGACCTGTGGTCACTGCCTGGGTGGAGGTTTTAAAGGCTTTCCCTGTGTTCATGTGTTTATGTGGGATTTTATCAGATATTCTGGTTTCCCTAACTTCTCAAAAATTGGCAGGTTGAGTGGTTACATTAAATTATCTCTTACCCCTCATATAGGTGTGTGTGTGTGTGTGTGTGTGTGTGTGTGTGTGTGTATACATGTTTGAAGGACAGTTGGTAGTTATATCCTTTAATGGCTATGATCATAATATTCTTCAACATTCTACTCTGTTTTAAATATAAGTTGATGTTTATAGCCTTTAATGCCTGTGATGATAATATTCTACAATACTCTACTTTGTGAGATTCAGATTGTCTGATCTTACTTGCAGGTCTCCATGGGACCTCCTGCACAGTACATGTATCTAACACTATTTTTCATGATCATTGTTTGAACAATGCCCAGTACTGGAAAGTCATGTGCAGCTTAATAAAGAGATTCAATGCTATACCAGGAACAATGTCTTATGGTGCAAGGCTTTTTGAAAACCCTATATTTCCCTTTAATCTGCCCAGTAATAATGCAAATCTGGTTAGTGTTAAGAAATATTTCACATATTTCATAAAAATGTTCAAAATTGCTGTCACTGTTTTAAGTATATGTGCCACTAAAATATCATCTATTTTTTGTTCTTGCCTTCTATACCATATACGCTTTTAATAAGATTTTCCTCCTATTTATTTATTTATTTGTTGGGTGTTGGGTTTTGGGCTGGCAACTCGGCACTGTAAAATCCACTGCCAATCATTAGCGGACCGGAGTTCCGCTGTGGCGACCCCTAACCGGGAAAAGCCGAAAGACTTTTTATTTGCAGTTTGTTTGCCAGGATGGTCCATTGGCCATGAGGAGCCCATTTTCAAAGGAGTCCTGGAGAGAAAAGCTCCAGAATAATACAAAAAAAAAAATACTAAATACAAAATACAAATCCAATGATAGAAGTTACAAGATTACAAATTAGAAAATTACAAAATATGAGAGAATTTGGAAAGTACATAGTAAAATGTTGCAGTGTAGTGGCATTAGAAGGAGCAATTAGTACGGTGCAAGATAAATTCATTATAAGCAAAAAAAGTTCTTGTACAATCTGATAGTTCCTACTGCTTTTGCTAGGAGTTATAGAAACTATAGGAGTTTATTTACAGATATAATAGCTTGTGGGGAGTGAGAAAGGTAAGGGAAGCTATTTAGGATGAGAACAAAAGCATTCCCACTGTGAAGTTAGATATGAGTAAAGTAAGGTTTTGAAGGCAGAGACTGTTAGTGATACAGATGAAAGGTGGGAGAGAATTCCAGTAGCGTGCTAGAGAGAAGGATAGAAGATATTTGCCTGGTGGATAGGCAGGTTTGTGCAATTCTGTTAGGTTTTGGAAGTTAGATCTTAGATATCTATTAGGTCGATGCATTTGGAAGGTAGAGGCAAGGGAGGGGCAGACAGTGGGGCTAAAAATAATTTTGTGTGCTTAGATAAGTTGATTATAGGTAAGATAATTTGTTAGCTTAAGACAGTTCAGTTGATGTAGGGAAATACAGTGATGGGTAGAGGATCTCTAGCCAGTTGCAAATTTTGAGATTTTGTAGTAGCAGGAGGAGAGTTTTGACTTGAGGGAAGATTGTAGACTAGTAAGGATAGAGGCACCACATAGGAGGGAAGGGATAAGGTAAGTAGTAGCGAGAGCAAGCCTGGTGGGAGGAGAGATGTAGCAGTTGTGGCGATACAGTAAGCCCAGTTTCTTATGTGTTTTTTTGATATTTACTTGTAAATGGCTATCAAACTTTAGCTGAGCATCAATGAGGACTCCTAGTAATTTTGCAGTGGGGACTATTTCGAGAGGTATGTTATTTTGGCTAGTGATAGAGAATGAACTTTTGTCGAGGGTGATGGCTTTAGAATGGGTAAATATCATTAGCTTAGTGCTGGTTGCATTGAGTGCCAGATGGTTGTCTAGCATCCATTGTTCAATAGAAGAAAAGGCATGCTGGGTTAATTTTGTTAGTGAGGAAGTAGAGGTAGCAGATCAGATTATTGTTGGGTCATCGGCATACTGGATGAGGTTAGTATTAGGGATGGCATGCTGAAAGTCATCTATGAAGATACTGAAAAGAAGGGGACCTAGAATTGAACCTTGGGGCACACCTATGGTAGCATTTAGGAAGGAAGAAATGGCTTTTTTCCACTTGACTGCATGTTGCCTGTTTGATAGGTAACTGGTGAACCAGCTGATAGAGGAGTGGGATAAGTTTAGTTTAGAGAGTTTAGTGAGGAGAAGGTTGTGAGAAATAGTGTCGAAGGCCTTTGAAAGGTCTAAAAGGAGGATGGGCACAATATGACCGGTGTCGCAGGTCTTATTAACAGTTTTTAAGAAGGAGAGGAGGGCGGTGGTGGTGCTGTGGCCAGGTCGGAATCCATGTTGAGTGGGAGTGAGAAGGTTATTACTTAAGAGGTAGGGCAAAAGTTGTAGGTGGATACATTTCTCGAAGTTTAGAAATAGGGGATAAGACAGCAATTGATCGGAAGTTAGAGATGTCATTATTGTTGCCTCCTCTATGGAGTGGTATAATAAAGGCTTTTTTCCAGAGCTGAGGGACATGGCACTCTGAGATTGATTGATTAGCATGCAGATAGGGTAAGCAACAGCTTCTGCTGCTATTTTTAGGAAGTAGGAGGGTATCTTGTCAGAGGAATTAGAACATGGTTTCATTTTTAGAAGTAATTTTTTTATGATTCAGATGGGGATAGGGTTCATAGAGTAGGGAGGAGGTTGGGAGCTGGAGTTACTAGAAGAGAAAGGGATGTGTGTACGTGTGTGTGGGAAAGCAGAATTATTAGTGATGGATGATGTTAGTTTAGCTATGGAATCAATGAAGAATGAGTTGAATTGGGAAGCTAATTTTAAATCAGAGGCATTTGGGTCTGGGCAGGGGTTCTCGGTTCTCTTTTTTACCTGGATTAAGGAGAGAGGAAATTCCATCCCAGAATTTTTTTGGGTTAGTGTTATAGTCAGTTTGGAGTGTGGAAAAATAGGCTTTTCAATCTGAGGTAATAAGTTTTTTGCTTTGTTACGAAGTGTTTTATATTCGTTCAGGGCAATGCTAGTTTTAGTTTTATGGTAGTGTTTCCAGGCTTTATCCCGGACCCGCATGAAGAGCCAAGGAGAGGAAAGGACTGGTCAGCGAGAAACTATCAGTGAGACTGAGAACAAACACAAGGTAAGGAGGTAATGGGATGAGTCACTAGGTGCCTATTTATAGAGAGAAGCAGAGAAATTTCAAGGGTTTGGATCTTAAAACGGGGCAGTAGTAGCTTAACTGTGATATTACTGTACCGTTACTCATATACCATTACATTTCACCTAAAAATCTACCATTTTCCTATGATGCTACAATCTACGTTTATTTGTCATATTGCTATTTTTTTTTTCTACTCAGTATATTATTACTGTATATTGTATGTTTTGCTAGACATCTGTTTATTTTGTCAATTAGTTGCTTAGCTTCCTTACTGCCTGTATTTTTTGTATTATCCTGTAATGTGTTTCTTGTATTGAATTGTAAAATTGGTATGTGTTTCTGGTATTGTATTGTAAACGTATTTGTTTCTGGCATTGTATTGCATGAATTTGCATGCAATGTTTTTTTTTTTTGTAAAGGAGCTTTTCTCCCCGATTTTTCATTGAAAACAGGTCTCTGACCTAGTTGGACATCCCTAGTAAACAAATGGGAAATAAATAAATAAATAATTAAATTAAAATGTTAGCTTTTTGGTCTCATAAATATCTTTTAAACTATGGATTTATATGTAACGGTGCATGTATATGTTTCTATGTCTATATATGCATATGCGTGTATGTGTGTGTGTGTGTGTGTGTGTGTGTGTACATGTATGTATAGCTATGCACACATTAAATGCTGCAGCAGATGAGTGTGATTGTCTGTTCCCTGTTATAAAATTGTACAGACACTATAATTTTTTAACTGAATTTTTAATAACTTATAAGAAAAGTCATCTCAACAGAATCTCAAAAGAGAACTAAATGTACAGTAATATATATATATATATATATATATATATATATATATATATATATATATATATTTTTTTTTTTTTCTTGGCTAAGTGATGACTAAAGAGTTTGATTAAAGTTTTGTAGGCTGGAACTGCAATTCTGTGGAGCTATGTATGACATACAGCTTAGTAAATATTTTCTATATATTTATTTTATTTTTTTTTTCTGTTTCTGTTTCTTTTTCTCCAAGTGTCTGCTGACAATTAGTCTCCTCTTCTTCCAGGAAACTTCAGTCAGTGGGAATGACTGTCATCCAGGAGAGAATCAGGGCTTTCTTCTTGTCCTAGCACCCCATTTTACCCCATGGAAGTCTAGATATTCATAACTACAACAGTGCTGAGTCACTGGCCCATGGGCACTTCTGGACATGTGCCTTTCTCAGCTGTATGAATGCATTGCTTGGAAGGTCCTCATCTTCTTCTGCTTAAACTTCTTCTGCTACAACATCTGGCCTTCACCTGGTGTCAGTGCTGAAATGAACCAGGCTGCCTTCCATTCCTCAGAACAGGTAAGCCAAGTTCACTCACTCACTCACTCACTCACTCACTCACTCACTCACTCACTCACTCACTCACTCACTCACTCACTCACTCACTCACTCACTCACTCACTCCCATATTCTCCCACTGCATCCAGCACCTGGGTTGCTAGCTGATCCCAGAACATCAGGGCCACAGTCAGAGTTTTATCTTTTTGTGTCATGAAACTGCAGTACTTTCTGAATGTTTAGTTTTGTGACCCCCCCCCCCACATTTTTGGTCTGTTTGATTTCTACTTATAAACTTTGTGAGAAATACATTTAAAAAAGGTATAACACTTAAACTGGGTAAGCCCATTACCCAAGTGACAAATTTGAATTCAGGGACAGCAAAGAACAATGTCTGGTTAAGTGACTTGCTCAGAGTCATAGATTCTGCAAGTGAAAATTTGTGGAACAAAGCCCAGAAGGAATATATATAATTCTGGCTGTAAATAAGGGGGAAGAGAAAAGCAAGGATGTCTGACAAGAGATGAGATTTGGTCACCTAGTAAATGCAGACAATGTAAATAGCTGTAGACACATTTAAAGGATCAAGCTGTGTCTTAAATGAAGCCTGATCATTTGGTAACTCTGTTCTCAAACTGATCTTTACAATAACAGATCTACATTCTGCAGTATTTCTATGGTAACACAACAGCTTTGACTGTAGTAAATGTCTCTAATATATCTGCATTTCATTTAATTTTGAGTTATAGCCTGAGCTGTTAGATGCAATGCCCTGAAGTGTTTCTATTGGTTTGTTGGGGTTAACATGCAGTAGTGTATACTATAAGTACACAGTACTAGGTATATGTAGTCAAGATGGTTAAAGAAGTGACATTAGTCAGGCTGTGCACTAAGCAACCAACTTTGCTGAACTGTACTGATGAATTCACAAGATCCACAGACCCAGTTTCTGGCATCAATCTATATTATGAGTTTACATATTCTATGTCCCCTTAATTCTTAATTTAAACAAGCTGCAGCTAAATACAGTGACTGCTGATAATGCAGCTATGCTAAGTGGCTCACGTGAAAAGTGAAGCATCAATATACTGGTTAGGAAAATTACTTCAAAATACACAGTTCATATTTGTTAAATACACTATCTTGTACTGCCCTCTTGATTTCTCTCATCAGACTCGCATATCCTGAATAGTTATTTACAGTGGGTTCATCCAGAATGATGGTAATGTTTAGACTGCAGTCACGCTAGCATCAGGATCAGTCTGAACAAATGTCTGAACTTCCAACTCTAGGCTTTGATATTGAGAAACATTTCCACATTGAAAAGGAGGTGGTGTTTTCCCTAGCTCATAGCCTTGAAGTCACACATAAGAATTCTGATCACTGAGCAACTGAACTTTCATAGCAGATTGTTCAATGAAAACAATTATTTCTTCTATATTGTTGCATAGCTAGACCTTGCATTTTTGTAGTCTCAGTTATTGCACTCAGCAAATCATAGTGGCAAGTCCATTACTTTTCTGCACTTTAAGGGCCAACTATATACACTTGCTCACTCTTCACTGTTTATGTAACTCAGTGAGATTCTTCGGGGATCTGTCAAGATAAGAATTTTGTCTTTGGTGCCTGTCAGTAGTGCAATAGCATTTCTTTGATTCTCTGGGGCTAATAAAAAACATGAAGTAGTTTAAGTTGAAAATGTCCACTTATCAAAAGCTGGGCTAATTAAATTCCAACAGATCTACATTCTGCAGTATTTCTATGGTAACACAACAGCTTTGACTGTAGTAAATGTCTCTAATATATCTGCATTTCAATATCCTTGCTTTCCATACTTTCCTAAACTAGTGTTCCAGAGACCAGATTTTGCTGATCCCTGGGCTTTGTCTTGGTTCCTGTTTTCTCCATTTTCCTTGTTTGGTCAAGGGGTAGTTTCTTTGCTCACTAGTGGGAGTAGGGAGTACTGAACTGCCTGTTTGTCCTCAGAGGAGTGGTTTAAGGCAGTAACTTGTAGTTTATTGGCCATTTTGGGTCATTTCCTGTCTTTTCCAGCCCCCTGCTATAAAGCACGTTTTGGCGGGCTTTTCCAGCTATTGAGAACTCAGCACAGCTCCTCGTGGTGGCCAGCAGTGTTCCTCTAGCAGCAGAGACCAGAAAGACTACCTTTCCAGATCTTAAGTATTTTTCTTGGCTTTTTCGATCTTTTGTGCCTTTCGACTACTGTTTCTGCTTATTTTATCAAAGTTTGCACTGTTTTTTCTGTGTTTATAAGTTAAAACTGTTTACTGCACTTGCTAGTTTAAGTTTTGCCTAAAAGTTAAACTACAGGCTAATACACTCAAGTGTACTAGCTTTTGATAGCATTTAATCGAAAATCATAGCATTTATTGTGTTTTCTACTGTTCTGTAAAAAAACTTGAAAAAAACAAAAAAAAATATCCTTGCTTTCCATACTTTCCTAAACTAGTGTTCCAGAGACCAGATTTTGCTGATCCCTGGGCTTTGTCTTGGTTCCTGTTTTCTCCATTTTCCTTGTTTGGTCAAGGGGTAGTTTCTTTGCTCACTAGTGGGAGTAGGGAGTACTGAACTGCCTGTTTGTCCTCAGAGGAGTGGTTTAAGGCAGTAACTTGTAGTTTATTGGCCATTTTGGGTCATTTCCTGTCTTTTCCAGCGCCCTGCTCTAAAGCACGTTTTGGCGAGCTTTTCCAGCTATTGAGAACTCAGCACAGCTCCTCGTGGTGGCCAGCAAGTAGTAAGTTGAAAATCTCTGCTCATCTGACAATAAAATTGCTGAAACTTTCACTGTTAATGAAAATTTTCTCAATTTTCTTGATCTGTATAGAACTTTATGATGATCTAAAATGAATTCAATTTTCTCATTTAGCTACTAACGTTCATCTCAGTTTTGTCACTCAGTATTCTTGGTACTTCAAATTTGACTTTTTGTTGGGCTATTATTGCTCATTGCTTGTTACTGGCTATTGTCCTGAGTAGTTAAGACAAATTTCATTGTGGCTATTTAGTGATTCCATTTCTTTTCCTGTTTGTAGAACATATAGCTTTATAGAATTCACTATAACTCTTTATCCAGAGTTTACTTCTAATATTTCGGCCATTTAGTATCTGGGCTTTTTTCGCTCCTTTTTCTTTCCTGTTTCTCATTAGTAATTTCACTTTGCTGTGTTCTGTTCCTGTTTCCAATGCTTTCTATTTAAGTTTGTCTGGTTATTTGAGCTATGCCTGATTTCTAGCCTTTTGTATAAGTACGTTTTTGTTTTCATTACTGTAATCTTGAACATTCTTTCTTACACAAAGATTCCTTACTATTTCAAGATTTTTGACTGTTTTTGTCGTTTTCCTTTTCTTTTTACAAAGGTACTTCTTTCTATTTGAAGTTAAACTGTTTACTGCCTTTTGCTAGTCTGTTTGCTAATTATGTTTTGCCATTTCTCTTTTGTATGTTCAACGAAATCTATCTTTTAGGTTTTTACTTTTAAATTAAACAAGATTTGCTTATGTATTTAAACCATAGTTCTTTCCAGTTTTATCCTTGGCTTTTTGCTTTGTTTTCCTACTTTATTCTTACGTATTTTACTTGCTTTTTCTGTTTATACAAAACTTTCCTGCATTGTAGTATTTTTGCTATTTGGTAGTCATACTCCTGTTTTTCCTTCTTTAAGTGAATTTTGCTTTTTTTTGAATTTACACTTCGTTTTTACAGTTTTCCTTTTCAAGTTCTAAACTACGTTTCCAGTTTTAAGACTTTTCTTGGTTCAGTTTGTCTTTCTACTTTCCTGTTGTCAAGAATTTCTGTTTTATTGCTTAGTAATTTGCCTTTGCTAGTTTAGTTTTAAAGTTACTGTTTTGCCTTTTTGGTTAGACTGTTTATCATTTAAGCATTTGGGTATTACTCTTGAAAACTAAAGCAATTGTGCTTCTACTTTGTATTAGTCTTGAGATACCTTTAATCAGATTTTCTTGTTTTTCCTTTCCTTATTGAAGGTAGCTTTTCTTTCAGTTTGGTTCTTTTAATACTTTATGTTTCGAGGGGTATTTTTTCTAATTGCTTGGGTATTCTATTACCTAGCTTTTGTAGATATTTAGTTTTTTTTTGCACTTTAGCTTTACCTGTATTTCACATGCTTTAGTAGCCAAATTCTACGTTTCCAAGCTATTTTCTACACGTCTTTTTGCTTGTTTTCTCTTCTTATTACAAGAAATTCTTTCTTTGATAGATTTTAACTGCCTTGCTGTTCAGTCTGTTTATTAGTCAGGTATTTCTGTTTTGGTTTTGTACTTTTCGACTTCTTTATTTTGGCTTAGTTAAGAGTTAAACTAAGTGTTTTTTATATAATTCTAATTATGTTTTGATAGCATTTAATCGAAAATCATAGCATTTATTGTGTTTTCTACTGTTCTGTAAAAACTTGAAAACAAAAAATATCCTTGCTTTCCATACTTTCCTAAACTAGTGTTCCAGAGACCAGATTTTGCTGATCCCTGGGCTTTGTCTTGGTTCCTGTTTTCTCCATTTTCCTTGTTTGGTCAAGGGTAGATTCTTTGCTCACTAGTGGGAGTAGGGAGTACTGAACTGCCTGTTTGTCCTCAGAGGAGTGGTTTAAGGCAGTAACTTGTAGTTTATTGGCCATTTTGGGTCATTTCCTGTCTTTTCCAGCCCCCTGCTCTAAAGCACGTTTTGGCGGGCTTTTCCAGCTATTGAGAACTCAGCACAGCTCCTCGTGGTGGCCAGCAGTGTTCCTCTAGCAGCAGAGACCAGAAAAGACTACCTTTCCAGATCTTAAGTATTTTTCTTGGCTTTTTCGACTTTTTGTGCCTTTCGACTACTGTTTCTGCTTATTTTATCAAAGTTTGCACTGTTTTTTCTGTGTTTATAAGTTAAAACTGTTTACTGCACTTGCTAGTTTAAGTTTTGCCTAAAAGTTAAACTACAGGCTAATACACTCAAGTGTACTAGCTTTTGATAGCATTTAATCGAAAATCATAGCATTTATTGTGTTTTCTACTGTTCTGTAAAAAAAACTTGAAAAAAACAAAATATCCTTGCTTTCCATACTTTCCTAAACTAGTGTTCCAGAGACCAGATTTTGCTGATCCCTGGGCTTTGTCTTGGTTCCTGTTTTCTCCATTTTCCTTGTTTGGTCAAGGGGTAGTTTCTTTGCTCACTAGTGGGAGTAGGGAGTACTGAACTGCCTGTTTGTCCTCAGAGGAGTGGTTTAAGGCAGTAACTTGTAGTTTATTGGCCATTTTGGGTCATTTCCTGTCTTTTCCAGCCCCTGCTATAAAGCACGTTTTGGCGGGCTTTTCCAGCTATTGAGAACTCAGCACAGCTCCTCGTGGTGGCCAGCAGTGTTCCTCTAGCAGCAGAGACCAGAAAAGACTACCTTTCCAGATCTTAAGTATTTTTCTTGGCTTTTTCGACTTTTTGTGCCTTTCGACTACTGTTTCTGCTTATTTTATCAAAGTTTGCACTGTTTTTTCTGTGTTTATAAGTTAAAACTGTTTACTGCACTTGCTAGTTTAAGTTTTGCCTAAAAGTTAAACTACAGGCTAATACACTCAAGTGTACTAGCTTTTGATAGCATTTAATCGAAAATCATAGCATTTATTGTGTTTTCTACTGTTCTGTAAAAAACTTGAAAAACAAAAAAATATCTTTGCTTTCCATACTTTCCTAAACTAGTGTTCCAGAGACCAGATTTTGCTGATCCCTGGGCTTTGTCTTGGTTCCTGTTTTCTCCATTTTCCTTGTTTGGTCAAGGGGTAGTTTCTTTGCTCACTAGTGGGAGTAGGGAGTACTGAACTGCCTGTTTGTCCTCAGAGGAGTGGTTTAAGGCAGTAACTTGTAGTTTATTGGCCATTTTGGGTCATTTCCTGTCTTTTCCAGCCCCTGCTATAAAGACGCTTTTAGCGCCAGATTAGCTGATTTAGCGATTTAGCGGAGTTGCCACTGTTGCACACTAGGCAGCTCGGTTAAGCAGGTTTAAACTATTCGCTACCTAAAGTCCACTCTTCAAATTTTCCCTTGAAACTACCTTCCTCGACCTATACTACTCATCTAATCAGCGTATCCTATAACTAAAAAGATCATCTCTACTTGACTCTAAGTAGACTATTCTCTATCTGTTAAACCTAGCACTTGCTCCTACAGTACTTATTACCTTGATACGGCACTCTTATAGATAGCACCCCAAAAAGGCAACCCCCATTTCTCGTCACCCACATCCCCGGAATCTTTTTAAAGTTTTTGTCTATCCTTCTAGCATGTCGAGGATCAGTTGCTAGTGTCATCTCCTGCTCAGCTGGTGAACCTGGGAATATTGAGGCAATGTTACAATTGCCTCATGTACACAGACAACCCTCTCCTCCTCCCACAAAACACAAATACATGCGAGAGATGCAACTATACGGCCAAACTGGAGGCTGAGCTCTCTCAACATAGGACTGGCAAGACCAGTCAGGAGGGAAGGTTACCACACACACTATAGACCCAGTCTCACATAGTACCATTACAACCTCAAATCATACACATAAACACACAAAGACATACTCGGAGGCTCTGATCAAAAATCTACCAAAACAGCAGAGGCCACCAAAGCAGACACCCAAAACCACCACCTCAGAACACAACACCTGCAACACATAGACCTCACAGTCAGAGTGTCAAACAGTCACAGCCCTTAAGGCCAAACACAATGCCAGACACACTAGTCATTGGTGACTCCATAGTCAGACACACTGATGTCCCGCTCACCAGACTGAGTAAGGAGAAGGTCACAGTAAGCTGTCTGTCGGGCGCTAGAATCCGCCACATAACGCAAGCACTCAGGTCTCTCAACAGCAGGTACAAATATGACTCAGTCATTGTCCACACTGGTGTAAACGACCTGAGACGTACCTCCTTGGACTACATGAAAAGAGACATTGAGGAGCTCTCTGATTATGTAGCCCAGGCAGGTATGACCCTGACCTTGAGCAGTATCCTACCTTCACCAAGAATGATGCCACAATACAGAGATAAGATGATCAGCTTTAACAATTGGCTTAAACACTGGTGTCATTCAAAGGGGATCCAGTATCTGTCTGCCTGGGATGACATGCTGGACAAGCCACGCTGCTTCGCAAGGGACGGCTTGCACCTGTCACCCCTGGGCTTCCGGATATTGGCAAAGGCTCTTGCCACCCCATAGTGCCTTTTTTAGGCAAGGCTCAAATTCTAAACCTACCACCCTAGAACACAAAAAAAGGAAAAAAACTAAGGGTAATGCTGCTCAATGCCAGAAGTCTAAATCTCAAAATGCACGCACTCGAGGCCCTTCTCAGTATGGAGAACATCGATGTCTGTGCTGTGACGGAAACCTGGTTCAAGGCTCCTGAGAGCACCCCAGCTATCAGGTTTTACCTCATATCATGCGTTCCGGCCCCAAAATCAGGAAAATACCAAGAAAGGAGGGGGGGTATCCATATTCATCAAGGACACCCACACCTCAAGACTGGTGGCAACGCATGATGCATCGGAGACCATCCAGGTGCAATTAACCGTAGGCAAGACTGCTCTGCAAATAGTAGCATGTTACAGGCCACCCTCACAAACTCAGGAACCTCACATGGCCTTCCTGAAAACACTAGAGGGATAAATGTATCACCAAACACCATCATACTAGGTGACTTCAATTACCCAAATATAGACTGGGAACACTACTCAAGCCCAAACACCCTAGCCCAAAAGTTCCTGGAATTCATAAACTCAAATGCCATGGAACAACTAGTCACCATTCCCACAAGAGGAGATAACATACTCGATCTCATCATCACGAACATGGGAGCACAATGTTCAACACCGGAAGTATACCCCTCACTGGTGAGATCAGATCACAACTAATCTCGCTGGAGGTCCTCATCCCACCCCACCTGAAATAAAAAGACCACAGTAAAGAACTTCCCAAAAGCCGACTTCACACTTCTAAAGACTAGTGTGGTCTCCTTTAAGGCCCCTGAGCCATGGAAAACAGTACTCAAGCCGCTGAATCACTTACAAATGCCTTCTCCCAGCAGCTGCAGGACTGCATGGATAAGGCAATCCCAAGCAAAACAAAGACTCTTTGTACCAAAGGCAAGCGTCCAGTCTGGTGGACCCCAGCCATAAACAAACTCTACAACAAAAGGAGGAAGCTACTACAAGATAGAGCAAAATCCTTAAAAGGTAAGACACCCTTGATCACTATAAGTAAAAACTAAGAGCTCTCATAAAATCATCCAAAGCAAATTTCGAGAGAAAAATAGCTAAAGACTCAAAAGACAATCATAAGGCCTTCTTTAGCTATGTTAGAAACCTAGGAGGAAACTCCCAGATATGCTCAGAACTAGTTCAAAATGATGTGAAGATTACTGATCCTACAGACATTGCCAACATACTGGCTGACAGGTTCAGTGCAAACTTCTCACCCTCTCCCAAAAGGAGAGATATCTATACCAAATGATTGCAGCCCCCAAACATCTCCAGCCCAAGTGAAAACTGCTCTCCAAAGCAAAAACACAGCATCCATGGGACCTGATGGTGTCCCCGGCTGTGTGCTCCACGAACTCAATGAGGAATTAAACCCACAGCTAGGACAGCTGTTTAATCAAAGTCTTACCTCTGGATACGTTCCCAGGGAGTGGCGACTGCAACTGTGGTCCCACTTCACAAAGGCGGTGCCTCCACCGACCCTGGTAATTACCGCCCATTAGCTTGACAAGCCTTATCTGCAAAGCCATGGAGAGGATCATAATGGACCTCATAAATAAAGACATTGGGAATTTGCAGACTTTGGATCCAACCCAGTTTGGCTTTGTCAAAGGCAGATCATGCCTTTTAAACTTGGTTGACTTTTGAAACAGTCACCAAAGCCATTGATGAGGGAAAGGCAGTCCATACAGCCTACCTCGATCTGGCTAAGGCCTTCGATACAATACCCCACTCCGGTATCATTGAAAACTCATCAGCTTAAATGTTAACCCATACATCACAAGATGGGTTGCAAACTGGCTGAGTGACAGAACCCACAGGGTCAGAGTTGCTGGCGCCATGTCAGACTCAAAGCCTGTCACAAGTGGTGTCCCACAGGGCTCAGTCCTGGGCCCACTCTTGTTTGGCATCTACTTTTCTGAAGTACAAGCAAACACAGGAGGGTTATGGCTGACAAAGTTTGCAGATGACTGCAAACTGGTCACCATAGTAGAAAACACATCTGACACAGATATCCTCCAGAAGGGTCTCACAGAAACAGATAACTGGTGCCAGAGCCACGGCCTAAAGTTAAATGCCAAAAAATGCATAGTCATACCCTTCGGGAAAAACAAGGTTACCCCTAGCTACCAAATAGGAGGCAATCCACTGAGCACAGAAGAAGTTATCAGGGACCTGGGGACCCAGGTTGATAGTAGTCTGTCATTCGACACCCATGTAGCTAAAGTAGTTAGGAAGACCTTCTACATTGCCCACCTTATCATGAAGGGATTCTCATCTAGATCAAGGGAGGTTATAGTCTCCCTTTACTCATCACTCATCAGACCAATGATTGAGTACAATGCCCCATTTGGAATGTATCTGACCCGACACTTGCAGCAGCTGGAGAGGCCACAAAAGTTCCTCACCAAAAGGATAAAGGGTCTCAAAAATCTATCCTATGCTGCCCGACTGAAAGAACTCCAGCTCTATTCAGTCGCTTACCGCTTGCTCAGAGGTGACCTGTGCCTAACATACAAGGCCATGTCAAACCCAGATTTGATGAATATGCTTCACCTCAAAAAATCTAGATCCATCAGAGCCACAAGGGCGGGAGACTTAAACCTCGACACGGCTATTAATAGGACGTGCTGGAGGGATAGATTCATCACCCAAAGACTCCCTATGCTGTGGAACAGAATCCCGGTACATGTGAGGCAGAGCACCTCGCTGGCCTTGTTCAAGAGAAATCTTGACCAATGGATGGGAGATCGCAGATATACCCCAGGGATTACCTCAGTGTCACTGCTCGACAGAGGCACAGCAAAATAATGGGTATAGTTCCCCATACTAAAGGGGTGGCGTAAGCCACAAAACAATGGGCTAGGCTTGTAAATGCCCTCGGGCAGATAGCCTAGTATGAACCTATGAACCTATGAACCTATGAAGATGTTAAAGGAAATTCTATATTGCAAGCTTGAAAAATATCAGTCTAAGTTTTCAGAGCTGTCACACTTCTTAACTGTACAATGTACTGCTCAAGAGTAAGATCTGAGACAGAGAAAGTTAATCTGCAAAAAGCCTGCAATGTTCTCATTTCAGTGTTAATGATGTGAAAATGAGAAGTCATTACTTTTAACATTGGTGTTTATATTTATTACCAGAACATGAGGCTGACTCATCAATTACTAAGCTTATTATATTGTAGAGTTATGGTTGAACATGACAGATTGCACACTGTAGGAAATTATTTCACAAGTTCCAAAATTCAATGCAGCACATTAAAAAAATCTTTAGGCGTCAAAGTATCTTTGCATTTGACACCATGTAATATATGTACACAGCAAGGTATATATCAAGCATACCTCGCAACTGTCCAGATTTTCGCAGCATGTCCAGATTTTTGCCTCATCTTTTTGGTCTGCTCCTCTTAAAATTTAGGGTTTGTTGGCAATTCGCTGGGATGATCTGAGGATTGAAGTCACTAAATAATGGCATACATTTGAGCTTCAGACTTCAAATCCTTCATAAAGTACATGTTAGCACAAACCCTGCTATTCTAGCACTTTCTAAGTTTATAAGAGCAATATTTAAAATCTGTCCCTATTTTTGGGCCTTTGTCACTCCATTATGTCAGGCTTTGTCCAGATTTCTTACAGTAAGAGGTTGAGAGGTATGACATCAAGACAAGATTATTTATTAGTTTATTTGCATTTGTATACTGGGATTGTCCATCTAAACAGAACCCATTTCAAGCATTTGCCAAGTGAGAAAAGCTTCAGACACAATCTGCATCAATAATAGAATACATCTGATTTGCTGCAATTTGTAGCGCAACATATAATCCATGTAGAGTCTGAATCAAGCATTAGATGAAATAAAAGAAACTAAAACAATATATTTTGATATAGTGATGCTGCAAACAAAAGTTGCAGAAGTGTTACTTGTGGTTATGTTTCTGGTTTGAGTAAAGATACTGTCTGTGTTGTGATTTAAAGGTTATAGGACGAATGGAAATGTCCCTAATAAGGAGTGGCAGATTGTTACAAATTTTGTAAGTAGAAGTTGAGGTGTGTGTCACTATGGATATTATATGAGTTCAGAGGTGTAGTGAAGAGTTTATTGGTTCATTTTATTGGGCAGTTGGGATTGTACCACTGGATCACTGTAATGGGAGACATTTGTTTAGTTGGAGAAGGACGGAGTAAACAATGGTCAGTGCACAGTGTGATAGTTTGTTATAGAAATCTAGCCATTTCTTAATCTCTAAAGAAATGTACTGGTGTGTTCTTTTGTGATAATAAGCAAAATAGTAGATGTGTTATTAATGCTTTAGGAAGCTTGTATGACAGCGATGAACAATGGATAGTGAATAGGAAAGCAGTAGAACAAAGTTAGTATAAGGAATGCCATACCATTGGCTAATCTAGTGTGATGTGCTGCAAATTATCTGCTTCCTATAGTCCAGTGTTTGATTCCTTCAACCTTCATTTGCCTACTGTGTGACTCTGGAGCAAGTCACTTAACCAGACATTCAAAGTAAACTTTATTGTCATTTAGGACTACACAAATGCAGCCTAAACAAAATTCTGAGTATCAACTCACCAGACAGTACACAGAAAACAAGGATAACAAGAACAACTGTATAACATTTCAATTTAAAAAAAAACGATTTCAATACAAAATCCACAGAAGGATAACTAAACCAGTAATAACAGTAAAAACACACAAGCCCTCTGCAGACAGTCATAAGAAGAACACTGTACATAGCAGCATGACAGAGTATGATTGCACATGTTAATATTGTCCTCTTTTGTTCATCTGCATCAGACAAATAGCAGGCAATTGCACACGAATAAGAAAATATAAAGCTACAACAAAGAATACAAAAAAAGATACTGAACACTTTTCAGCTGCGCTACATATTGTGAATGATTACTGACTAAATAATCGGTGGGTGGTATCAGAGTTTATATGTCTCAACACTGTTGGGTAGAAACTGTTTAAGTATCTGGTGGTCCTGCAGTGGATACTCTGATATCTCTTGCCCGAACACAGTTGTGTAAACCAGCCATATGCAGGTTGAGAGGGGTCATGAACTAGTTTGGATGCACATTTAATGCTTCTTGCTGCAAAGAGATCCTGGATTGATGGTAAGTTTGTGCCCATGATTTTTTCGGCAACTCGCACCACTCTCTGTAGCATCTTTTTTTCTGCTATTGTATTGTTCCCAAACCAAGCTGTGAAGCTACTAGTGAGAGTGTAGTCAACTGCTCCTCTGTAGAATGTGATGAGAACAGTAGGTGGAAGCTTTGCTTTTCTGAGCCGTCTGAGAAAGTGAAGACGTTGGTGTGCTTTTTTGACTAACTGTTTTGTTTTTAATTTTTTTTTTATTAATTGTTTCTGTTTTGACAGACAGAGCTCTCGAGCTGAGTCTTAAAAATGACCAAGTGAATTGTGGCATTATCTCTTTAACAAATACAAATAAACAAACATGTGAGAACTTGTCACGTGGTATAAGGAGCCTGATTTAGTTACTCAGGTGAACAGCCCAGGTCACTTGATGGTTAAACTTTAGAGATGCATCAGATATGACACCTAGTATTATGAATGTGAGGATCAGTTCTAAGGAAATTTATCATTACCAAGTGCTGTAAGTTATTGTCTCACAGCAGAATGGAGTACATTACCACTCGGACTAAGAGCAACATCTTGCTATGCCACAATTAAACTCTAGCTAGTTGTATCCTACAACACCTGCCAAGAGTGCATAGCATATGTAGGAAATATTACATGAAGCTATCACATCATAATGGAATTGCCAGAATTGCTGCTTCCACTACTGTTGTTTATGTCTTTAGCATGTAATGATTACACAGCTAGCATCATCTATTATGTTGCTTACTAATCCCTGTTGCACACTCCCATTACTGCCAGTCTTTTCTCATTATTTACTTCCCAATTCTTTAACTGACCCCGGGATTCAAGAAGCTCGGCGCAAGGATGGTTTTAGCCTTGCATCAAGCGTCCTCACTACAGATGGTGCAGCAGCGCCATATGAATATGTATGAAGGCGTGACGCTGCACCCTTGACATGCACAGGAAATGTGTGCAAGTGCAGGGGCTTGTACAAGTGCTCTAGGGAGGCGTAAACATGCCCCAACAGTTGCAAAACCTACTATGCCTACTAGTCGAGCCCGCTTCTAATAGTAAATCAGTAATTCAGTGTCCGTGGATACCGAAATGTATGCTAAGCATACAAGAGTGTCCACGAACAGTGAAATAAAATCGAAGTAGTAAACACACAAGCACATAGTGGAATGTTGAGCCCTGTCCCTAGAACTTTCATAATTAGATTCCCCGTGTCCCTATTATACATTTGAATTGCTGCAATATCGAAGGTGTAAGCAAAGCGCAGCATGTTTGCTCGTCGCTGCCCTCCGCCATGCGTAGTTTACACAACAAATTCATTCAAATAGAGAAAAACATGCGGAATCAACGTACATGTCAATAGTGTAGTGTTTAGAGCATCTGCCTAACGAACGGGCATTCATGGTTTGAGCCCAACAATAGCACATATAATTTTCCATGTGGAATGAATGTCGTTTCGCTGTAAAACCGACATAAGAGTATCGCATGAGATATTTAACTTAAATATCATTCAAGCAAAGTGGCACTGTCATAATGAATACGGCACTAGTAAACAGGTGTAAGCACAAATAAGCAGCAGTAAGCACATATAAGTACCAGTAAGGAAGTCTGAGTGCACTTGCGTGGGTCTAAGCAGTGCCCAGCATAGGAAATGTATATAAGTATGTACAGATATATTATATATATATATATATATATATATATATATATATATATATATATATATATATATATACACATATACATATATATATATATATATATATATATATATATATATATATATATACATATATCTATGAAGAATGAACGGCGTAATAATAAAGCATACAAAAGGAATGAGTAGGGAATCAACAGCAACCTCAGTATTATATAGCGCTGTCAGCGTATGTCATATCAAGCTGGGCAGGAGTAAGCAAAGCACTGCTACTCAAACCACACAGGCAGGATGTTACCAGTGGGAGTAACATTGTTGATCTGCTAAGTCTACTTTACACACAGAGGGTAGTCCTACCCAAACGTTGATAGGCTATTTGGCCATCTGACCATTACACAAACAAGGGCAGGTATATTCAAGGACTAAATGGTGGGAGAGCCTGAGAATACATGGGTTGGGACAACATATGTGTAGGGCCCCTAACGCTCGGGAGAGGGCAATGTGTGGAGGTGTGTCATGGCTTACAACTGGACAATGGATGGTATGCGTGTATGTTGAACTCGGGTGGGGTGGAGGAACTATGGGTATGAAATTATGGAGCCAGGCGTGCCAGGGTTGGATGGTCTGGTTCTAATTGGACCATCCCGTGGAGGTCAGTGAGTTCTTTATAAGTATATATGCATACACACATGCAGACATCTATATGTAGAAGTACATTCTCTGTAACACATTCATTCCATTTGCAGACATAAATAACATGAATGTGCCCTTACAAACCTCAAGGGTATATAGAATAATAAGTTGTGCATAAGACGGAAGGGACAAAACTGCTAAAACACAGAAGTGTGTACAATGTCTGAAGTCAGTGCTGTGCTGAAAAAAATCAAATGTGAGGACTTTTCCACACATGGAATCATTCCTGTGATCTGCCTGCTACGGCGCCAATTACTAAAACGGTCTATTTGTAAAAGAAATACGCAGAACACGTACATAATTAGGCTCTCATGTGTAATGTGTGTGTGTTACCACATAGTCGTACTTATTAATTTATTGTAGTGTCACGTTAACGGGAGTAAGGATGTAATGGAATATAGAGTCTAATCTTGACTTAAACACATGCAACTCAAAAATTGCGAATAGTATCCTTTTGGTCGCTCATGTCACCATTGTTTGTGGACTAAAAGTTTGGGAGTTCTGAGGTTACATGGAGTGAGCCAACCGATGAGATGGGTCTATAGGAGTAGGGAGTGGCCAATGTGTAGTGGTGTGGATACACCATGAATCCAACTGGAGAATGGATGACTGCAGTGTTAGGGAGGCATTGGGTTGTGTGTTTGGGGAACCAGGAGCCATGAGTATATGGGTATATATGCAAATGAAGCAGCACAGCAATAGAGTATTGGTTAGAGCAACCGCCTAACGAACAGACATTCCTGTACCGAATCCCACTGCATCGCATACCATTTACCATTGGTAATCTGTACATGAACATATTGCGGCATCTGTCCACTGTATAACCTGCAAAATAACAATTAAAAGTTAACTGGAGCGAAGTGTCAGTGTCATAATGAATAAGGCACTAGTAAGCAGGTTTAAGCATATATAAACACCAGTAAGCATGCGTAAGTGTGTTTGCGCGGGGTATGCATTGCTTTACAGACACACACACACACACACACACACACACATATATATATATATATATATATATATATATATATATATATATATATATATATATATAGTTGCAGACATATATATATATATATATATATATATATATATACATATACGTATATATGCATATATATATATATATATATATATATATATATATATATATATATATATACATATATGTGTGTGTGTGTGTGTGTGTGTGTGTGTGTGTGTGTACACAGATATACACAGATATACAGCTATGATAGAAAAAAGCACACAAGAATGACATATGTTCACAGGCTATGCCAATGGAAGTGAGGGGCCCAAGCAAGAAACATGAAACATGTAGTATGACCTTCCACCCCCCCCCCGATGGACACGGGAAACATACACACAAACCCGCAAACAATGTAAATAGTCCACTACTCCCCAGACCACAGGCAGGATACAACCGGGGGGTACACAGTGCACCTGTGAAATCTAATCTTGGAACACAGATAGGTGCGTCCCTTGCAGGACACCCCAAAAATTGCCAAAATCAAAAGAAGGTGATACACTGACCATTCTGGCTGAGGTGTATGCATACCTGGAATACAAGGGTGGAAACTCTGATGACCCTTGGGTCGAGACATTTGTATGACATGGGACCCATGAAGTGGAGAGTGGGCAGCGTGTAGTGGTGTGTTCAGAACCAACCAGGACCCAGAGTAAGGAAGGGTTCTGTAGAGGAGGTGTGGGTGAGGGAACTATGGGTAGCTACTTATGGGTCTAGGTGTGCAGGTGTTGGCTGATGTGGGCCTATATGGACAGCCCCAAGGATGTAAGCAGATGTGTTCACTGGGCAGAGGCATCGCCCAACGAGCAGCCACACCCACTACAAGTCCCACTGCAGCAAAGTGTAATCTATATGGCAAGGAACAGAATAACCAGATGTAGATGCATATATGTAGAGGTATGTGTGTGTATATCTACCCATAGCGACATAGAGATAAGCCTCTCTCTCTCCGTAGTACAAATGTATACATACAGAGACAGAATACATATACATACCCACATATAAATAAATACATATGCAGATACCCATAGACCCATATGTTGTTTTATATATATATATATATATATATATATATATAGACAGCAATATATAAATATATACATGTATGCATACATATACAGATATATCTGTATATAGTAATGTATATATATATATATATATATATATATATATATATATATATATATATATATATATGTGTGTGTGTGACTGTAAATATACACATGTATATAGCTAGGATATGATACAGCAGCTATGAGTTACATATTTTTACAGGCTGTGCATATGGGGGTGAGGGGTCCAATAAACAAACGTGTAACACGTAGCAACAACCCCCCACCCCCCCAGCTAGGCCGATGAGACATACAGACACACAATAATAGTAAACATACCATTGCTTCCCAGACCACCGGCAGGATACTACTAGTGGAAGAGACCTGCCAGGTCTAAGCTTGAAACATAGACATCGATGTCCCTTGTGGGACACCCAGAAATGAATTATCATTGGAGGCAGTCCCGGTAATGATTCATCAAACCAGGCTGTAGATGTACATGGACCAGTAGGTTGTGCAAGCCTGATAACCCATGGGTCGACACAATGTACGACATGTGTCCCGACATGGGGAGAGTGGGCAGTGTGTAGTGGTTGTTTATACCCCACCTGCACCCACAGTAAGGATGAGTGCTGTAGAGGAGTGGCAGGTGGGGGAACTATGTGTATGCAATTATGGGCCTAGGTGTGCAGGTGTTGGCTGGCACAGTCGTATTAGGACTGCCCCGGGGATGTAAGTAATATTCCAAAATGGGCATAGCTGACGCCCATACCTCTCAACCCCTATGAGCAAATCCACTGGACAGGACATAAACCATTGGGGGTACAAATAGGGACCATACCTCTGAACTGTCCCCGATTTCCAGGGACGTCCCTGATTTCGACTCAGTTTCTAACTCTGTCCCACTTAATCCTTTCTAAAACTAGTGACTTTTAGAGGAAAGGTGTGAATTGCACGTAATGAATAATGATAACAATTAAGAGTTATAAACATCATTTACCTCAGAAAATGTGTATGAATTCATATGCTCTGAGTCTGTCAATGTGTCAAGTTAATAGCACCAATAATTTAAATGTGTCCCTGATGTTGTCATGATGTGTCCCTGATTCAGTAGGTATTTTTCCCCAATCGTATGAGAGGTCTAATAGGGACAGAAAGCAAATATTCCACTGACAACCTTAGAAAGATGATAGCATATTAGGTATGCAGTAGCATGACTCATCTGAAGGATGTGGGTTCCAAAACCCAATTACTTGTTTGTATTGAAGAATTTCAGTTCTCATGTATTAGCCAGACAGGTGCAGATTGTAAGAGGAACACACCAATAATATGAATCAAACTCTGGACAGGCCGCGGATTCCGTACAGTCGAACGGCATGCTTTCGCCTAATGGGCAGCCATTCTCGATACTCTAGGCATGTAATCCCATGTAATAGGCATCACAAGGTAATATTGTAGTCCTCACTCACACCCAGGGGTGTGAGTGTCAGATGCAAACACCAAATACAGTGCATTTACAAGTGCGGGAGCAAGCGTGTGTAAGCCTGTTTGGCCACCAGCATGTGAGTATTACACTGGTGAAGCAATGTAGAGGCTGATATATATATAGATATAAAAACTATAACCGAAGGTTAGCATTGCTTAGCTCTGCGCAAACCCACATACACCCGCTCACAACTGCTTTAATGTGCCTTAATCACTATGTATCCAACAGCCTTGTTCTGCCCAGCAACAAAATAAACAGCCTCTGTAAGGCTCGAAACCAGGACCCTGCACACACACAGCTATTGTGATTTACCACTAAGCCATGGCAGATATACAGACATCGTATCTTATCACAACCATATCATCCAGCGCAGTCATTCAACAGTATAGGAAATGTATTCCATCATGTAGATGTATGTGTGAGTGTTTATGTCCAGATATAGATATGTACATATATATAGATATATCAAGAACATCCCATGTGACAACAAAGCATTACAAAGGAATGAAAAGGGAAACACCAGCAATGCCTGTATTATGTAGTGGTGTTGTCCTATGTAATATCAAGACTCCCTCAGACAGGCATGTCATTAATACACACAGACAGTTGTACATTGGCCAAATACATCACTCTGTGCATTTTATTTACATTAACACAACAGTTCCTGTCCAATCATTATGTGAGAACAGTACTCTTGCAAGGTGTTGTGTGTGACATCATCATCATGAAAAAAGTAAATGGGATAACCATAGAGGGACCGGTAGTGTTGTGTGTACAATGGGGTCATCTGCATCACGTGTACCTGGAACCTTTATGAGTCATGTGCATACGAGGATCGTGTGCCTGATAGGGCTGAGGACAACTGGAGTATGTTGAGATGCATATTAAAAGAATTACATGTATCCAGTAGACACGTGTGTGAAATGGACAGCTATGTATGGGGCAAATGTTGTTCTAGGAACTGATTGGCCTTTCATTTCCATAAGGTGAGAGCGGGATGTAGGGGAAGGAGTGTAGGTATGCTCATGGAGGATAAGTTAGGTAGGATGACAGACAAGACAGCATACAGGGTCGGTATATGACACATGTGGGGGGATACACCTTGGATGGGGCGGGGTGTTCGGCAGTCACAAGCCCATGAGCCCCCAGATGGAAACAGTGGGAGTGAGGTCCCCAGCCATGGGCAGCCACCACTGCACCAAAACAGCCACAAAGGTGGCAGTGCTGGGGGCTGTCTAGGAGGGACAGGCTCACCCTGTAAATGTGACACTCTGCCCTCGAGCTGGTGTATCTGGCCTCGAAACCCCTTATTGAGCCCCCTATGCACCACGTCTGGGACTGTACGACAGCGGACATGTTCCTGTCTGGACCTGCTCCCAGGGGGAACAAGCCCCATCCTCAGTGGCTGTTCCACCAGAAGGTGGTGCAGAGCCAACAGAGGTGGAGGTCCAAGGCTTTGCCCCAGATGTGCTGGTGCCCGGTGCCATGGCCAGCTGAAGTGGGACAGGAGGTTCTACCGGGACCTCCAAACCCATACAGCCTATGGTGTTGCAGTTTAAACACAGATATGGCTTAGTAATAGTCAACAGCATTCAGGATTACTTATAACAGCATGCATAAATACGACCATCAACCCAACACAACAGATGGTATACATTTGCAGAGGGAGCACAACATCTGTACAAAGTGTAGAAGACTTGGGACTGCAGCTATGAACAGTGGCCCATTATTGGCATGTCACTGAGAAGCCCAGATAGTGTCTGTCATACCACTGTTTCATGTGACATATGTCCAATTAGGGATGCGATGGCAGTAACTCATCACTATCACCATGTACTGACTGCAATCATTGCACTATGCTCCTGCAGTTCACAGATGTGTGTTCAGTGAGTAACACAGGAAACAAATGGTTCCACACACTGACCTGTCCACAGATGGCCCTACAGATGGGGGTCTCTCACAAACAGAGCACTGTGTTGTCAGTTTTAAAACATGCAGAATAGCCATTACCACACACAACATGTTAAACAGGCAGTAGTCTCAATGAAGCATAGCTACACTTACATGCTGTAGTCATGTCTGGCACATCACCCTCCTGTCTTTAGGCTATTTCCCACTGTGTATGTTGTTTCAGGAACATGCAGATATCATCTGTGATACCCTTTACCAAACATCAGATCCAGGTACCACTCACAGCAACTGTCATGGGCAAACACCAACATGATATTCCTAGATATTGTATTGTGTTTCCATGCGATTGGCTATGGGAACATCATCACAGCTGTTCCACATGCAATCAGCTAGAGAAGGACTGCAATAGCTGCAAAGGCCATCACCTGATCATGACCATTACTTACAAAACACAAGCTGCTGCTGAGCAGATGTACAACTCCACATCCACCAGAGAGTGTGTGGGAGGGACAGACAGACAGAGGCAAAGTACATCAGAGAAGGGCTTGGAGACTAAAACCTAAGCACCATCTGTCACACACCTACCAGTACAGGAGTTCAAACCCCTGACTGACTAGTCATTACTATTACAAGTGCATGCAGTTACTCCATGTACCACAAAGCTGACAAGCTGGTGTGCTGTAAGAACATATATGTGTGCTGGTGAGTGACATCTGCAACAGAGATATAGTAGACATACATTAGGTGTAGCACACATGGCTGTCCACATGAACGAATGTCATTGTCAACACCACACTCTCTAATGGACTCACATTGACACACTTTGCCAGGCCCAGAAATGCACTTCCTAACTACTTAGTTTGCCACACTGCAGTAATGTGTATTTACTACATGCACTACAGGGGATATCCGAAGGTTCTGTGGGCTAGGGCATGTGAACTTGTTTGACATCAGTCGGTATGCCAGTGAGAGTTATACTGGGAGTGTCTGTGGTTGGGAGCATCATACCCCACATGCAGACACAAGGTGCCAGTACTGACATGCATGTGTGCATTGCTTCATGAGTGTGTAGTGGTTGGCTGTGCAAGATGGCTGTACAAGGCTGGGTGAGGGGTAATAATCCTTGGCATCATGTCACCCAACAATGGTGTGCAGTGTGGTACAGGGGTGTAGTGTCTGCAATGTCCCACACAGATGTGTATTGTATGAACTGTCCTGACATCCTGGTTACCATTGTGTATGACCATAGCTTTGCAATGCATGCCATGTCTGTGTTTGATAGTCCTTGACATAGACATTACCTGGGATGTGCACATCCCACAATAATGGACAGTGACATGTACAAGTGTACCTGGTTTTGCTGGCACATGTTGTGTACACAGACTGTTATCCTCAGATATACTAATACTGGCCTGGTGTGGCAGGACCTGCTTATAAACAGCAGGTTGACCCTGCACCTGCATTGATAGCATGATGCAGGTATTCCCTGGTGTCAGTGGCATCGGTTCATACAGGGCACATGTGTAAGGCATTGTATGACTTCTGTGGATCATATTTGATGGCACCACAAATGTTGCAGGCATCCAGTGGGGAACATAGTGAAGGCACATTGTCTGCAATTATGTGCCTATTGTACTGCTGTACAGGGTGCCATGTCCTATGCAATCACTCCATGCCTACTATCTGTCATCAATGTGCAGGGTACTAGCAACATACTGAGATATTCCAGGCAAGTGTGTTTGTGTATGACACATGGGTTCAGAATGTATTCCGAGTAATAGTAGGGTTGCATACTTTGTTCACAAGGCCTTTTGCCAGATGTAGGGGTATGGCTTGTCAACACAGTCCCTTGGTTTACTGACATCTGTACTCCTCATGAGGTGGACATTGTGACATATAATATGGACACCATATAGGAAAAGTACAAAATCCACTCCCCAACATGTCCAGTGGTTAGACACTCACAGCCATCTCCACACAGGCTCTGACTGTCAAACACACACACCTGCCATGTCTTGGAATAGAACCTCTACCTAATTAGTGTATCACACTACAGTATTATGCAGTTACAACATGCGCAGGGTTGCCAAAGGTGGTTTTGTGAATTATAAAGAGTGTGCATACTCTAAAAAGCATTGTTCCTTTCTCAGGCAGACAGACAAACACACACGGCCTCTCATGGAATAGAACCCCTCCCTAACTAGTTTAGCACACTACAGCAATATGCAGTTACAGCACACGCTATGAAGAACACTGGGTTACAGCAGTCTCAGAGGTGTATTTCTAGATGGGTGACATCAGCGGGATTGCCAAAGGTGGGTTTGTGAATTGTAAAGAGTGTGCATACATTGTTTCTTTCACAGGCAGGCAGGCAGGCACACAGTTGACCTGTCTGGGATTAGAACACCTACCAAACTAGTTTAACACACTACAGCATTATGCAGTTACAGCACGCACCATGGAGATTACTGAGTTACAGCCATCCCAGAAGTGTATTCATAGGTGGGTGACATCAGCAGGATTGCCAAAGAAGGGCATTTCAAGTGTACTACAAGTTGTACATGTCTGTTACCTGCTGCTTACTGTCACAAAAACACATTTGCACCTGTTTAAAAGTGTCTTATGCAGACCTAATTGACAGTATCAACAAGGCTTGCAGGTCTTGAACCCTGGATGATGCACACTGAGGTCAGTGGACGTACCACTAAGCCATCTGGGTTGTATATATGTTGCATGGACTCCATAATATACATCTTACTACAGGTATTCCACAGTACTGAAAACAAATGGGACAGTCACTTTGTATACATATGTACAGTACCCTTGAATCTACTCTACTTTTTGAAACAATAAAGAAGTCTACATCTGTACTATATATATATGTACACACACACATATATATATGCATATACACAGACACAGCCATAGCCATATACATATATATATATATATATATATATATATATATATATATATATATATACACACACACACACACACACACACACACACACACACACACACACACACACACACACACACACACACACACGTCTGAACACCCTTTGTGATACAGAAGGGTTCCAAAGGAACTGACGTGTACACAAAACAGAGGCATCTCTTGTGTTATAACATTTAAATTCTAAGCAGTTCACCAGAGAAGGGATGCTTGTTGTGTATGTGGAGTTTGGGGTGAGGAATGATGGTAATGTAATCTACCCCGGGGATTGTGGAGTTAGGGTGAGAAAATGATGGGTATGTACCTACACCCCAGCGACCACTTCTGTGTCACTGCACGACAGTGGCACAGGAAAATAACATACCCAAATGTAGTCGTGCTTGACTGTGTATTCTTTACCATTCCTAACTATGTAATACTTTGTAGACACCGGTCACCACAGATGGCTACCATGGTGTGCTAAAAGACATTACACATGTGTATGCCTGACTACAGGGTAGTCACACACCCAAACATGCACACACTTACCAGTATTGTGCATACACATCTTGCCTATGTAAAGGTAACTAGTACAGTGGTATGCAGTTGGGGTATGTGCCACAGAACACATACAATTACACTTACTCTAATTCCATTTCTGAGCTAGGTGACATCACAGGACTGATTACTTGCAGTGGGGAGGGGGGAAGAGAAAGGTTGAGCAGTTGACAAGGATAAAGGCCAGTGCAAAAGGAGGTGACTCTTTGGAATGCAGCAAAACCCACTGTCATGACAGGATGCAGACACAAGTACACACACACACAACCACACTCAGCCATTTGCTGACACACACACTCAGGCATTTGCTGTCACACACACAAACAGTTGCCAGTGGTGGGATCAGAACTCCTACCTATCTACAGATCACTATTACAGTACTACACAGTTACAAGACGCACCACAGAGATAACACATTCCAAGGCAGTCAGACTGCCCTTCTAAGATTGAGGACAACAACAGGGAGACTGACAGTCATGAAGTAAATAGCTGTAAACCTGTGTGTTTAAAGTAGGTGTCCATTACAACCTGTATGCACAAACAAGACACATCATCTGCAGGTAGGCCTGAGAGGTATAGTTGTAGCACAACAGGAATCTGAACTGGAGTATGGCCATCTGTGGAATGGACAACTACTATCACTATACAGGGTTACAGTGGGCATGCTCATACACTTAGTAGCACAGGGCTGTTTGGGATGCACTATGACTACAACTACACAAGGTTATACTGGGCATGCTCATACACTTAGTAACAAAGGGCTTGTTGGATGCACTGACTCAAACTACACAAGGTGGCAGTGGGTACGCTCATACACTTAGTAGCACAGGGCTGTTTAGGATGCACTCCGATTCTAACCACAGAAGTCCACAGTGTGCATGCTCATACACTTACATGTACAGAACACATTGTAGTGGACTCCTATTGTAAACACACAGGTTTACAGCTAGGTACACCTTACCTTTCAGTATATATGCACATCATACTGGTTTACTACCTGATACCTGTATGTGGCCCGTAAATGATATATCTGTGTCTGTGCTGTGTGATACACATGCATACATGTACAGGAAGTACTGACATATATATGTTAAGTATACACATTCATGCATGTGTGGATGTGACAGACAATGAGTTACCTGGGTCACACAGGTGGATGCTACCTACAGCATGTGTCACACACCTTGCTGCCCTGAAAGGCATACATTGATAGCAGGTTGTGGACAGTGGCATTATACGTGGAACAGTGGCATGTGCAAGCATAATGTGTGAGCCACATTGTGTAATGGTACTGAGGTGCAGGTGTCAAGATGACCTCTCCCGGCTGTGTTAGTAGTTGTCATTATTAGCAGGATTGCTACCCTAAGTATATCTCACATTGGTCATATACACAATTTCTGCTGCTGTCCATCACCTTACATGAGGCATTTGCTACCAAGCACATTACTGCCACTCACAGTGATGTCATGGTATGAGTGGCAACTGCTTGACCAAAACAATGAGCCAATGTCCTGCTGTTATTATGAGTTTGTCCAGTGTCTGTCATTCCGGACTCTCATGACTGAACAATGAGCCTTCAACACAGAGCACATTCATCCATGTTTCACGTGTGTGTGGATAATACCTAGGTCATATTTACCCATATAGCCGCATTCCAAGGCAAATGTCCTACACCCAGAAGTAACACCCTGACACCTACAAGACAATTGCATTGGATGCTTATGCTAACCAGTGCTAGATGTGTGGCTTTAGTAATTCATTTGCTCAATGTAGCACCTACAATGGGGAATACTGACATTTGTGCAGTGAGGAACACCTGGCTGAAGGCTCTGTAGTGCACAATTGCACTACCACCATATAACTCAGATCCAGACATGTGGGCCATAACAGTGGTATGGACTATTCCAGGTGGTGGTGTACACATATTCATAAAGGCTAGTCACATGTAAAGACCACTACTCCAACATAATGCATCACAGATGAGTTAGGTATAGGTGACAGTGGCAAATGCTGCATTCTAGGTTGTATCCTCATATACATCCACCACCTTGTCCCCAGACTACCGACACACATACATATGTGGTATGACATAGTATGGTAGACCTCCAGATAACCCTCAAATGGTGGACTGTACCTAGGCCTACATCAACTGTGCAAAGTACCCATATACAGACACAGCTGCATAATGTGTTATGCAATGCAATAATACCACTGTTTGTAACCAGCTCAGTTGTACACATACCAGGGTCCCTCAGATGTTGTCAGCATTAACTCTGTTGACTGTTGCTGTACACCAGTAAACAACACCCTCATGGTTGGATATAACCTAGCTCTATCTGCCCTGGATATGTACATCCCACACTCATACAACATAAATGACATTACCATAGCTTTCATTATCCTTTCTACATATAGGTGGCTACAGTCATTACACACATGCACATGGCAGATAGCATGCTAACAGTACTTAAGGTTTGATATCTATGTTAACAGAGGGAATATTCCCTCTCTACTGGTCACCCATGACACCTATCATATCATACAACACCCCATGTGGCATGTATGTCTTTAGACATGTAGACCTAATGCAATGACTACAAACATACACAAATAACAGGATAATAGGACCTACACAAGGCCTATATTGACAGACTCAGGGAAATCCAGCTCTGCTCTGTATGTTCCTGAGTAGTCATAGGTGATATGTTCATGACATGCACAGCCATGTGTGGCCACAGCTCCTACATATACCCTATGTCAACAATTGCAAGCCATGCATGCTGTGTGCTATCTGGACATTAGCCTTAGTACAATAGCCAGTACATGCTGGGGTGAGATGTTTACAAGCCACAGATCTCACACATGTTTGAATGAGTGTACTGCCTAGCTCTAACAGAGCTCATTGCTGGTACTCTTCCAGTAAACATGAGGTGTGTGTGACAAATATGATGTGCTCACTGTTGACCATTACAGTGCACTGGGTCCACCATGGCACTGTCAAGTAACAGCTTGTAGGAGCATGACATGGAATAATGCTGTGTGTGTCTCGCTGACATGTGCTGTTGTCATATATGTACACTTGGCTACTCGGTGAAGGTGGTGGTGTTCTACCAGAACATAAATACAACATCCATTATGGTATAATGCTCGGCTATGTTTCACACATGGCATGGGGAAGGTGTGGAATGTATCGTCTTGACCTGCTAGTGCACTTACTGATGTAGATCGCATATGTGTACATGTATTGATGTTTGTGTAGATTCCATGTGTGTGCAATGTCTGATGTCTGAAGGTGACTGTTGTCTTAGTACATCATGCTGTTGCAGTACAGCCTCAACATTGCCAACTGTATATGGTAATATTATCTAAGTACAGTAAGCCTTACATGAGGTATGGACAGATGTTTGGACATGACTACTAAGTGGTGGGGCTTCATTGCAGATGAATGATTACTGAGGACCACTCACTGGTGTGTTACAACCAGTCCTACAATAACCTGTGCAACTGCTAAGGTCAGGTGTTGTTAATTGAAGTGGAAGACAGACAATGTAGAATGCTGTAAGGGTGACACTGAAGGCAAACCTCATGACATCTGTAACAGTAATACCTCCCCTGTGCATATATTGTGCATATATCAGCACAGTTGGCAAAGGAAAGAGTCAGTAAGCTTTGTACCGGATGCGATAGTGCTGTACTTCTGTAGTACCTATCATGAGATAGGCAGGTGTTTGATTCACAGTACTGGCACGTATGGGTGTGTGTGTCCATATATGTCGCGTATGTTTGGGAATACATCCCACATGTTATCACTCTCCTGCATACTGTTGTTGACACCAGTACAGAGTGAAGTGTAGAAAGAAAGGCATAGGCAGATGGTTGAACCTCACACATGTAAAGTGTCTGTATTTGTGTGACATAGGTGTATATCTTTGTGAATGCCACAGTGTGTGTGTGTGTGTGTGTGTGTGTGTGTGTGTGTGTGTGTGTGTGTGTGTGTGTGTGTGTGTGTGTGTGTGTGTGTGTGTGTGTGTGTGTGTGTGTGGCTGTCCGGTCCCTGGAGTGAGGCTGTATTTTACCATAGTGAAATGTTAATGCCCCCTACCCCCATCCACTTAATACAATCTAGCATCCCTGTTGATATCATCAATCATAGACGGACATTCTAACTGCCTGTTAACATGTACACCCTGGGGTGTGACCTGTTGTTACATAGTCTACTGATGGACCCCCCTCCCCACATACACCCCACATACTCTCATTGCACTGTAGTATCCCTGTGAATGTCCTCGATCTTAGGCCATTCCAACTACCTGTACATATGTAATCTCTGTGGCATGTCTTGTAATTGCATAGTACTATAATGATGATATGCACATAGGCAGGGGTTCTCATCTGAACACTGGCAACTGTGTGTGTTACTGTGTCTGTGAATCCCTGAGTGTGTGGGCGTGTCTGTGTTTGTATGCTATCATGGCAGTGGGTATTACTGCTTCCCAATGAGAAGCCACTATTTCCACTGGCCTTTACCCTTGTCATCTGGCATACCACTCTTTTACCTCCTCCGTGCTCTGGATAACTATACCTGTGATGTCACCCACTATGGATGTGATGGCTCTGAACACAGTAGCTTACTATACAGCTATCATGCTCTTGGATCATTAGAACAGTGAACATAATTGAAACATGGGGGAATATAACTGTGATGTGGAAGCTACAAAGTGCATGCAGGTATTCTCATATTGACCTGTAGGTAGTCAACATGTACATATGGGACACTAACCGTAAACACCGACATCCACCAGCACATGCAATTACACCTGAAAGAGGAAGGCAGAATGTCAACATCAACATGCTGTTAGTGTTGTTACACATGATACATACTGTCAAACGTACAAAATGCATTCTAAAACTGTAATACATGGTATGTCAGCTGCCTGTTAACACTGCTCAACAATATTAATCTACAATTGTCAACCTAGTATGTTCACCCTGTGCATCAGACCATATGAACATGTCCCTGCACCGATGGTGTGGATGACAGGGGTGTGGCACAGGCATCATCATATACACAGGGTGATAATGTTTGACAGAGGCGTAGGCTGTGCCATTGGATGAAATCATGTGTGTGTGTATGTGTGTGTGTTAGGACCTGTGATATCATTGGGCATGTGTGGATGTTATGCATGGGTGTGCTGAGGTGCCCTACATTTTTTTCCAGTGTGTGTGTATGCATGCGCCCAGGTCTGGCATGTGGCTGGCCTACACAGGGGTATTATTGACAGCTGCAGACTGTACAAGGCAGGTTTCACAGTTCACGGTATCTGACCACAGCCACGTGACCTGTGCCTGCCAGGGGTTGCACGGGTACTACCAGGCAGAGGTCCAGATTGGGTACTGTCTGATGACACATGTCCACTAAAAGCGTGTCCCTGTTGGGACTGTCCAGGTCCATGTGCACGTGGCCTGCTGTGTCCTGGTGCAGACTGCACAGCACCAGCTGCACTGCTGCTGCTACCGCCACTATGGGAGCAGGCATGTGCAGTAGCATGTTCACTTAGACCTTCAGCAGGTGATGTAGCCCTCTGAAGCCTCAGACCTTCTGTGTTGTGCCATTCAGCACGTGCCTGGGCCTCCATTAAAGCCCGAAACATGTGTCTGGTGACTCCAGCTGATGTGCTTTGTCTCGCAGGGGCATGTTGGCCAGTGGTCCTCCTACAAGCAGCACTGGGCACATGCCTGTGTGGGACATCACCAGTCAGTTGACTGGGATCATGGTGTGCAGGCACATCTTCCATAGTCTCCACACTTCCCTGTTCCATGCTACCACCCGCCAACTGTCCTTCCTCTATGGCCAGTGGTGATGGGGTATATGCAGGCAGGGGAACTGTATGCGAGGATGAGGGGGAGACAGGTGGAATGGCAACCAATGGCACAGATTCAGCCCCTGACAACCCTGCGCCTCAGTCATGCTATCATCATCACTGCTAGAGTCTGTGGGGACACTAACATCAGGTGGACTGCAGGAGGGCAACACACCTACATCAACATCTGTGAGGGGAAGACAAGAACTGTACATTACAAGTTATACCAGACACAGACAGACAGACACACACACACACACACACACACACACACACACACACACACACACAGGCAGACAGACACACACAGACAGACACACACACCGACTGACAGACAGACAGACACACACACACACACACACACACACACACACACAGACACACACACAAACACACAGACACACAGACACACACACTACAGTCAGGCGATATGGCAGATGGTATGCAGCTTAGACAATTATAGTTATGAGCTTAGACAATTATAGTGGTAGTTATCATACATCCATGAGTTGCACACAACAGCATGCATGTGTTATAGCAGACGGCATGCACCTTACACAATTATAGTGGTGGTTAGCATACATACCTGTATTGCAACACAATGCATGCACTTTGCACCATTGCACCACACTGCCATGGTGTGTGCAACATACACCACATGTTAACAGACCATTGCTGACTTTTGTACATCGGCCACTGATGCTTTGTGTTGGCCACTGCCCCTATGTGTGAGGACATGGGCAGCAGGGTATGTCGACTGCATACTATGTTTGCCTGAGCCCTAGCTTGCATAACTCCCCCAAAGCAGTGCATTCTGTGTGCTGTCTGGACATTAGCCTTAGTACAATAGCCAGTACATGCTGGGGTGAGATGTTTACAAGCCACAGATCTCACACATGCTTAAATGAGTGTGCTGCCCAGCTCTAACAGAGCTCATTGCTGGTACTCTTCCAGTAAACATGAGGTGTCTGCAACAAATATGATGTGCTCACTATTGACCATTACAGTGCCCAGGCTTCACCATGGCACTGTCAAGTAACAGCTTGTAGGAGCATGACATGGAATAATGCTGTGTGTGTCTCGCAGACATGTGCTGTTGTCATATATGTACACTTGGCTACTCGGTGAAGGTGATGGTGTTCTACCAGTACATAAATACAACATCCATTATGGTATAATGCTCGGCTATGTTTCACACATGGCATGGGGAAGATGTGGAATGTATCCTCTTGACCTGCTAGTGCACTTACTGATGTAGACCGCATATGTGTACATGTATTGATGTTTGTGTAGATTCCATGTGTGTGCAGTGTCTGATGTCTGAAGGTGACTGTTGTCTTAGTACATCATGCTGTTGCAGTACAGCCTCAACATTGCCAACTGTATATGGTAATATTCTCTAAGTACAGTAAGCCTTACATGAGGTATGGACAGATGTTTGGACATGACTACTAAGTGGTGGGGCTTCTTTGCAGATGAATGATTACTGAGGACCACTCACTGGTGTGTTACATCCAGTCCTACAATAACCTGTGTAACTGCTAAGGTCAGGTGTTGTTAATTGAAGTGGAAGACAGACAATGTAGAATGCTGTAAGGGTGACACTGAAGGCAAACCTCATGACACCTGTAACAGTAATACCTCCCCTGTGCATATATTGTGCATATATCAGCACAGTTGGCAAAGGAAAGAGTCAGTAAGCTTTGTACTGGATGCGATAGTGCTGTACTTCTGTAGTACCTATCATGAGATAGGCAGGTGTTTGATTCACAGTACTACCAGGCAGAGATCCAGATTGGGTACTGTCTGATGACACATGTCCACTGAAAGCGTGTCCCTGTTGGGACTGTCCAGGTCCACGTGCACGTGGCCTGCTGTGTCCTGGTGTGGACTGCACAGCACCAGCTGCACTGCTGCTGCTACCGCCACTATGGGAGCAGGCATGTGCAGTAGCATGTTCACTTAGACCTTCAGCAGGTGATGTAGCTGACCTATGTCCACATGCCTGAAGCCTCACTCCCACCAGATGTTCCAGCACAGACATTCCACACCCGAGTATTGACATGCCACGGTCAAAGACTCCCACCATGTCACCCAATCATCTATCCAAAAACATCTGCAAGTTGATGGTGAGCATTTGCAAGTGCCTGGATGTTGTCAGTTAATGAATGGACAGCAGCCCTCTGAAGCCTCAGACCTTCTCTGTTGTGCCATTCAGCACATGCCTGTGCCTCCATTACAGCCCAAAACATGCATCTGGTGACTCCAGCTGATGTGCTTTGTCTCACAGGGGCATGTTGGCTATCAGTGCTGGGCACATGCCTGTGTGGGACATCACCAGTCAGTTGACTGGGATCATGGTGTGCAGGCACATCTTCCATAGTCTCCACACTTCTCTGTTCCATGCTACCACCCGCCAACTGTCCTTCCTCTATGGTCAGTGGTGATGGGGTATATGCAGGCAGGGGAACTATATGTGAGGATGAGGGAGAGACAGGTGGAATGGCAACCAATGGCACAGATTCAGCCCCTGACAACCCTGTGCCTCAATCATACTATCATCATCACTGCTAGAGTCTGTGGGGACACTAACATCAGGTGGACTGCAGGAGGGCAACACACCTACATCAACACCTGTGAGGGGAAGACAAGAACTGCACATTACAAGTTATACCAGCCACACACACACACACACACACACACACACACACACACACACAGGCAGACAGACACACAGACCGACATACACACACACAGACAGGCACACACACAGGCAGATACACACAAACACACAGCCACTGCCCCTATGTGTGAGGACATGGACAGTAGGGTATGTCGACTGCATACTATGTTTGCCTGAGCCCTAGCTTGAATATCTCCCCCAGAGCAGTGTATGTCTGTTCAACATTATTCTGCCTACCCCTGAGCTGAGTCTAGACATTGTGTATGTGGCTGTACACACATGTTTGACATGACTGTCCCTACTTTGCAATGGTGCCACAGACCAGCACAGGTTTACAGTACACTGGCCTGCTGTGTGGCGTATGACCTTGCCAATCACATGTAGTATGACATGTCTACTGCTGACGTGTTGAATGACATGCATACATGTGTAACACAATGGTGTCCTTTCCAATCTACAATACGGTAATGGTGTCCCAATGCAGGGACGTGTTATACTAACATGGGCCTTCAGCTGATGCAATGTTGTCTGTCCACCCTACAAATATGCAGGGACATACTGCACATTGAGCTGATGTGCATAGCCATTGCAGGGCATCATGTGGCTTCACAACTGCTATACAGTGTGAGCTACTGACACAGTTCATAGCCATGACAATGTTCACATACAATACATATCTAATGTGGAATGTGACCCACGTCACTGAGGTGTATACACACTAAACTCTAATGTGGAATGTGTGACAGAGGTCAAAGAAGGGTATACGGATGACACCCCTGCACATCTGCAACCATATTACTGATGCCTGCCAACTATGCCCACACATAGCTAACTTAGCAGTACTCTATGTCCCACATGCCATCTGTGTACCTCACACACGTGAGGAGCAGGCATGACAGTGATGTCTGACACCAACAAGGTGAATGTACTGTATCTGTGGCTTGATGTGGTTGTATGTGTATGCTATGCAACACATGTATGTATTTGGATACTGTATAGGTGAATGCTTCCATGTCGTGGCACACTCAAGATGTTCAAGACATTTTATGTGGTGGTTTCATGTTATGCCTACACAAGCTGTGCACAGGCCTGTAAGATGTTTAGTGTTTCACATCTGCAATATCACCATTACACAAAGGTCATAGTTGTATTGTGTCGAGCCAATATACAACAGGGTGTACACACATGTACATCACTTCTACTGTGTGTGTTGCTTCATGTCTCTTGTCATCCTCACATGTTCTGTCCAATGGTTGTGATGGCTATCTTATTTCACATGTCAGTGTTATCCCATATGACATACACCCATAGATGTCATATGCTCCACTGAGGACAGAGTTATGCAGACAAAGGTTAGTATGTATGGGATGTGAGACATGTTTTGCAGGATAGTTGAGCAGTGTTGCAAACCGCCCATTACATGTCATGGACATGTTAGATAGCACATGAAATTGTGTGACATTCATAGCAAGGGTATTCTCCACAAAGGTGTATCCTGTGGGCCGGTCATACTCCAGCTCCAACACATTTAGAGTGTGTGCACACATATGCTCTCTATACAGTACTGTTCATATTCCCAACATGTGTAATGCTGATATGTAGTACCTGTCCCTACAGTGGAACACACCTCCACCATTGTATTCACTGTTGTCCACACATCTGGCAATGACAGTTTGGAAGGTTTAGTGTAGGTGTTTCATATAGTCTTCAATTGTTTCACATGGGTAAACACTGTGATGCATTGCAGGTCTGACCAGTGCCCCTTAACAGGACCACTATACCCTATGTGTATGTGTGTTATGGCAGATAGCATGCAATTAATATGTTCCGTTCATTATCCAGCCTGGTAAATAATAACAATCTCACCTGACACAGGCTGCTGTCACTGCAAAATGCCAGAGGTACCTAAACAGGAGTGTCACAGCAGTACGTTTATTATCCACACCTGTGTGATAGCTACAGGGTGCAATGTCCATGTTAGCACATAAGCCAGTACAATACACTATACTATGGAGTATGCACATCTGTGCTTACATAGAGTAGCAGACTATAGTATGTGGCATGTGTGCATACATGCCTTGCATATGATGTTACATTACATATTGTACAGTAACACATTTAACTATGTGAAATATAGTTGTGTTATATGTGCAGCAGTGACTTACTAGGCAACTCCAGGCTTGGTGGTTGAGAGAAACCCACCTCCACAATACCATCTAAAGCTTGTGAATGAAGGTCTGCAGGTGTCCCCAGGTTGGCCATTAGCTCCTTGGTATGTGTGAGTGGGGGCTGGGTGAGTGGCCCCCACCTGTTGCACCTTGTTCCCTGGCGATTGCATTAGCACGCTGTTTCGCCCATCTTATGAGGTCAGTGCAGTGTTGGCATACCTGCTGATAGGTGCGATTGTGACTGCCAACATCATTTACCTTCCTGCAGAGTTCCTCCCACAGGGCATCCCGCTGTTGTGCAACCTGTGGCACACAGCTGAAGAGCGTTGTGTCATTGTCGAGGAGGTATGGGACGAGGACCTCATCCTCCAAGTGGCTGTACGCCGGCAGTCTGCTATGTGGCATACCTGGAAGATGTAATGATGGAGACAGGTCACAGTAACTCACAGAGAAGTACAGCAGTACAGCTGAACATACCTGTGTATCACATTTATTAAGATTACAAATACATCTTTGCAAATCTACATGACACTAATACCACTTACATGTATAAGTCACACACATTTGACACTTACTCATGATGAGATGTTATTGCAATATATGTGTGTGACATGTGATGACATTGCTCATACACCATGTGGATGTTGTCTTGATGTGGGCATGTCTGGTTGCCTGTACTGGTGTCTTTACTTATCAGCACATGCCTGGATGTGTTCACATTAATGCAATTGACCTTAATGCTGTGTATATGTCACATATATAGTCATACATAGCCATTAGGGACATGACCTGTGACCCTGCAGACTTGCAAGCATGTATGTGTTTTGCCATATACATCTACCTGGCACTGTTCAGCTGTGTAGCATCCTGCCATGTATTGCCTGTGTTGTACATGTGTAACACATGGGACAATAGCTAGCCTGATGGTATTTGCAGGATTGGATATCAACTATAGCATGTATGGTCATAGTGATCTAGTAGGCTATATGCCATGGGCCATTTATGAGCCTAGGCAGACTTGTTACCTAGCTGTAGGCAACAGACAGGTAAGTTTCAGTGGCCAGTTCAAGCAGTGTCACAGAACTTATCCACAGGGTTACTGATATATTTGACATGCGGTCATCACACCATGTCATAGAGAGGGGTGATGTGCATCTTTGCTGGACAGGGATGCATAGTATGGTAAGAGTATGTTAAGTGTATGGGGCAGAGATCTGTTATGCATGTTGTGATCCTTGTACTAGAAAGGTGGATGTCCATGACATATGTGTTTATTTGGGATCAGGATGTGTTAAGTGTAGCATGTCCAACACCTCTAGGTTGGACATGGCTTTATTCAAGGTAGGCTGCATGCTACACAGTGCAGCTAAGGATTGGGGAGGGCAGTGTAGGCCATCTACACACGAGCAATAACCCTTAAAGGAAATATGTGATCTATTATGGGTCACATGGGTGTTGAGTATTGTACCTGCATAGTCGTTAGTACAGGGGCCCTGTAGTGTACATGGATATATTACTAAGTGTACCTGTTGGGGAGGTGGTGGGAGTGGGTTTAGGTTCTCCAAGACCCTATCTGGATGAATGGGTGCTATTTCTGTAGGTGCAGTACTTCCCATGCCATAGTGCAGTGCAGCACGGCAGGTCTTGTCGTTGCCATTACGATTAATGACACAGCTATAGAATGCTCTGTGCTTGGCCTCATAATACGTGGCTGATTAGTTTCACAGTAGCTTTATGTGGTTTTATATGGTGTATCTGCATCTGACTGAGGCTGACCAGGGATCACGTACACTCGTGTGTGTTCACTCTTGCAACAGTTGCTACCTTCTGTGGTACAGTTTAAAGCCTGGTACCACCAGTTTGCCTTCTTGTTTGTGTTGGGTTGAATCATAGTTCTGTTTCAATGGCACAATTACTGCACATATGTGACTGCTTAAGGTTCATTTATGTAGGATTCAGCATTTGCACATGCATTGCCCATCTGCATGGGTGCCATGACAGTCACCATTCTGCTTTTTGGAAACATAACATTGGCATTGGAGACTAACTATGTGTAGCATACTGTTAGCCCTGTTTGTATGACTACTGTGATCCAGTTCAGTGAGGTCGATGGAATCCAACATGGATTGAGTGCAGGTGTTGGTACATGAGGAGTCTTCCCAGTTCATAATGAAATAGTTGAGAGCAGCCATTATTATGGTTCTGTCTCAGACCTAATCTTCGCTGTTACAGCACATTATGACAGTTGGGAAGTCCGCAGCCTGGTGGTTGATCTGTCTCGAGGTGCAATTTGAATTCCACTTTGGAACAAAGGTAGTTGCTCAGCATAATGCATCTGAAGTTATTCAAGTGCAACTAGCGTGGGGGTGTAATGCATCTGAAGTTATTTAAGTGCAACTAGCGTGGGGGTGTACATATCCTTCAGGGTGTGCATATCCTTCAGGAATATGGACACACCTGCGGCCCATGTGTTCCAATAAAGGATAATGGGCAAGAGGTGAGGTATGTGTTATAACATGGTCATGCAGGTGTGCTCTCCGGAGCATTGAAACATGCACAGATATATTCTCCATGTTAGAGATTGACATATGTGTGTCTGTATAGTGTTTCTGACATGTATCATTGTGTAGCAAGACCCCAGTTTATTGCTTGGCTGTCCCTGTAACAGCAGTGGACCTTCACTTGAACCGTGCATGATGAAGGCACTATAATGGAAGCATGAGCCCTAGGCAGTATCCAGATTCCCAGGGGTGACAGGTGCAGGCGCAGTCTGGCAAAGCATCATGGTCTGTCAACCATGTTATCCCAGGATGACAGATACTGGATACCCTTTGACTTGCACCACTACACTAGACAATTGTGGAATACAGTCCATTTGTCCTTGTATTGCAGTATTATTCTGGCCAATGGCAGAATGCTACCCAGGCCTTGGGACATACCTGCATGGGTTACAAGACTTGACAGTTCCTACATGTGTTTCCATGCAGTCCAGGCTACTGCATCACAGGTCTTGCACAACAACATGGAATATGCCAGAGCCATGTGTATAGCTCAAAAGATGGTCTGAGTGTATGGGTATGTGGCTAATCATGGCAGACAGGCAGCTGACAGTATGTATGCCCTCATATAGGTTGGTGTGTAACATAGTGCTAGAGTTTGCATTCACAACTGAGTACTGTTAGGCATGTTTCCAGTCACGTATTCTGAGGTGTGGCACAGTTATGCAAACTATGTCATACAGTTTGTGTATTTCGGTGTCTGTCTCTTCCTGCTTAGGGGGGGTCACTTGTTTGGCCAGATACTTAGACGCGTGTGTGAATGTGTCTGATTTCTGGTTATGTGTTGGTGTCCTTACTGTGTTCTGGTAAGGGTATGTGTTGGTTGTGTTGATGAGCTGCATGTGTTAACCTATACCTCATGACTGTCCAGTCCAGTCATGGCTGTAGACTGGGCTGCCTTCAAGCTTACCCCTGTAGCTGCATCCCAAACAATGTGTGGGGCATGGTGTTAGGTGGGTTTGGCAGTATAAATGGCATAGAGATTACATTCCCCACAGGATGGCCACATATGAAGATGTTTTAGACAGTGATGCTCATATGTAAATATTTGTGTTATGGACATGACAACACTGGCTATTAAGGAAACTTTGTAGCTACCTTTAGCAGCAATCCTCCTCTGAGGAGCACATCACATCCTATTAGTTGATTACAGATGATGCAAGTGTCTACAGGTCTGTTTCCTTCTCTGGGTATATACTCCCATATCCACCAGGACCATGAGCTGTGTTGGGCACAGACACCCTCTCTCCAAACAGAGTTATGTATCAATATACTCTGATGCCACTATCAACATGATCAGGATATAATCCGATAGTGTGAGCCATCACCTATGATATGGCTATTACACATAGGCAGCTGTCTCCTACATCTTACACTCCTACTGCAGATGTTACACTGGAGTTAAAGATGATATCCAACCTGTTTGATTACCAGTGCTGTGCACTACCTTACATACAGTATGTGCAAGCGGCTGTTAGGTTGGCAATGAGAGGTTGGGCTACACAAACCTGGTAGTTCAACCAGTGTATCTCTACTCTCAATATCCACTCTATGTACGTGTGCACATAGCCATTTGGCCGAGCCCTGTAACAAGGATCACTACACATTTGCATAACATGTACACATGCACAGCTGTTATTGCTTGCAAATGATACTAGAGATGTCCAACCCTGTAACAAGAGTCACTACACATTTGCATAACATGTACACATGCACAGCTGTTATTGCTTGCAAACAATACTAGAGAGGTCCAGCCATGCAACAAGGGTGACTACACATTTGCATAACATGTACACATGCACAGCTGTTATTGCTTGCAAATGATACTAGAGAGGTGGATATTACATGTGTTATGTGCATGGATAGGTACCTGGCTCTTCCAATTATCTTTGCTATCATGCTGCTAAACTGTCAGATAAATACAAATGATATGTATCCTGTTATTGAGTATTGTAATTGCCAATAGACATAACTACTGTTTGCATAACATAACAGAACTGCTATGTAGAATAGAATTCAGATCTGACTAGATTACTGTACATTACACAGTTATTGCCACAGTATCCCACAATGCACACCATATTTGCACGGTAAGCCCACCTTTAACATGTTCATCTTACTTATACACCCATACATATGTCGACTGTTAGAATATGTCGACATATACTATCCCCTGTTATAGCACATACTTGGTCTAATCCTGACACTGAGAGTGGCTCGAAGCGAATTGGTGGGTTCCAAGCCCATATCATCCCTTGTGGTGTATGCGGAGTTTGCCGTGTGACCTACAGTAGTACAGACATAGAATACTACAAGCATTACTACTGCTCAACAATACATCGCTACAAGATAGCTATTTCCACTATATGCATTGATTGCACTGCAATTCCTATGGTACAGGTACTACATACACAGACATACTACATGTTATACATAACTTCTTAGTAATCGGAGGTGTTATTGATTAGTATAATACTCATTTTCGGTTCGCCTTTCAGTGTTTTGTACTATCCTAAAGGTAGATACAGATGGTTTGAATGTGTGACAAGGCAACATTTTATAGTTACAGATCAGTAACATGTGCTATCCCGATGACCAATTGGTGTTCCTAAGTAGCTAATTACATGCACATTAGCTGCGCTGCTACTGCCTTAGCCAATACCATGGCTACAGTGGAGTATAACTGAGTACTCCACTTGGGCGTTGTCCCTTTGCCTTACGTGTGAGGAAGACAGCGTGGAAGTGTTGTATGGAATCTATTGCAACAGCTGTATGGAGATGAACAGTAATATATTGTGTTTAATGCCTACAGGATTTCGTCTAAATGTGAGTACTGCTGTTATATTTCTGAACATTGCTACTTGTGCAGGGTTTGTCTTTACCTAATACTTCAGCATATGTTTCAGTCTGGCCAGGTTGTTTGACCAGCTCAAGGCTGCATAGCTATGCATATAATGTTAGGGGGTTTACAGTGTGCTTACCAGACATATTTAGTTTGGTGTTACTGTGTATCATACTGTGCTGATAATCAGTACTCGGTAACACTTCCTGGTGTACAAACCTTTCAACCCTCTGAAATGGGTTTAGTTCATACAAACCCTGTTACAGCAGCAGCTGTTCAATTGTATAACAGCAACTATTTCACATAGGGCCATGTTAGTGTGTCTGTGTCCAGGCATGCTAAGGTTTCAGCAGATGTTGTACTGTAGTTGAATAATTGGTTATGATATGACAGTATGTACTGATGTAATTATTTTGGTTGTGGGGTAGATGTTGGTGGGTGTACATAGCACATGCAGGTGTGTAGGAACCCCTTTTATACAACGTCTATATGTGTGTGGGTGTTCTTTCCCTATGTGAACACATATCCCTTAGTGGACTAATACTATGGTAATTGCAGGCTGATTCATTAAGGCACTATTAAATGCTTCCTGTATAGCATGCAAGTACTGTTAGTCCCTGAATCCTTTTGGCAATACATTGGAATGTAATAATGTTTTGCAAAATGAAAGCTGTCTGTGTATTTCTGTCATGGATAATTGCAGTCATTGCAGTTGTGTTGGTGACTGTGTCCATAGAACATATTTGTAATAGTTTATTGGCATACACTCTTCATATGTTATGTTCATATTGTTTGGGGGGGCGGGTGGAATGTGTGATTGCTATGGTCCATGTTATACTCAGATATGACCACTTCAGATGCTGTCTACAGACATGTATGTATGTGTATGTGTGTATAGATATATATATATATATATATATATATATATATATATATATATGTATGTATAGATATATATATATATATATATATATATGTATGTATATATATATATATATATATATATATATATATATATGTGTGTGTGTGTGTGTGTGTGTATATGTATATAGATATATATATTATTGCATACGTTTATCTGTACCTCCATAGATGTGTACATGTTTTTAACTTATCTATATATCTACATATATATGGAGACCTGTATATATCGACATGTCTCTATGTATATCTCTCTCTCTCTCTCTCTCTAGATATATATATATATATATATATATATATATATATATGAGCATACACCTTTAATTGGGTACATGGCGGGTTGGCCTATTTAAACACATTCCTCCCTTTTGTATTTTAACCTGTCTTCATACACAACTGGGATAGGTACATCCCAGGTAGCTTAGTGTTAGGTTACTCTGAGGATGGAGTACATGGTTGCGGGTTCTACTCCTCTCAGAGTGGGTACTGGAAGGGAAAGTGTGAATAACGCACGTTTATGCGGTTGTAAGCAGGTTTGCCCATGGTCTGTGTGATGTTAAGCAAAGGTTAAACCTGTGAAGCGCTTCTCCGTTTACCGAGTTTCAGCAACGCTTACCATTGCGCAAACCCGTGGAGCCCGCTTACAACAGCTTAAGAGTGCTTTAATCCACCTGCATCCAACAACCCTTATTCTGGCCCTCAAAATAAGCTAACAGCCCTTGAACCCGGGACCATGAACACCACAGTCACTGACTTTACCACTAAGGCATCTGAGACATGTACAAATGTCATGGTGTTTAGAATATTCTTTGTGCTACAGACATTCCTCACTACTGAAAACAAACGTGGCAGTCAGTTGGTGTACATATGTCTGATACATGTCAATGTTCATATGTTTGTGAAATTAGGTGTTGCAATGTGACATGACAGGGTGTATTATGAATGAGAAAGGTTCTTGCTTTGTATCCTTTTTATATTGTCCCCATACTCCATGTATTCCCCTCCAGTTCACTTATTGGACATCCAACCCAGGCCCTCCTTGATACATGATTGCATTACCCATCATTCCTTCCTCAGCCCAATCTTCATATACACAACAACCACCCCTTGTATGGTGAATTAGGTTAATATTAATTGTGTTTTGTGTTTTGTGTACACTCCAATTCCTTTGGAGTGCTTCTGTGTCACGAATTGTGTTCATAGAAGTTTATATATGGCTATTGATGTAACTGTATAATATATATATATATATATATATATATATAAATATATATATATATATATATATATATATATATATAAATATATATATATATATATGTGCAGACATCACTGACATGAGTATAGATATATATATGTATATATATATATATATATATATATATATATATATATATATATATATATATATATATTTCTTATTAGTTTGTAACAGTAATACATATGTAGACTGGAATGTGTTGATTCACAAACTACAGTACATTACAATGTACTGTACATATATACACAGTGTGACTGTTCCATTTGTGAACATTACAGTGAAATGCATATGGTATAAGGTGTAGTCTCAAGACCATGAACCATGTATTCACCTCAGATGGCTTAGTGGTAAGTCCCATGACTATAGTGTGCATGGTCCAGGGTTCAACACCTACGATGCTTTACAAATGTTTTAACTCCAGAATAAGGTTCATTTAAGCATTTGTAAGCATGTTTAAAAGTGTTTGTGTGACATTATAGCAGCGGTTAAACACAGCTAAACAAACTTTGTAACGTATAACCTGTGCATGCAAATATGGCCACATCCGCTAACTACTCAGGATATATACATGTCAGTGAAATAACATCTCAACATGTGCTGACATAACATTACATTGTCTGTTGACTGTACTCTCCAGCACACATGGGTTTATATGGGTGCTTCGAATGTTTATTATACAGCCGATTATTACCTATATATGCAAGCTGTGGTTAAGGTATACTTTTGCACATGATAAACATCCCTGCCTTTATCAGGATTGGAACCTCGAATGCATAGATACTATGCAGATGCTGTAACCATTACACTGTTGAGATTAATGTTGCTTCCGCCTATTTCCTATTTAGATGATTTCTATGTGTAAGCTAGGCTAAACAAAGGGCGGAGGCCCCCAAACTCACTGAGCTTCACGTACTCTTGAAATAACAACATATAAAAAATGCACTGTGAGACAATACATTACATTCCTAACTACATTAGGCATAGCCCCTCACTTACACACTTCAAGGGAAACCTTGTTGTGTGAATGGGTAACAGAATATACACCCCTGGGATCATGTGTCCCAGAACCATACAGCCAGGGGGTAGGGGAGCCTGTCCAGTTTGATAGCTGCGAGACCTGTTGAGGGAATTGAATGGTGTTGAATTGTCACATTAACATGCCCTCTTTAGACCACTAAGTGGCCCTATCACCCTCCACAACCCCAGTCTTCAACAGCTTCCAGCAACTCTGCCTGGAATTGTTTCATTGGCTATGCTTGACAAAGGCTCAGTTACTTCATCAATGGTGCGGGGAAAGCCAACACACTGTAGCTATGCTTCTAATTGCCCTTGGGCAGATAGGTAGTAAGCTATCTGTGAACCTCTAATGTGCCGGCCATCACAGCCATAATATGTAAATAAACAGACCTTCAGATCACAATATACAGTGAGAAATCACCATGTAGTCAGGAAACAGTTAAGTACAGCAAGAACATTCAGAACACTGACACTTAGTCACTTCAAAAGCCTATCTTGGAAGCTAGACTTGTATAAGTTTATGGCTTTCTATTGCTTACCAGTAGGTTACCTAAAGGACAGATGACAAACAAACACAGATGGAGAACATGCATGCAATGATACCATACTGGCCTATGTGTCAGCCTTAAGCTCCAGAATACTGGCCAAGGCTATTGGTGCCCTCATGTTGCCTTATTTAGGAGAGTCTTGAAGGTGAATACCGGCTCTGTAAACAGCACAATAGCAGATTCAATGGGTTTTATGCTACTCAACACCAGGGGTTGTGATCACAACATGCATGCACTCACAGCACTCCTTAGGATGGACAACATCAACATCTGTGCAGTAACTGAGATCTGTCTTAAGGCTCCTGAGAGCACACCATTACTACCAGACTACAACCCATACCACACATTTCAGCTACAGAACATGGACTGACAGACATGGAGTGGCTGTATCCATATTCATTAGAGATACCTACACCTCCAGGTTAGTGAGGCAGCATGATATGTCTGAGATCATCCATGTGCAGCTAACATCAGCCACAACTGCAATGTAAACTGTGGCCTGCTACGGATCACTCTCCATGACCCAGGACCTCCACTCCACCTACCTGGAGGCAGTGGAGAACATGACAGTCCTAATGCACACCCTGGCATTGGTTGATGTCAACTACCATACCATTAACTGGGAAACTTATTCCAGTACTCACTTCCAGGCCCAACACTTCCTGAAATGTATCACCTCATATGCCCTGTAGAAGGTGGTAACCTCCCTAACGTGGGGTGGAAACTACTAGAAGCAGTCATCACCAACATGGGCAACAGGTGCACCACAGCGGAGGCTAACCGGTCACTGGTTAGATCTGACCATGAACTATTCACTGTTTCCACAACCAAGCATCTCCCCAACCCATGGAAACCACAGTGTATAGCTTTCCTACAGCTAAATTTACAGAACTAGTGACAGGGGTGGGGGTTTCACAGCCCCCACGCTAAGGGGAAACACTGCTCAAGATAGAGACAGATTTACAAATGCAGTCTATAAGCACCTACATGGATGTATGGATTATGCCATTACTGGTAAACCAAGACTCACTCCTCCTAGACAAGGACACCAGTCTGGTGGACCTCTGCAATAAACAGGCTATACTACAGAAGTAGGGCAGTGTTCCAGACACACAGCAAATCCCATGAAGGGCAGGCATCCGTGACCACTATTAGTATGATACGTAGGTCCCTCATGACATCATCCAAGGCTAACATCAGAAGGAGAATATGCAAGGATTCGAAAGATAACCACAAAGCCTTCTTTGGCTATGTCAAGGATTTACGTGGTGACACACAGAGTTGCACTGTGCCAGTGAAATATAGCACAAAATATGCTGACCCTACTGATATCGTCAACATCCTTGCATATACATTCAGTGCATACTTCACCCCCTAAAGAGCCCACAACACTACCCAAAAGGTACAGTATCCCAAACATCAGAGAGACACAGGTGGAAATGGCCCTCTCTAAGAGCAGAACACAGTGTCAGTGGAGGCAGATGTTGTCCCAGACTGCATCTTGCAAACTGTACAAGACAACCTGCCCCCCACCTAATTAAACTTTCCTACCTCAGCCTCTCCACAGGCTACATGCCCATAAAATGGTGCATGGCAATGGTTATTCCACTCCATCAAGGTGGAATCACAACTGACCATGGTAACTACCACCCCATAAGCCTGACTAGCCTGGTCTGGAATGGTATGGTTCACATCCTCATGGCACTCATTAACAAAGACATTGGTAACCTCCGAATACGTGACCCAACCCAGGTCAGCTTGGTTGAGTGCAGTTCATGCCTACTGATCCGATTTGACATCTTGCATACAGTCACCAAGACGTTAGGTGATGGGGGAGGTGGTTCAGACATACTACCTGGACCTCACCAAGGCTTTTAACACCATGCCCCACTCAGGTATTATTGATAAACACACCAGCCTGTACATACACCCATACATCACAGGGTGGGTTGCCAACGGGCTTACACACAGAACCCACATGGTACGACTAGCGATCTCCAAGTCCAACTCTTGACCAGTCATGACTGGTGTCCCACAGGACTCAGTCCTGGGAGCCCTACTGTTTGGCATATACATCTCAGAGGTACAGGCAAACACAGGTGGACTATGGCAGACCATGTTTGGCAATGACTGTGAACTGGGAGCCATGATTGATAGTCCAGCTGACACAGACATCCTTCAAGGGGCCTCACAGAGAATGTCACAGGGTGCTAATATCACGGCCTCCAGCCAAGTGCCACTAACTGCATGGTCATTCCATTGCGGAATTGGCACCCACATATTAACACATAAGTGGCAGCCACGTTAATACGGACAAGGTAATGGGGTATCTGGGGACTAAGGTAGATAGTGATCTCCACTTTGACAATCATATCTCCATAGTAGTTAGGACATCCTTCTATGTAGGCCATCTGATTACTAAAGGATTCCCATCTAGACATTCTGGGGTTATAGTGCCCCTTTACTCATCACCCATCAGTCCCATCATAGGGTATAGTAACCCATGTGGGATGTACCTCAGAAGACACTTCCAACAGCTGAGAGGTCCATGAATGTACCTCGCCAAGAGAATACTGGCCTCCAACATATGGCCTATGCAGCCAGACTGAATAAACTCCTGCTTTACTCAGTGGCATCTCGTTTACCCAGAGATGATCTTCGCTGGCCAATACAGCGATGTCGAACTCAGGCTTGATGAATATGCTCCACCTATGGGAATCCATGTCACAGTGAGCCACACACTGTAGTGAGCTGAACCTTGCCACAACAATAACTGGAAGATGCTGGAGGGACAGCTTTCTGTCACAGACACTCCCCATACTTTGAAACAACATCCCTAACTACATTATACAGAGACCCTCACTAACACTCTGCAAGAGAAACCTTGAAGAGTGGATGGGGAACAGTGGATGCATCACAGGGATCCCACCATTGGCTCTGCTCCACAGAGGGATAGTTAATGAATCAATGGGATGGCACAAGCTGACACATTTTGGCTGGGCTTATGAATGGCCTCTGGCAGTTGGCCAAGTACCTACCTATGAATCTATACATACAGCATCTGCATATGCTGATAGCTTAATTTACTGTTCAGGTGTTGACTTACCTTGTGCTAATGGCAGTTGTGTGTGCAATAGTTGAGGGCTGCTTATGTTGGATGCACCCAGTAGACTGCCTATACATGACAATTTACAGGTAGTCTTGTGTGTGTGCCATCCATTTTTACTGTGTGTGCAGGTGGAGAAAGGTGTCAGTCCCTAGGTGCCTACACTGTTAGTGTGTGTGCTATATGTTCCCTCTTTGCCAAGGTATGTGCATACTGGGCACACCTCCATCTGCCTACTGGGGCTGGCTCAGGTGTGTTCATGGTCTGAGTACCTCTGTGCCTGTGGTGCCCTTGGCAATGGTGGTGGGCTGTGAGGGCCTTCACCATTCTGTCCCTGCTGCAGCTGTTTCTACAGGACCATATTGTGTAGCATGGCACACACTATGAAGATGTGGGCACATGTGCCTGGAGAGTACTGCATGGCTCCACCAAATATGTCCAAGCAACGGAACCGTGATTTCAGCATCCCAAACACACACTCTATGATGATTGTGGTTTGTGCGTGTGCCTCATTATGGCATTCCTGCATGGGTGTGTGTGCATTTCTGATGGGAGTCATCATCCACGGTTCCAGTGCATAGCCAGCATCCACCACCAGGTGGCCATTTGGGATGTCCCCCCTGGCAAATAACCGATACAGCTGTGAGGCATGCCAGATGTGGGAGTTGTGATAGCTTCCAGGGCTGCCAGCACACACATCCATGATAATGCTCTGGGCATTGCACACAACCTGGCATTTGATCAAGGTGTATCCCTTGCAGTTTATGTAGTGCCTACCCTGCTCACCAGGTGGTGACTTGATGTGTATGTGTGTGCAGTTTATTGCACCCAGTACCTGTGGGTATTCTGCCACACAGTGGAAGAGATGCATATTGCTGGTCAACTCCTGCGTTCATGGGAAGTATATGTCCTCATTGGCATGTGGTAACATGGCATTCAGGAACTGGTCTAGTACCCTGGATGCTGATGCCTGTGAGATCCCCATGATATCCCCAGTTGGTCTTTAAAAGGTACCTGTAGCTAGTATTCTCAGGCTTACACATACCTTCGTATCCACTGGGATGGGTTCCTCTCTGTTTGTTCTGACTCTGAGGCATGGCCTGCACAGCTCCACAAGTTGCTGTAGGATGTTCCTGTCCACCCTGTACTGCTCTACTATCTCCAGAGCATGTAACCCCTGGATGGTTACCCTGGCACTTTCCTCCTCCTCAGGTGCCTGAGGTGGTCATGTGCATCATCCTCCACACCACCTTCAGTCTCCAACAGATGCTGGTGGATCAAAGCTATTGCAGCCCCTAACATGTACATGATAGAAGTTCCCCGTCTGTATACACTACTGGTGCAAAGTGTATGGGAATACACAAATGTGTGTGAGATGCTTTCGCACTTTATAGTATTGTGCTATGGATGTTACTGATGTCAGTGGGTATGTATGAGCTATTCCAGCTGCAGCGTGTCTTAATTATGGGTTTTGCAATGCGTACTGCAAGTGTGGGGCCTTTACTGTGGAGATCTACTTGCCTGCCTTGATTAATCTGTTGCCCTTAAAATCACTCTTAGACCTGAATCCCCTCCCATTATCAGGCATGCATCCAGCTGCCATCTTTCTTGTTTTGTACTTTCCCTACCCAGTCATGGCAAAATGTGCCTTGTAGCTGATATACTGCAAATTAACTTTGTTCTGCTTTGACACTTTACTGTCTTCTTTTCAGTACAGCCCCTCCCCTTTCCTGTTCTGCAGGTAGCTGCTTGCAGCCTTGTTAGCTGTTGCCAATGGCACACTGTAGGCTCCTAGGTGTTAATTAGTCATTTGTACTCCAATTTCACTGCTGCAGCATTTAATTATGTCTTTCCTATATCCTTCATGTTTCAGCTGCAGTGTGCCACGCATACCTGTTTACTGGGTTTACGTGCGTTTTTATCTCTGTTCACATGCATACTTGGTTACCTTGTGTATTCTCAGCTAAGCATAGCTATGGCCAATTCGACACACCCCTATCCTGCAGCTTTGCCTAGCTAGGGGCAGACCAGTTTAGCAATGCTCCAATGTGCTTACAGCAATGGCGACACACCCCTCTCTTGATCTCATCTTTATCACAAGAACACACCTCAGTGTTATAACGCTACGCTGTGAGGTGCATCCTTACACCAGCAGGGAATCTGCGATTCACTATTGCTCCTCTCATTTGCATGGCATTGCCTACTAATTCCTAGCTACCGTGCATAACACTGTCACTGCCCCTTAGCAACCCTTGCGCCATAAGTATGGTGTAGCATGCCTGCCATTGACTATTATGGGGAAATCGTGATATGTGTTTCATTGTGGTTTTATTCTATATTTTTATATTTTCCTTGCGATCCCCTTTGCGCACCGCTGCCCTGCACTTCCATGCCGCGATAGTGCGACTATATATATTAAATGTTAATTTTATATTTTGTACATTTTTTTTATGCCAATGGCTATATATTTAGCCATTGGCATATATTAACAATAAAATACATGTGTTTGGTCAGCTGTTATGGCTCCGATTTTATGTTTGCAAAAATGTAAACTGTTTTCTATGGTTTACATTTCTGCATGCTTACACTACGCCTGCACCACTTCCTGAATTGCTACATACCTTCCTTTGCATGCTACACTGTTGCACATGGGGTAATTAGCATACAAGGCTTGGGAGTTGTGCGGATATAGCGTACGCAGGTAGTGCACGTGGAAGCAGCTCGTACCTGAATCGCTCGGCGGCCATATTTGGTGTTAGAATGCCGAAGTTATGCCTGCACCTGGTGCAAGCTTCATGAATCCCGGGGTTAGTCTTTTTTGCTTCCTTTTTCTACTGTCTTATCACTATCTCCAGTCATACTCTTAGTTTCTTCTTGACAAATATTTAGAATGTACTTATTAAATATAAACATATACATACTGTATGTACATATCTCTGTATCTATATCAATATATATCTGTATAAATATATATATATATATATATATATATATATATATATTTATATATATATATATATATATATATGGTTCTACCTGAAATGACAGAAGCGCAGAGACCGACACGGAATTCGAGCTCCATCGAAGAAGACCGGCCTTCGCGAGTGGCAGAACATCGACAGTGCAGAAGACCCCGCCGACACGACCATGCCTGCGGCGAACGAGGATGCCGACAGGAAAGGGCTGTGTGTGGTCACGGTGTAGTGGACGACGTTAAGGCGAGGCAGGTAAGTGTGGATTAAGTGAGTTAGTAAGGTTTAGTGTGGGCTTGTGTGTGGTTTGTGGAATGGGGATGTGTTTTGTGTTTAATTGTTATTGTGGTGTGTGCAGTGTATGGGGTTTCGTGTTTGTGTACGGTTATGTGTGTTCGTGTTTAAGGACTGTCGAATAAGTGGTGTCGGTGATGTGGGTGTCGGTGTTGTGTGGTTTCGACTATGTCAGGTAGAACCATATATATATATATATATTTATATATATATATATATATATATATATATATATATATATATTATCTGTGTGCGTATGTGTATATATATATATATATATATATATATATATATATATATATATATATATATATATATATATATATATATATATGTGTGTGTGTGTGTGTGTGTGTGTGTGTGTGTGTGTGTGTATGCTGAATCCTATACAATTGCACTTTATAAGCACTTACACAAGTGCATGGATCATGCAATCCCTAACAGAACCAAGATGCTATCCTCCAAAAAAAGGAAACCAACCTGGTGGTCCCCTGCTATAAACAAACTCTACAACAGAAGAAAGAAACTGTTGCAAAAAAGAGTAAAATCCCATGATTGGAGGAACTCAGTGGTCAGCCTCAGTAAGAAGCTGAGATCCCTCATAAAATCCTCCAAAGCTAGTTACAAAAAAAAAATCGCCACTGATTCTAAAGACAACCACAAGGCATTCTATAGCTATGTCAAGAATATCAACCGCAACACTCAGATCTGCTCTGAGTTACAGCACAATGGCACTAAATATAGAGAACCAACTGATATTGCCAACATCCTGGCAGATAGGTTCAGTGCTAACTTTACCCCTCTCTCATCCCCTAAAGGGCCCATCTCTATACTGGAAGAATGCAAAGTACCTGTAATCACGGCTGCACAGGTAAAAAACACACTCTCCAAAGCCAAGAACACAGCATCCATGGGACCTGACAACATCCCAGGCTGCGTTCTACATGAACTACAGAATGAACTGACACCCCACCTAAGTACCATGTTCAATCATAGCCTCACCTCAGGCTTTGTGCCCACTGAATGGCGCACAGCAACGGTTATCCCACTCCACAAAGGGGGAGCCACCATGGACCCTGGGAACTACCGCCCCATTAGCCTGATGAGCCTGGTCTGCAAGGCTATGGAGCATATCATCATGGAACTTATAAACAATGACATTGGTAATCTCCAAACTCTGGACTCTACCCAGTTCGGATTTGTAAAAGGCAGATCATGTCTCCTAAACTTGATAGACTTCTTTGAAGCGGTCACCAAAGCTGTAGATGAGGGTAAGGTGTACACACAGCCTATCTAGATCTCGCCAAGGCTTTTGACACCATCCCCCACTCTGGAAATATAGACAAACTCACTAAACTAGGTATAAATCCCTATGTCACAAGATGGGTTGCCAACTGGCTCACTGACCGAACCCACACTGTGAAAGTAGCAGACTCTAAATCCAACTTCAGACCAGTGACAAGTGGAGTACCACAGGGTTCAGTCCTAGGTCATCTCCTGTTTGGTATCTACTTCTCTGAAGTACAGGCTAACACAGAAGGTCTTTGGCTAACAAAGTTTGCAGATGACTGCAAACTAGGAGCCATAATCAAATCTCCTAACGATGTGGATATCCTACAAAAAGGCCTCACTGAGACAGATGCCTGGTGTCAAAGCCATGGCCTCAAGTTCAATACCAAAAAGTGCATTGCCATCCCTTTTGGTAAAAACTCTGTACCCATGAACTACCACATAGGCGGTAGTCTACTACCGAAAGTGTGATAAGAGACCTTGGGACACAGGTGGACAGTAGTCTCTCCTTTGATAATCACATTGCCACAGTAGTCAGGAAATCCTTCTGTGTGGCACACCTCATCACAAAAGGTTTCTCATCCAGGAAAAATAGGTCATTGTTGCCCTCTACTCATCACTCATTAGACCCATTATAGAGTACAAAGCCCCTTTAGGTATGTACCTCACAAGACATCTACAACAACTGGAAAGGCCACAGAAATACCTCACAAAGAGGATTACTGGCCTCAAACAGATGCCCTATGCAGACCGTCTGAAAAAACTCCAGGTTTACTCTGTCGCATATCGCCTACTCAGAGGCGGTCTCTGCCTAATATACAAAGGTATGTCAAACCCAAAGCTGTTGGACATGCTCCACATAAAGAAATCCCAATCCCTCCAAGCTACATGCTCTAGGGACCTAAACCTTGTCACCACAATAAACAGAATATGCTGGAGGGATAGATTCCTTTCCCAGAGACTTCCTATACTCTGGAACAAGCTACCTATCTATATCAAACAGACCTCCTCATTAGCACTCTTCAAGAAAAATCTTGATGATTGGATGGGAGATAGGAAATTCACCCCGGGGATCACTTATGTGGCTCTGCTTGACAGGGGCACAGGAAAATAATTTTCTTGGGTGGCAAAAGCCAGGGTACCATTTGGCTAGGATTATATAGGCCCTAGGGCCAATAACCTAGTACCTACCTATGAACCTATGAACCTATAAACCATATATATATATATATATATATATATATATATATATATATATATATATATATATATATATATATATATATAGATATGTGTGTGTGTGTGTGTGTGTGTGTGTATGTATCGGAGCTGCAGGGATAAATAGTCATTACTGTGGTTGGGTATGAAAAAGAGTATGAGTTGGAGCAGAGGAATATGACAGGCATTTTTAGGGGGCGTTTCCTATAATCAGAGGAGTATGACAGGTGTTTATAGGAGACATTCCTATAATCAGAAGAGTATGACAGGCATTTGTAAGGGGCATTCCTATAATTAGAGGAGTATGACAGGCGTTTGTAGGGGGCATTCCTATAATCAGAGGAGTATAACAGGCATTTGTAGGGGGCATTCCTCTAATCAGAGATGTATGACAGGCATTTGTAGGGGGCATTCCTATAATCAGAGGAGTATGACAGGTGGTTTGTAGGGGGAATTCCTGTAATCAAAGGAGTATCACTGGCATTTGGAGGGGGCATTCCTATAATCAGAGGAGTATGACAGGCATTTGTAGGGGGCATTCCTATAATCAGAGGAGTATGACAGGTGTTTATAGTGGCCATTCTTATAATCAAAGGAGTATGACAGGCATTTGTAGGGGGGATTCCTATAATCAGAGGAGTATGACAGGCATTTGTAGGGGGCATTCCTATAATCAGAGGAGTATGACAGATGTTTGTAGGGGGCATTCCTATAATCAGAGTAATATGACAACCATTTGTAGGGGGCATTCCTATAATCAGAGGAGTATGACAGGTGTTTGTATGGGGATTCCTATAATCAGAGGAGTATGACAAGTGTTTGTAGGGGTACCACAAAAGGAATGTGAATATTAATATGATTGATATAGAAGTGTTGCAGAAGGAGGTACTGTCAGCCCAGCTGTCTGGATTTTTTTAAGTGGTTGTGTGTCATTTGTGAATAGCAACATGATTCATATGCTTGTCGTACAAACTTATTAGAACTGTGCTGAGCCATAAACAAGAGATATTCCCCTGGATTTATGAAGCCTGTTATAGTGTGCAGGAATAGTTTAAGAGCTATTTTCAGCAATATGGCCAATGTGTAATCCAGGAACGAGCTCCCAGGATGTGCACATGAGCTCTTAGGCTAATCCTGCACGGACCGAGCTGCTGTATGCAAATTACCCTCATTTGCAGGTGAAAACCATGCAAATGAGGGCAAATTGTGATCCAGGAAGGAGGCAGCAGTCAGTGCAGGATGAGTGCAGTCTGCAGAAATGTATTCGGTTAGTAACCGAGTACATTTCTGCAAACTACAAAATGGAGCTATGACGGCACCAAATAAAGGCTGCATATCATTGATGAAGCATGCCAATCGACCAAAAGGCCATTGGCATTGCAAAATGTGTAAAAAAAAAAAAAAAAAAAAAAAACAACTTTTAATTTACTTTCGCCGATCTTGCCTGTTTAAGCATATGGCAGCGGGATCGGGGGGGAAATAATAAAACAAACCTAAAATAAGCATTCTAACTAAAAGCAGTGTTCAGCCATGCAAGTCAATGGCAGGCATAAGACAATCTGGCCAGTGAGTAATGGTTGCTAAGGGGGGAGGCTCAGTGTGGGACATGTAACTATGCATTAGCAGGCAATCCTATGCAAATGAGGGGAAGGATAGTGAATTCCAGATTTTCTCAGGGTGTGAGGCAGGTCCCAAGAGTGTAAGAGTAGAAATAGCTGGGTGCAAGACTAGGTGATAGGTGACATCATGGGGGTGTGTGTCAGGCATACTGTAAGTGGATTGGAGCCCTGTGACCTGGGACTGCTCCTAGCTTAGCACAGCTAAGCCAGAGGTGTGTCCAAACAGCCTAGCACTCCTTACAAAGTGTAAGCAGGTGCGCGTGCTGCGCACTGGGGTTCACAGGAAGAAAAAGGAAGTTAAACCAAGAAATAGCAGCTCTGTGCACATCTGAGCACTCTGCGTGGCATGCATACAGGCTTAAACAGGGAGGCAATGGGAAGGGAAAACAGCATTAGTAAAGTAATCAAGGAGAACTAGCTGAGCTGCCAGGTGAAATGTATCAGAATCAGCTAATTACACAGGCAGCAGACCGGCCCAGCCCAGAACACCACAATAAACTAAGCAAACACATTCCCCCCTGGTTTTTCCACACTCTACACCACCGGTGTATACAAGGGGGAAATTTAAAAAAAACCTACAAAATGAGAAGAGCTGCAGCAGGCAGCATAGAACAACATGTGCAAGAGGCTATGGGTGGTGAGGATGTGAATGCTGCCGAACAATCCACAGTGAGGAGACAGAGAAGAGTGTACAGACCTAGGGTAACCTACCACGGGCTACATGATCTGGAGATAGCGGAGCACTATAGGGTGGACAGAGACCTCCTACAGCAAATCGTTGAGCTGTGCAGGCCACACCTGACACACCACACTGGCCGAGGGGAACCCATCCCAGTGGTTACCAAGGTATGTGTAGGCCTAGGTATACTAGCCACAGGTATCTCCTAAACCACAACTGAGGATATCATGGGCATCTCACAGGCATCAGCATCCAGAGTATTCCACCAGTTCCTGGATGCAATGTCAGCACATGCCAGTGAGAACATATATTTCCTAAACACACGTGAGATGTTGACCAGCAATATGCGTCTCTTCCACCAAATAGCAAACTACTCTGGGGTAGTTGGTGCTATAGACTGCATGCACATATGCATCAAAGCACCACCCGATGAACAGGGTAGGGCCTACATCAACTGCAGGGGCATCCCCTCCATCAATTGCCAGGTCGTATGTGATGCCCAGGGCATTATACTGAATGTGTTTGCCAGCTGCCCTGGAAGCTATGATGATTCACACACATATGGCATATGACGCAGCTGTACCACAGATTTGATGATGTAGACATCCTCTATGGTCACCTAGTGGGGGATGCTGGGTACCCACTGGAACCGTGGCTGATGACACCCATCAGAAATGCACATACACCTGAACAACAACACCATAATGAGGCACATGCACAGGCCAGACATATAATAGAGCATGTGTTTGGGATGCTCAGGTCATGGTTCTGGTGTCTGGACACATCCAGTGGAGCCCTGCAGTATTCACCAGCTACATGTACCCAAATTTTTATGGTATGTGCTATGCTACACAATATGATCCCACGGAAACAGCTGCAGCAGGAACAGCATGGGGCAGGGACACACAGCCCCCCACCAATGCCAAGGCCAGTACAGGCACAGAGTGACTTAGAGGAGGAACAACCTGAGCCTGCCCCAGTAAGCAGAAGAGGGCATGCCCAGTATGCCCTGGCCTTGGCAAAGAGGCACCACATAGCATATGCACTGACACAGTAGGGGCCCAGGGAATGACACCTCTCTCTGACTCGCACAGACAGTAAAAGGGATGCCAAACATGACACTACCTGTACCCAACCATGTATAGGGAGTGTACTATGGGCATCTGACATAGGCAGCCCTCCAGCACCATCCTCAAGTCTGGCACACCCTCAAGGTAAGTAAATCAACCTACCAATTGCCAAATGGAGTAGAATGTGTTCTTACCTGTAGCTATGGTATGGATGTGAACATGCAAGGGAATTAGGTGGCCAAATGTCAAGGCACAGACAGTAGACAGCCACAGTGGCATCATGACATCTGTAACACATACTGGAGTCACCATAGTAGCCAGTACTACACAGGGTGACAAAACCCACTGCAGGGAATGGCCTGAGTGACATGGGTAACAATAGGAGCCAGACATGCCAGTCAGGAAGGTTCACATACCCAATAACAGTCTCAGCCAGGAGGACAGGTGAAGACTAACACAAACAATTGCTGTACTATGGCCTCTGAATGTGCCCTATGGGTAAACCCCCCCCCCCCAAGGCCTACACAGACAGACCACAGCAGGCAAAGCAGTCGGATGTAAGTTGTGAAGGTTAGGAAGTCAGAAACTAATATGTAGGTAAACAAAGCTAGGATCTGTAGTACACTGGTAAGCCTCTAGCCAGCAGGATAGGTAAGACTACAGACTGAAATGGAGTACCTGACATACCAGTACAGTCCTAACAAATGTGTACAAGTGTCAGGTGCACCCCCCATCCAACGTACACTTATAGTAACAGTCAGGTGTACCCCCCCCACTCCTGTGCAGAACAGTAGAAACAATCAGGTGTCCCTCTCCCGCTATGCAGAAATGTAGCAACAGTCAATGGCAAATGACCGATGGATACCTGCAGACACAACAAGATACCTGTCAGTGTACAACACAAATGACAGCACCACAGTACAAGCTACCTGGACGTGATCCACACATGCAACACAGATGGCCATACTGGGCATGTTCACACACTTAGAGGAATGAAGGCAATGTCAGTCAACAACATACTGAGGTCATACTGGGCATGCTCACACAAATACATGAAGGCCATGTCTGCAAACACCAGTGGACTAGACATATCTGGAAGTCGCAGTTCTCAGTGCGGACACATGTCAGTATGCATCACTCCTGCCTTGCACACACAGTGGATAGGAATACAGACAAATATGTAAGGACAACACACTATAATAAGCCACAGGTACATGGGCATAGATGTGTGGAAGAGGGTGACCGTGACAAGGAGCCATGCGGGCCTGTACCAACTGGCACACAGCCAAAGGGCCCCCAACTCATGAGGTTTGGATGTAACCCACTGCGGATACTAGCCACCCGTACCTGACTATGTGGTGCACGTGCCAGCTGTGCAACAAGACTGTACAAGGAAGTAGCCATCTAGTAGCTATATACATGTATCTGTGACATATGACCCCATGTGTGCCCGCATGTGGCATGTTGACCCCTACATGAATGGGGTATGGCCCATGCACACACTGCCCTCCCCATAGCAGTAGTAGGACAAGCCTGCTGAGGTCAACCAATGTGAATTACACCTTTGGGAGAGCTATAGCTCAGTAATATGCATGGTGCATCCCATAACTGCATACTGCTGTAGTGATAGACTATTTAGGTAGTATTACTAACCCCAGACCTGTAAATTGTATGAGTGTGTGTTTGTGTGCATGCTTGCCTGTCTCTGACTGTGTAGAGAGAAATGCCTGTTAGGCTACTCACACTCCGTACAATACATATATTCAACTTTGGTAAGGCTGCTGATTTCATGCACCTAGAAATACACCTTTGGGAAAGTGATAGCCCAGTAAGCGCCGTAGTGCATTTTGTAACTGCGTACTGCTGTAGTGTGATATGCTAGTTAGGTAGGTGTTCAAACCCCAGACCTGGCAACTGTGTGTGTTTGTGTGTAAAGCTGTGTGTGTGTCTGACTGAGTAGAGCGCAATGCTTTTTAGGCTACTCACACTCCATACAATACAAATACTCTACTTTGGCAAGGCTGCTGATGTCACTCACCTAGAAGTAAACCTCTGGGAAAATGATATCCCAGTAATTGCCGTAGCATGTTCTGTAACTGCGTACCACTGTAGTGTGTAAACTAGTAAGGTAGGTGTTTGAACCCCAGACCTGGCAACTGTGTGTGAATCTGTGTGTGTCTGACTGAGTAGAGAGCAATGCTTTTTAGGCTACTCACATTCTGTACAATACAAAGGTTGCTGATGTCATTCACCTAGAAATACACCTCTGGGGAAGTGATAACCCAGTAATTGCTATAGCGTGTTCTGTAATTGTGCACTGCTGTAGCGTGATAAACTAATGAGGTAGGTGTTTGAACCCCAGACCTGGCAACTGTGTGTGTCTGACTGAGTAGAGAGGAATGTTTTGTAGGCTACTCACACTCAGTATAATACAAATACTCTACTTTGGGAAGGCTGCGGATGTCACTCACCTAGAAGTACACCTCTGGGAAAGTGATAGCCCAGTAATCGCCGTAGCGTGCTCTGTAACTGTGTACTGTTGTAGTGTGATTTAGAATGATGGTAGTGTTCCATCTCCATCCATGGCAGTTCTGGATGTTTTGTGTGTGTTTCAGTGTCTGTGTATGGAGCAATGCATTATAGGCTACTCACTCACAGTACGTTACAAATGCCCTCCTTTGGTAATCCTACTGATGTCATTAATTGTGAAATACACCTTTGGGGAGGATGTACTTCAGTAATGTCCGTGGCGTGTACTATAACTGCATAGTGCTGTAGTGTAGTAAACTAGTTAGGTAGGGGTTCTACTCCCAGACATGATAGGTGTGTGTTTTTAACTCACATCCTGTGTAGAGGTGAGTGTGGGCAATGTAGAGGGGTTTTGCTAATTTTCATTTATGGTGGCACTACTATATATCACAATGTCAACCATACAGGGATAACAGATGTAAATAGCTGAGAAGCTGGGGTGCAAAGCCATACCCATACATGTGACATCAAGGCCAGTCAATCACAGTTAGTAACCCCACTGTGCCTTCACATGTGACTCACTATGGACATACCATGCCTGGCAACATGCCCTGTATGGAGAGATGACACTGACATCAGGGAATGTTGTTAGCATGCTATCAATGTAGGTGCAGGGTAAACCTGCTGACCATTACCAGTCCCTGCCACAGGTGGGCAAGACTGGCACATCTGATGATAACCTGTGTTCACAGCATGGGCCAGACACCCCAGGTACAGTTCCATATGTCACTATACATGCATGTGGGAGTGTGCACATCCTAGACACCATCCAAATCATGGACTAGGGAACACATACATGGCAAGTGATTCACAGCATTGGCCACACACAATAGTCACCCAGGTGACTGGATGAGGGATGCAATACCCACCTGTGTGGGCAAATGCAGAAACTACAGGCCTGTGCCACAATACAGACCATTGTCATGTGGCCTGATGCCAAGGTATACCCATTGCCTACCCTTGTATAGCCTGCTGGCACTGTTGGCCACAACACACCCATGCAGACATGCACCCATGCACGTCTGAACTGGCACCCTGTGTGCTCGTGTGTGTGTTGTATGGTGCGTATGTCCACATCCACATGCACTACTCCCCCCAGGGCACAATGAAGCATGCTGCGTGATGTCTGACACCCCCTCATACTCACTGCCCATACAACCTCCATATGACCAGTGTGGTGCATGTGTTCCCTGCACATTGATATGTTGTGACAATCCCACTAGTGACGCGTTGCACTCCTGGCCCTGCCAAGTGTGTTAATGTGTATGTGTCCCTGTGTGAGTGTGCCTGTGTTGACGCTGGCACCTGTTCATGCAGACAGGCACGTGTACGTCACCTACTGTATATCTACCGAATCCCTGTTGCAGATGTCACTCACCATCACATATATGCTCTGAGTGCTCTCCACCAGATAACCCATGTGGCACATCCAATAACAACATTGAACTGTGATAGCACTACATAGCTGTCGGGGGTTCGATACCCTGTGCTGGTGGGTGTGTGACACAAACATGCATCAGTTTTACCCTCCCACCCCTCCCTGACATGTATTCGCCTCTGTCTGCCTCCCCCACTGCCTCTCTGGTGGATGTGGAGGGCCGCACCTACTTTGCTTAGGCAGCAGCATGTGTATTTTAAGTGATGCTCATGATCAGCTGATGGCCTTTCCATGAATTGCAGCCCTCCCCTAGCTGATTGCATGTGGAACAGCTGGGGTAACATTCCCATAGCCAATTGCATGGAAACACACTCCAATACCTGGAAACATTCTTATGGTGTTGGCCCTTGTCTGTCACTGTGAGCAGGAGCTAGAACTGCCGTTTGGCAAACAGCATCTCAGATGGGTTGGGGATTTACCTCTAGCAACATACACTGTGGAAAGATGGCAACAAACAGGAGGGGGATGTGCCTGACCTGACTAAAGTCTGTAAGTGCTGCTATACTGCATATGGAGTAATGCTGGTTTAATGGTGTTTGTCTGGATATGCCTGTCGTACATGTCACAATACCTGCCATGTCAGTACCATGTATATGAGGAATCCCCATCTGCAGGATCATCTGCAGAATGGGCAGTATTGTGCCTTTGATTTCATGCATTAGCCACAATGCATCTATCTGTGGAATGCAGAAGGTAGTGTGAGGATTGCAGTCTGTTGATGGTGAAGGCCGTGACAGTTACTGACTACATATCCCTCATTGGACATATGTTGCAACAAATCCTGTTACAATGGTAGATTTATGATGGTATCACAACAACATGTCTATACTGGCCCTGTGTATGTGCTGTCAGCCACACCTCTGTCAACATTTGTACATATGTCATGCATGAAGTGGTACATATGTGCTGTACACCATAAATAGTGTCATCATATCTGATAACAAGCCAGTGATATATCAGATTGCTACACATGTCATGTACAGTAGGGGTTACATTTCATGCCATAACCTGGACATTCTGTGAATGTTTGTACAGTACTGAGGTCTGTGTAGTGATGGTGAATGTTGGCAGTATGTGTATTGTTAATATGTACTGTGGCCTGTGTACAGACTGTGGTAGATGTTATTGTTCTAGCTCTATCTGATGTTACATGCCCCACTGTATGGTACCATTTTACTGTACATGTTTGTAGGGCAATACACACACACATGTCCCATACCACAGACAGCCATCAGACCAAACTGTGTAGCAGCCCAGTATATGTAGGATCATTCTGTGAGTGGCACATATGAGGATGGTGAGGACAGATAGTCCATATACTGTACTATTATGCTAGTGTACCATATGTGGCTGTGGCTGTGTTCACATTGGTTGTGGTTATGCACTGTCAAACAGGTGTATCCCACCCTGTGCTGTGACATGGCTGTCGAGCCTGCTATATATGCAGGTACTGCACAATGATAACCTTAGGATGTCTGTCAGTAGTCAATGGCACACATGTTATGAGCAGATGTCACCTTCCACACACACCATGTCTGTGAAAACAATCCCAATGACAGTAGAAAATGTCTATTAATATACTTGCTATACATACCTGACATCCCCTTGCACTACAACATTGGGACTGTAGGGGCTGGGGTAGGGCTACACTCCATGTCCAGGACATATGGTGGAACTATTTGGACATGTACTTATCCAGATAGCCATATATATCTGAGTACACGTGTAGTACTTCCAATTACCACTGTCATGGCAACCACCTACTATGAATCCCTACATCATGTTGGTGTATTCCCTGTACATTCCCTGTGTGATGGACATCCTTCCTGTGTGTGGGCATCAATGTTACTGACAGCAGGTAGCAATACCTCTTACAGGAGAACCTGCACACTCAAGGCAGCCACATATATGTAGTAGGTTCAGGACATACAGCCAGACTGTGAGTAGAGTGGTGTAATGTTTTGCATAGTACTGGTGTTACAGGGTGTGTGTGTGTGTGTGTGTGTGTGTGTGCGTGTGTGTGTGTGTGTGTGTGTACATACTAGTTTACCTTGGACTGCAGTCTGTCTGCATAGCTCACTACTGTGGGCCTATCCTCTAGCTGGACAGAGATGTGCCTATCATGTGTTGTCTGTCCACCACACAGGTCCTGTGTCAGATATTACACTGGCAGTGTGTGTGTTGCATGCTAGCAGTACATGGCTATATCTATTTGTGTCCCTGATGCCTAATTCCTGCATAAGTGTATGTTGCAACACATCCTGTAACACCATCATGTTCCAGGTTGTGTAACTACAATATTGCGAGTATGGCCTTGTGTTCCTGCCTTTGTCCTCCACATATATGGCAAGTTTTGTCCTGCTGTTTTACGGTTATGCGTTGTCAGGTAATGGCCTATCATTAATTACTGCTAGCATTCCTACTATCATCCCAGTCATAACGTGGACTCCCACAACATTTGTTGGTCAGCGTCCATACATGTGACAGATACATTGACATTACCACAAGTAGGGCTTGACTACAGGGTTTAATTGAAGGCTGCTGAACTACATCTGATATTGTTGATTGTTACTTATCATGCAGGCAAATCCTTTGTCTACTGTTGTACGAATTGAAGGCCTTGGCCTGGATACCATAGTATGTTGTATATCCGCACTGTCTGCATCTACTGTTTTGTGTGGGCGTTGCATCCATCACTGGTTATATACATCAACATCTATGTGCTATCAGTAATGGCAGACATTATTGTATGGTACACAAGTAAAAGTTGATTGTGTATACATACCTGTGTGTCATGCCATGTCCTTGAATTGTGAGTGGGTATATGTGTAATGTAAGTATCCCCTTTGTGGGGCTGGTTGCCACACTACACATGTCACAGGTACCAGTTACAGGGCTTGTGGCTGGGAATATACATTGCACCCAGTACTTCCACACTACTTCTACATATGTATGGCTACTAATACCATTTGTCTGTGTATATGTGTATGTACCCATATATCTCATATATATATATATATATATATATATATATATATATATATATATATATATATATATATATATATATATATATATATATGCTGTTGTGAAGGAAAGGTTAGTTTGCTTTTATTTTTTGTATTACTGTATTGCCTTTCTATATTTTGAATACTGTAGTTTGTTTTCTTTACCTTGTGTTTTGCTTGCATTCTGTTTTAACAGCATATTAAAACTTCAAAAGAGACCACAGCTCTCTCTGTTCTGAGTCAGGCAGAATTTTTCCTGCCCTCCCACCCATTTAAGTTGTCTTGTTAAATACCACTGTCTTTCTAGTTGCCCGCCTCTTATGTTAATCTGACCATATATCTCATTTCTCTCTACTTTCACTGGCTTATGTGAGTAATCACAAAATCATCATTTTTGAAATCCCACCCCTTCAATTATTTAAATTTATTGGCCATCCTACAGTATTTCATAGTACCAAAATACAAAAGTGACCACCCCTTTCAATCCATCTTGCTGTTTTAAAAATAGTAACTCTCCACTAAACCTTAACTTTTTAAACAGGTAAAACTCAAGTTACCTACTTTCACATCTAACTTCTCTAGTGCACACTGCAGAGTGCATTATTTTCAATCTTACCTTTAAGCATCCCTGTGACTAGCACTTTTTCTAATACCTGCTGGAAAGCACTAGGAAGCCTTAAACCCATACAAACACTGAACTCTCCTTGTTAACAAGGAGAAATTAATAGTAGGCACTAAACAGCCTATAATTGCAAAGTACCTTGCTAAGGAAACAGCTCCTATACTTTACAAAGAAAAAAAAAGCCCCAAACCAGGCATGTCCAAGGGTCAGCTTCTGGTGAGTTCTCCTGTCCACCTGGTGAATCTGGGCATACTGGGGCAATGCAGCAATTGCCTCATGTACACAGATAACCCTCTCCTCCTACCACCCAACACTACAACCTGTGAAAGATGCACTTACATAGCCAAAATGGAAGCAAAGCTCTCTCCACCCAAGATTGTGCTAAACAGTCAAGAGGAGAAGGTTAACACCCACACTACATCTCAAGCAACACATAGCCCTTCTAAACCCGCACCACCAACACCCACACATAGCAACACTAAATCCACATATGCAGAGGCCCTTAACTGTAACCTGCCCAAGCAACAAAGACCTCTGAAGCTGAAGCAAAACAAACACCAATCACAACCAATGTGTCACATAGTTCACAACACCAGTGTGCCACCCAGCAACAGCCCCTAAGGCAAGACAATGTACCTAACACTTTAGTCATAGGTGACTCTATAGTCCGCACACTGATGTCCCTCTCACCAGGTTGAATAAGGAGAAAATTACAGTCATCTGCCTGTCGGGTGCCAGGATCCGCCACATAACGCATGCACTCAAGTCACTCCACAACAAGTACAAATATGACTCTGTCATTGTCCATGTTGGAGTGAATGACTTGAGACGTACCTCCCTGTACTACATGAAAAGAGACATGGAAGAGCTCTCGGATCATGTGGCCCAGGCAGGTATGACCCTAGCCCTGAGTAGCATCCTGCCTTCGCCCAGAATGATACCACAATATAAGGAAAAATGATTGACTTCAACAATTGGCTAAGCTTATGGTGTCATTCAAAGGGGATCCAGTATCTGTCTGCCTGGGATGACATGATTGACAGACCACGATGCTTTGCCAGAGATGGTCTGCACCTGTCGCCCCTGGGATTCAGGTTACTGGCTAAGGCTCTTGCCACCCTATAGTGCCTTTTTAGGCAAACTTCAAAGGACAAAACCACCACCGTAACAGGTACAAGCATGCAAAATCTGAAGGTAATGCTACTCAATGCTAGAAGTCTAAACCTCAAAAAGCAATCTCTCAAGGCACTCCTAAAAATGGAGAACATCGATATCTGTGCAGTAACTGAGACCTGGTTCAAGGCTCCAGAGAGCACCCCTGCAATACCAGGCTACAACTCTTACCACACTTTTCGGCCACCAAACCAGGACCGAAACACTAAAGGTGGAGGAGTGTCAATATTCACCAAGGATATTCACACCACCAGGCTAGTTGGCCAACACAATGTGTCTGAAATTCTCCAAGTGCAACTAACACTAGGTAAGACTGCAATCCAAATTGTAGCTTGCTACAGATCCCCCACCATACCCCAAGATTCTCACTACACCTTTCTAAACATACTGGAAAATATTAAGATAGAATCAAATACCCTAATACTGGGTGATTTTAACTACCCTGCCATTAACTGGGAAAACTACTCATGTCCCAACACCTTTACGCAACGGTTCTTGGAATTCATAAATTCCAACGCCCTGGATCAACTAATCCATAGTCCCACCAGGGGCTCCAATATCCTAGACCTGGTCATTACCAACATGGGAAATCAATGCTCCATACCTATGGTCACCCCCTCGTTAGTCAGGTCTGACCATAAGCTAATCACCCTTAACATCCACATCCCACCCCACCCCCAGTAAAGAAACCACCATAAAAACTTCTCCAAAGCCAACTTCATGCTACTCAAGTCAGAAGTGACAAACTTCATGACACCCATGCAGACGGAACTGAAAGTTCAACTGCTGAATCCTACACTAAGTCACTGTACGAGGACATCCACTCATGCATGAATCGTATCATCCCAAATAGAACCAAAATGCTCTCATCCAAAAAAAGAAAGCCAATCTGGTGGTCCCCTGCCATAAACAAACTTTACAACAAAAGGAAGAAACTTTTGCAGAAAAGAGGAAAATCCCAGGATGCAAAAACTCCTTACTAGCCTCAGTAAGAAACTGAGATGCCTCATAAAATCCTCCAAAGCTAGTTACGAAAATAAAATTGCCAAAGATTCCAAAGACAACCACAAAGCATTCTATAACTATGTCAAGAATCTAAATGGCAATGCTCAGATCTGCTCTGAGCTAAAACAGAATGGCATTAAATATACTGATCCGAAAGATATTGCCAATATCCTGGCAGATCCATTCAGTGCCAACTTCACCCCCCTCTCACCCCCTAAATGGCCCATCTCAATACCGGAAGATTGCCAAATTCCAGTAATAACGGCCACACAGGTACAAAACGCACTCTCTAAAGCCAAGAATACAGCATCCATGGGACCAGATGACATCCCAGGCTGTGTACTACATGAACTACAATATGAACTGGCACCTCACCTAAGTGTCATGTTTAATCATAGCCTCACCTCAGGTTTCGTGCCCACTGAGTGGCGCAGAGCTACAGTTATCCCAATCCACAAGGGGGGATCCACCTTGGATCCCGGAGACTACCGTCCCATCAGTCTGACAAACCTTATCTGCAAGGCCATGGAGCGTATTATCATGGAACTTATAAACAAAGACATTGGCAACCTTCAAACACTGGACCCCACCCAGTTTGGGTTTGTGAAGGGCCGATCTTGTCTCCTGAACCTGATTGACTTCTTTGAATCAGTCTCCAGAGCCATGGACAAGGGTAAGGTGGTCCACACAGCCTATCTAGACCTTGCCAAGACCTTTGACACCATCCCCCACTCTGGAATCATAGATACACTTACTAAGTTGGGCATTAATCCCTATGTCACCCAATGGGTTGCTAAATGGCTTACTGATTGAACCCACACTGTAAAAGTAGCCGACTCCAAATCCAGCTCCAGACAAGTGACAAGTGGAGTACCTCAGGGTTCAGTCCTGGGGCCGCTCTTGTTTGGCATCTACTTCTCTGAAGTACAGGTCAACACTAAGGGACTCTGGCTAACAAAGTTTGCAGATGACTGCAAACTGGGAGCCATTATTGAATCCCCAAATGATGTGGATACTCTACAAAAGGGCCTTACAGAAACAGGTGCTTGGTGCCAGAGCCATGGGCTCAAGCTCAATGCCAAGAAATGTATTGTTATCCCCTTTGCGAAAAACATGTATCCATGAATTACCATATAGGTGGCAGTACACTAAACACAGAAAGTGTGATAAGAGACTTAGGGACACAGGTGGACAGTGGTCTCACCTTCGATAACCAGATCGCCACAACAGTCAGGAAATCCTTCTATGTGGCACACCTCATCACGAAGGGCTTTTCATCCAGAAAAAAGGAGGTCATTGTCCCACTGTACTCATCCCTCATTAGACCCATTATAGAATACAATGCCCCATTTGGTATGTACCTCTCAAGACATCTGCAACAACTGGAAAGGCCTCAGAAATACCTCACTAAAAGAATCACAGGCCTAAAGCAGATGCCCTACGGTGACCACCTTAAAAAACTCCAGCTATACTCTGTTGCATATCGTCTACTCAGAGGCGATCTCTGCTTAACATACAAGGCCATGTCAAACCCAGAGCTGTTGGACATGCTACACTTAAAGAAATCCCAATCCCTCAGAGCTACACGCTCCAGGGATCTAAACCTTGTCATCACAATAAACAAAACATGCTGGAGGAATAGGTTCCTCACCCAGAGACTCCCAAGACTCTGGAATAGATTGCCCATACATGTCAAGCAGAGTGCCTCTTTGGACCTCTTCAAGAGGAACCTTGACGATTGGATGGGAGAAAGGAAATTCACCCCAGGGATCACGTCAGTCGCCCTGCTAGACAGGGGTCCAGGAAAGTAAATAATGTGGGAAGAAATAGCCAGGGAATTGTTATGGCTAGGCTTGTATAGGCCCTAGGGCTGATAGCCTAGTACCAACCTATGAACCTATACCTGCACATGATTGTCAATGTATAGATGTGTGTGCATATTATCTGCAAGAGTACTAATCTATGAACCTATGAACCTATGTTACAGATATTGCCCTGACATGTACAGGTGACTTGGATTACTGTTGGAGCATTGCAGATGTCTTGTGGTAGGTCCTGCCATCAAATACTGCATGTGCTGGATATTGGATTGCACAGCATATCCGTTAGGGCTGGGAGGGGTTACATAGAAGTAATTACCAGGTATCCCTCATATGTGCTCCCACCCCCATGAACTGTGCTCATGGTCTGTTATGTAGTACGGAGTGGGCCAGGAGTCCGTTCCCATGTGGAAATCATATGCACATGTCTATCTGTATATATATATATATATATATATATATATATATATATATATATATATATACATAATGATATATGTGACACCCCCATACATAGAGGGATAGAACTGGACATTGATATAGCTCTAGCTATGTATATGTATTCATATATATATATATATATATATATATATATATATATATATATATATATATATATATATATATATATATATATATATATATATATATATATATATATATAGATATATATGTTAGAAAAATATGTATTTGAACATGTATAAAGTGCTAGTTTTAAAGCAAATAGTATATAATGCATTTTATTCTATTTACAATATGGCAATAAGAATGATTTTACATGTAATTGCTTGAAGCTTTGGAGCTGCAGTGTGTTTGAACTCTGACCCTGGCAGTAGCCAGCTCAGCAAGCTTATGTTTTCACTAATGATTATCTGCTGGGTCAGGAAATTAAATGTATAAAGCATTGAAAATTCTTCTTCCTTCCCCTGAGATAATTAGCCTTGAAAATATTATCAAAGATAAGGCACAGCTGCTAAAGTAAAGTTGCAAGAAGAACAAAGAAGTATATTACAAGACTGAACTGACTATTGTATTCGAGCAAGCCTGAAACCCTGAAAGAGTAACATTTACAGAAAGACATTATAACGAACCAGGTGCTTTGCAAGGCTGTATTATTCCCATGGGAAAACTTTTAAAATGTATAACATCAGCTTTTTCTTATGAATAGAATATTGTAGACCATAGTGATGTAGGTGCCCTGTGACTAACCACGTCAGTAAGGTGGGCACAGCTTGAATGTAAGACTATATAAAATTGTGTATTTCCTGCATCATGTCTGACAAAACTCTGTACTTGTATGGTTTTTTGCCTCCTGGTGTACACTAGTAAACTTTTGCATCTGAGCCTCCTGTGTTGTTATCATTTGTTTTTATTTAACAGTTTGGTCCTCCTTGAACCGGAATTCCCTTGGTAAGCTGCAGATCAGAGTGCATCGGTGGTCGAATACTGCGCAGGAGAAGTTACCGAAACGGTTCTTCTTGAAACACAAAGACCTCCGACTGAATTGTCGTTTTGAGAGGCTGGCCACTTTCTGATCTGCGGCCGAAGAGCGGTTTCGAACTGGTCAACCCAGGAGGCTCAGGTAGGAAGATATTTGCTTTTTTCTGTTTTAAGATCAGGGACTAGGTTACAGTAAATATCATTGTCAGAGATTTGTTATTCAGATCAGGGACAAAAGGGAATTACTGTATATTTTGTCAGAGATCAGGGAAACAGAATAAGGTAGGCAGTTATTCTAGATAAACTGTGTAAGGAACTGAAATACCACGTGGTGAAAAGGGTTACGTAACATTTTCTTTTAGAATGGGAAATCAGTGCACTAAAAAATCGTGAGATCCGCCCCTAACTGATGACGCAAAATATATGCAATTACAACGGACTGATAATGTAAGGTATTATACAAAATGGGTTAATAAATACGGATTTGACGGTAAATTAAACAAGATTTCATTAGTTAAACTTTTAAAACAGCTTAAATCTGACACAGAAGGTCAGGCAAAAAAAACAACAGCGATTAGGCATTCCTCAGGCACACAGGTGGATTGAGGAAGTAAACCGAAGGGAACAGAAAACTAAAAATGCAAAAACATTATTTTTAGATAAAGAGGATAATAATACAGTAATAGCGATGGCCCCTCCCCCTCCGCCCCCTCCAATGCCTTTTTCAGGATATGAAGCAGGAGGACAAGCTGGTCCACCTCCACGTTATCCTGAAGTTACAAAAACACTAAAACCATTTGTTAGAGATCCTATTGAAACTAGGTCCCGGACACGTAAACCACTTGGGGACACAGACTTATATCAAATAAGGAGAAACACACTAGAAGAGAGTGAGGAAGAAATCTGTCCACTAATCGAGGTACCAAATCCTCAGGCAGGACAGGAAGGGCAGGACCCAACTCTTCTAGTATATAGACCATGGACACCGGAAGATATTCGGAAAGCTACAGAGGAAACCCTCATCCAAAAGTTAATTACACAAAGTTTTACAAGATTTGCAAGGTATGAGATTAAGTTACCACTTGAATGGGGAAGAAGTAGAAAAGGTAGTTAGACAGATTGTGGGTCCAGACTGGCACATGATTTGTGGCACCTGGAATCCTCGTAATGCAGAGCTTAAACCACTCCCACATAGTGACGCAGAATTAGACAACAGAGTGAAAGGTCTTACAGACCGAATTTCTGAAAATGGAAACCTAGAGCAGATTGGACTTGCATTAACCAATGCATACAACAAGAGAATGAAACTGTAGATGGGTACTATGGTAGATTATTGGAATGTTTCAATAACCATAGTGGTATGGCTATTCCTGAAAATCAGACACATGATACCTCGTATGAACAGCAACTGAAAAATGCATTTTGAAAGGTTGCATTGCACCTATCAGTAGCTTTATTACAAAGCATATGATAGATCATCGAACAAGTAGGCTACAAGCCTTACTTGAATATGCCAGACATGCTGAAAGACACTTTAATAGTAAAAAGAAAAGAAGACACAGGTCTTCACAGCTGAAGACGGAGCAGAGGTCTTTGTAGTACAGTCAGGTAAAAAGGGTAAGAAAAATACCCAGGGAAATAGACAATCTGACAAAAGGTCAGAAGATTTTGAAGAAAGAAAAAAGAAAGGTGAGTGCTTTAAGTGCGGTAAGGAAGGACATTTAGCAAGGGATTGCAGGCTAAATAAAAAGGCGACTACAGAAAATAAAGGTGATGAGGACTGACTATATGATAGTGATGAAAATCAAAAATCATCAGGGAAGGAAAACAAACAAAGGGCAAACGTAAATGTAGTGGAAGGAACAGAGGAAGTGCAAGCAGATGTAGAGGATGAAGAAAGTGAAATTTTAGATTTGGCATTACTGAGCTTGGAGCTCTGTTTGGCAGATACAAAACCGGAAGTTACACTTCTGGTGGAAGGAAGGGAAGTGAAATTCTTGTGTGACTCAGGAGCGTCACGAACTTTGATACATCCTTCAAAGTTACCAGAAAATTCCGAATCACCTGACTATATATTAGTAAAAGCAGCAAATGGACAGCTATACAGGGAGCCACTCTCCCATGATATAACAATAACTGACCCTGTTTCAGGTATGACTCAGAAAAGTAAAATTGTAGTTTCTGCAAAGTGTCCAGTAAACTTACTGGGAAGAGATCTTATGCAGATATTTGGCATAGCGGTAGTTCCCACTATGCAGGGTATGGAAGCACAAAGACAAATGGATACTTTTGTGGTGCGACCGGAGGGTGAAACATTTTACTGGTACAGCCAGGACCTAGTTACGACTGGTCCAGGGGCAGTAACCGAAGAACTGATGAATGTAGCCATCAGTAAGGCCCCTCCCTTGACACTGACCAACAGCATTTGTTACATTGTACTCTATACTACTGTAGCATGCCAGGACCTGATAAAGAATATGAGCAAGAGTTGTTCAAAAATCCTGCTAACAGATTAGTATTACGAACCTTGTATTGGGATACTGAGGGAAACAGTGTGGTAAGCTGTTCACTACCTCAGGAATTCATGACACTGTACAAATCTAATAGACTACCACATGTCAGCTTGACAAAGAATAAGGATGTGAGATGGGCAGACTTAGGAGAAAAAGTAACAAGATGGGAAAAACAAACTGATTTAGAATTATCAGAACAGGAAATACAAAAACAGAAATTGAATTGGCTAACACAGACACATCCAGCTGTACACTTACAAACTAGTGAAGACAGCTGATTAGCATTCTTATTAGAAGAAGAAGAAAAAGCCTTGTGTGACATACCAGATATTCTTTGGTCAACAGGTAAATCAGATGTAGGACTTATTCAAACAGCAGGACCAGTAACTATTACATCAAAATCAGCATTTAGACCACAAAAAAGACAATACCCCTTGAGGAAAGATGCAGAGCAAGGAATTAAGCCTATAATAGCAGCATTACTCAAGGAAGGAGTACTGGTAGAATCTCTTGATTCACCATGTAACACCCTCTATTTCCTGTTAAAAAAGCAAGCGGGAATGGCGGATGGTACAGGATTTACAAGCTGTAAACAATGCAATAATACCCAGAGCACCTACGGTGCCAGACCCACACCTTGTTGAATGATTTGAAACCACAACAAAAATATTTTACTGTGGTAGATATAAGCAATGCTTTCTTTCCAATACCTATACATCCTGATAGCCAGTATTGGTTTGCATTTACATTTCAGGGTAAAAGATATACCTATACTCGGCTACCGCAGGGATATTGTGAAAGTCCAACGATATTTGCACAAGAAATGGCAAGCAACCTGGCAGGGTTTACTCCACCAGGAGGTAGTCAGATTCTACTTTATGTAGATGACATCTTGCTAGCAGCCCCTACCCAGCATCAATGCAGGGAGGATACGATAGCATTATTGAAAGTTTTAGCAGCACAAGGACACAAAGTAAACAAAAGTAAATTACAACTTTGGAGAAAACAGGTTAGATACCTAGGATATGTAATATCCAATGAAGGTAGAATATTAGACGAAGACAGAAAAACAGCGATTTTACAGGCACCCAAACCAGCAACCAAGAAGGAAATGATGTCCTTCTTGGGAACGACTAATTTTTGTCGAAGCTGGATATCAAGCTATGCTTTAGAATCTGCTCCACTTGCTGATTTAATATATAAAACACCAATGGCAGCACAAGATGTATTACAATGGACACCTGAAGCAGAAACAGCTTTCTGCAGACTAAAACAATTGATAGCTTCATCATTAGTTTTAGGACTTCCAAATTACCACAAAACATTTTTTCAGACCGTAGACTGTAAACAGGGATACATGACATCAGTTTTGACGCAACAGCATGGGGATAAGCAACGCCCCATAGCTTACTATTCATCACAGTTAGATCCAGTGGCACGATCATTGCCTCACTGTGTGCAAACAGTAGTCGCAGCTGCAATGGCAGTACAGGCTTCGGCCTCAGTGGTGTTGTTTCACCCTCTCACATTGAAAGTGCCTCATGCAGTCGCGACAATTTTACTGCAAGAGAAAATAGCATATCTATCTCCTGCTAGACATCTTTCATGTATGACCATACTGCTGAGCCAACCTCATATGGTAATTGAACGTTGTACAACATTAAATCCATCAACGTTACTTCCAACTCCTGTGGATGGCACACCACACAGTTGCCTGCAGGAAATTGAGCAAATAACTTTGCCCAGACAAGACCTTACTGATATGCCCTTGGATGATGCCGAGGTGACATTTTATGTGGACGGTTCATGCAGAAAGGGTTCTACAGGGAAAAATCTAGTAGGGTATGTAGTAGTCACAAATACAGAGATTTTAGAAGCCCAACCCCTACAGCATAACCTGTCTGCTCAAGCAGCAGAATTGATAGCCTTAACACGGGCTTGTACTCTAGCAAAAGATAAATGTGTGAACATATATACTGACAGTCAGTATGCTTTCTCTACAGTGCATGTTTTTGCACAACAATGGAAAAATAGGGGAATGATAACATCTACTGGCAAACCGATTAATCATGCGCAACTTATTTTGAACTTGTTAGATTCCATTCAGTTACCTACTAAAGTAGCTATTTGTAAATGTTTAGCTCATACAAAACAACAGGATGCAATTTCAAAAGGAAATGCAAAAGCTGATGCAGCTGCAAAGCAAGCAGCCTCAGACTCAGAAACTTTACTTTTAACCGAGGAATTACAACCCTCTGAGATTTTGGATTTAGAAATGTTAAAAACGATGCAGACATTAACTACAAAAGTTGAGAAACAGAAATGGGAGAAACGAGGTGCAATCCTCGAAAATGGACTGTATACCTCCAAAGAGAAAAAAACAATATTGCCGTCTAATTTATTTAGATATGCAGCTTTGTTGAGCCATGGGCAGTGCCATGTCTCAACAGGGGGGATGGTACAGTTAGTAAATCGAATATTCCAAACATATGGCTTCACAAACTTTACACAAAAATTTTGTGCAGCATGCCATGTCTGTAATAAACATCATGCACAAGGAGCATTCAAACCCAAGCAAAGGAGTTTTCCTATACCACCATATCCGTTCCATACTATCTGTATGGATTTCATAGAACTGAAAAAATGTGAAGGGAAAAAATACTGTTTAGTAATTACAGACATGTTTTCCAAATGGGTAGAAGCTTTTCCAACTAAAAATCCGGATGCAGTAACAGTGGCAAAGGCCCTAATAAAAGAAATAATTCCTAGATTTGGCATACCAGAAAGAATCTATAATGACAATGGGACACATTTTGTTAATCAGACGATTCACCAACTTGGGAGATTCTTTGGGATCTCCTTGAAGAATCATTGTGCTTACCACCCACAGTCTGCAGGACTGGTGGAAAGATACAATGGAATTTTAAAAAGCAAGTTGAGAAAATTGATAGATGATACACAGAAGAATTGGATTTGCTGTTTGCCTTTAGCACTGCTGAGCATGAGAACAGTTCCAAATGTAAAGGGTTTGACCCCCTTTGAAGTGATATTTGGAAGGGCATATTATGTGCCACAGTGGAAAGCTCTCATGCCTGCGGAACTAGAGGCTGACAGCTCATTAGCTAATTATATGAGGAAACTGTTAACAAATAAAACTGTTTTGCAGTTGAACTCTTTTTCAGATAAAAGACAGACCAGACCGTTGGAAGCAGTGCTGACCCCAGGGTCCTGGGTGTGGTTGAAGGTCACGAAGAGGAAGAATTGGGCAAGTCCAAAGTGGGAAGGACCGTACCAGGTACTGTTGGCGATGCCTACTGCAGTCAAAGTTGCTGAGAGGTCGTCCTGGGTCCACCTGATGCACTGTAAACCGGTAAAGAATTTTCAGCTTGATAAACATTTTGTGACTGACACACAACAAAGGCAGGATGGCCAAGAGCGAAATGAGTAAAAATACAGATCAACCCCGAAGATATTGTTTAATCATCTTGCTAACTATGCATTTATTGACTATGATTGTGATGACTTTCCTTTTGTTGTGGTTCTTCCTACATATAACCACACAAGTGAAAGTGGAGAAACGTGAAGAACTGTCCATAGACTGGCATCCAAACTTTAACACATACCTAGCTATGAAGCGTGTATATGTAGAGACTATGAACATTTCAAATTGCTGGGTTTGTACTGCCATACCAACAGCATATGGAGGACTGTTGATGTCCGCTGTCCCCTTGGGGATAAATGAGACTTGGGAAAATTTACTTTTTGATACAGGTTCTGTAAGATCACAGGACAAAATTGCATTGTATTTGCCTATTACACAGAGGGAATTGTATGTTTCTATAAGAATGATACACTCCAAGTGGGTTGGAGTAACTGTAACATAACTATATCTTATAAATGCTATATTAAAACTAAAGATAAAAGCACTATTTGTAACACAAATTATGATTCATATTTGAGCTTAATGAAAACAACATTAAGTGAAGTGCAGAGAAATCCTGTCTTGCATAAACAATTGTCTGTTATAGACAAGAAAATGTTTCATTCAGAATTAACCGCATCAGTACCAAAGTAGAAAACTGTTATTTTGTTTGTGGGAAAAAAGCATACAAATGGCTACCTGAGAATTGGTCCGGCAGTTGTTTTTTGGGTTATCTGGTTCCAGCTATAAGGCATACTGCAGAATTACCTCTAGGTAAGATACGAAATGTAAGAGATGTAGCCCGAAAACCTGAAGATCCAATCGGGAAACCTGTAAATCCAATGGGAAAGATTGAAGCTGGTTGGAAGAACCATCATTCCGTGAAAGATAAAGAAAAGTTGACTCATATGGACTTGAGTGACAGTGTTATATCCTGGGCTGGAATATTTCCAGCATATGGAGCAGTCAAATCGATCTGGGAGTTGAGAAAACTGTTGAAGCTTCTCGAAGTAATGAGTAACGCAACTTTTTCTGCTCTCGAACTAGTGACTGACGAACTGAATGCAATGAGAACTGTTGTGCTACAAAATCGAATGGCTCTTGACTTCACCCTAGCGGCGAGAGGTGGTACTTGCGCGCTTATCAAAGAAGAATGCTGTGCGTTCATACCAGACAATCGACACGAGATTAATGATCACCTAGAGGTAATACAGCAGGTATCGGCCATGACTGAACCAGGCCCAAACCCACTGATGAACTTTTTCCAGAGTCTGTTTGGTGGGTGGGGTTCTATCCTAATGAATATTTTGATTGCTATTTGTGTTGGTCTGCTCCTATTAGGAGCATGTGTTTGTTGTGGGATCCCCTGTATGAAAAGATTAGTCAAAGATTTTGTTGATATATCTGTAACTGAAACTTTGTACCAAGACATTGAATTGGAACTATTGATTCCAGACTAAACTTTTCCGAAATATAAACTAAATGACTTGCCTAGTTGAAAGTCCTTAAAGGAGAAGGCTAGCGGACGATATAACATTGTTTATGTTTCTGAATAGAATAAAAAGTATTAAAAGGGAGGAAAATGTTAGAAAAATATGTATTTGAACATGTATAAAGTGCTAGTTTTAAAGCAAATAGTATATAATGCATTTTATTCTATTTACAATATGGCAATAAGAATGATTTTACATGTAATTGCTTGAAGCTTTGGAGCTGCAGTGTGTTTGAACTCTGACCCTGGCAGTAGCCAGCTCAGCAAGCTTATGTTTTTCACTAATGATTATCTGCTGGGTCAGGAAATTAAATGTATAAAGCATTGAATATTCTTATTCCTTCCTTGAGATAATTGGCCTTGAAAATATTATCAAAGATAAGGCACAGCTGCTAAAGTAAAGTTGCAAGAAGAACAAAGAAGTATATTACAAGACTGAACTGACTATTGTATTCGAGCAAGCCTGAAACCTTGAAAGAGTAACATTTACAGAAAGACATTATAACGAACCAGGTGCTTTGCAAGGCTGTATTATTCCCATGGGAAAACTTTTAAAATGTATAACATCAGCTTTTTCTTATGAATAGAATATTGTAGACCATAGTGATGTAGGTGCCCTGTGACTAACCACGTCAGTAAGGTGGGCACAGCTTGAATGTAAGACTATATAAAATTGTGTATTTCCTGCATCATGTCAGACAAAACTCTGTACTTGTATGGTTTTTTGCCTCCTGGTGTACACTAGTAAACTTTTGCATCTGAGCCTCCTGTGTTGTTATCATTTGTTTTTATTTAACATATATATATATATATATATATATATATATATATATATATATATATATATATATATATATATATATATATATATATATATATATATATATATATATATATATACACACACTGAACATATTTGTCTATCTATGTACAATTGCTGTTATATGGTTATTTGTGAGTCATACATACACATATATATACCCATAGCTGTCTATCTGTCTACATTTACAGATGTATATCTGTCCATATGTCCATGCATGTTTGGCCTATATGTGTGGCCTGTACCTCATTCTCTTGGCAATTGACATGGATGACCTTAGGACTGAGGTCAGTCATTTGTGCCGACACGTACGTGTTTCAGACTTATCATCTCCTTCAATGTGTCCTACTACATATAACTGTGTAACTTGCAATGTTTTAAGTGTAGTAGAGCAAGATATGACAGATATCCCTATATGTGCCCACATTATGGCGCACTATGTCCTGGATTCATGCATTAAGAGATCGTGTGGTGTGATATTACTACATTTCCTGTGCTGTTGACTGATTGTGCTGAATGATATGTATGTGAAATAAGTGGGTATGTACATCTGCCATGGTTTACTAGTAAATCACGTAGTGTATCATGTGCTGGGTCTTGGGTTTGGGCCTTGCAGAGGCTGTATAATTTGTTTCAGGGCAGAACACTGGCTGTCGGATACAGAGTTAGTTAGGGGCATTTGAGCGGTTGTACGCAGGTGTGCTCGGGTTTGTGCAGCGCTAAGCAATGCTAACCTCTGGTTGCGTTTCCTTACACTCAGCTAGCATCTACTTAGCTCAGTCTATGTAGGCAATGCTTACCCCCGTGCAAATACATGTACACATGCTTAAAGCTGCTTATCCATGCGTACTACTGCTGTTATGCGCTTATACCTGCTTACTAGTGCCTTAGTCATTATGACACTTCAGATGTGCATTTAAGGCAGTACTCCTGTGCAAATATAAATGTTATTAAGTAGGTTGTACAGCACAATGATGTTAACATACAGATTTTATATGGTAAATAGGATGTGCTGCAGTAGGATTTGACCCGGGAATGCATGCGCGTTAGGTGGATGCTCTGCCCGCTACACTATTGCTATTCTGCTTCATTTGCATATGGCTACCATAATGACATACCCATGTTCTCTTCCCCCGGCCCTTGAGCTCCACGTACACAGCATCCACCATTCCTCAGTTACTAGCCCTGCCATACCACACTTCCACACATTCCCCTCTCTGCACGTCTCAGTACTCCTCCAGTATACTGTTCCAACTCAAGCGTCTGCAGGCTCTTCATCTGTTCAGTCCACGTATGTACCAGCCTTCCCTTGATCCTCCTCCGATACTGGTGGATACATCGATGTGACCCACAACTGTTGGTTCATCTCCCCAGGGGCGGACCTGTTGTTATGTCAAGAGTAGACCTAGCTGGTCTACAGTGTGTCTCCCACTGGTAGCATCCTGCCAGGGTTATGTGTAGCAGCAGTTTGCTCACACACCTGGCCAGCCTCATCTCCCAGTTCCACGGAACCAATGCCCCAGGTGTGAGATACTGTGCATGAAGCATGCTCACACGCCCCCACGGTATGCACCATACATCATTATTCCTTTCGGTATTATGCAAGACTGCTGTTCTCACAGTATGAGTGGACAGGCACTGTTCTGTGATGCACATAGACTGCTCATAATACTGTGGTTGAGCAATGGACACGTGTGCTGGTATTAATCTACACACATATACATTACCTATACTGTTGAATGACTGTGCTGGATGATGTGTTTGTGATCACAGCAGCTGAATATGTATCCGCCATGGCTTAGTGGAACTCACATTAACTATAGTGTGCAGGGCTGGGGATTTGCAACCTGGCAGTGCAGATTATTTTGTTAATGGCCACTACAACTGCTGTTGGCTACAGAGTGACTAAGGCACTGTAGAACATTTGTAGGCGGGTATGCACTGGTTTGCACGAAACACATCATTGCTGACCTCTGGTTGCAATGTCTTGCACTGAGTTAGCCTCTACATTGCTTCACCAGTGTGGTAATAGCATACTGGCGGCCAAACAGGCTTACTCCCACTTGCTCCCACATACACATGCACAACTTTGTGTATTTAGTTCACGTTTGTCAATCGGGACAATCCAACTGTATGCCTGTCCATTGTCAGTGGTGGCCCGGGGAGTAGAGGTCCACATTGACCCCAGCTACTTATTCCAATTAATACTGGGGTGTTCCCATTCATAGAGGGTAACAGACATAGCATAGCTACATCCCCCATTCTTCTTGCTTAGTTTATGTTAACATGTCAGTATTATCCATGCTTAGGTCACGTTTACATGTCAGGTATTACTGTTGACAAAGGTCAGTTTAATGTGAAGTTGGATTCCTGTTTAACAGGTCTAGATGGGTTACATGCAGGTATTCAGGGTAGGTGTAGTTATTCCATACCTGTGTGGTACAGTAGAGGGGAATAGTTAAGGAGTAGGTAGGTAGGTAGTGGGGGTGACATTGTAACTGTCTAAAAGACTGTAGGTATAATTAGACGGGGAGCAATAGGGAAGATTTGTCGGATGTTGGGATTTATATATGAGGCAGGACAAGAGGTGTCAGTTTCACTAGTTGATGTAGTGGTATAGAGTGTGAGTTGGGGGGGAGGGTTCGCAAGGTGGTGAGCCTGTGCTGATCCAAATGTGCTTGTTGTGTTCCTTCATGTTTTATTTACATGTGTCCTGTGGGGCAGCTGTGATACTACATGTGGGTTGGGGTTCCAGATACTGGCAATATAGTGGGGGAAGAGGGTGTCACCTACGTGTAACTGTAAACATTAATAGAAATGTAACAGGGGCTGATAGGTATGTGGTGTGCATGGGACACAAAGGAGGGAGTTAGTAGAGGAATTATACAGGGATGTGCAGGACGGCTGCAGGGAAGGTCCACAGCTGGCCATGTTGTCTATGACAACAGCTGTGCATATACACTGCGATTGGTGTTTGCATTGGACACTCACACTCCTGGATGGGGGTGAGGACTACAATAATACCTTGGCTTACATGCCTACAGTGGGGTGTTGCGACCATGTGTTCATAGGTGTTGTATAGTGAGTTATGCAACAACACATATGGTTATACCATACTTTGCCATGTAAACTGGACTGTGCTGCGGTGGGACCCATATCAGGAATGGCTGAATGTTAGGCAAAAGCATACCTGTCGACTGTACAGTTTCCGCAGACTGTCCAGAGTTTGCTTCATAATTTTGGTGTGTTCCTCTTATAATCTGCACCTGTCTGGCAAATACCTGGGAACTGAAGTCATTAAATATAGACAAGTATTTGGGTTTAAGACTCCACATCCTTCAGACAAGTCCTGCTAATGCATAACCTATTATTCTATTAGCTTTCTAAGGTTGTAAGTGGAATATTTAATTTCTGTCCCTATTTGTCCCCCCAATGGTTTAGGTTCTGTCCAGAGGTTTTGCTCTTAGAGGTTGAGAGGTATGGGCGGAAGCTCTGCCCAATTCGCAATATTACTTATATCCCTGGGGCGGTCCAAATACAACTGCACCAGCCAACACCTGCATGCCTAGGCCCATAATTGCATACCCATAGTTCCCCCACCTGCCCCTCCTCTATAACAATCATCCTTACTGTGGGTGCAGGTGGGGTCTAACCACACCACTACATACTGCCCACTCTCCATGTCTCAGGACCCATGTCATACATTGTCTCAACCCATGGGTCATCAGGTTTGCCCAACCTACTGGTCCATGTACGTACATGGCCTGGTTAGATAAATCATTACAG